>NW_015373896.1:5178342-5541665 GCF_001272555.1 Dufourea novaeangliae | reverse complement strand
TTTCAGAACATGAGACACGAAGTCCCATAAGATGATAGGTCTATCCTATACCTCGTCGGTGGTCTAACTACTCAGAATTCATACTTTACCGATAATGTCGGGTATCAACACTGAAATGATAACGGGGCTTTGGAGCCCTCGAAGTATATGACAGAAAATTACATTGCACGTTAGGTCTATTCTACATCCCGTCTGTGGTATTTACAACTAAAATACTATCTGGGTGTTAAATTATCTCCGAAAATTGGGCCATGAAAATTGGATGTTAAGCGCTATTCATATACATCAATTGTGCTACGAAACCTGCGTAACCTATTTCTCATGTCCAATGATAAAATAGTAAGGACAATAAAAACGTAGAGGTTATAAGTAGAGGAATAAATAATGCAATATCATGAATAATTGTTGTTTACTATACAGAAGAACACCCTCATCTGACTTACATAAATTAGCATAAACACACAAAACTAAATACATATACACATAGTCGAAGTGTGGGGACGTAACTAGTCGATAAGGCAGGTTGTCCTTTGGCTAGAGAATCAGGGTGACGGGAGAAAGGTGAAAGGTCAAAAGCAGCACGGGATATCGACTCGTGGATGTCGAGAGGGAGAGGTAACCTGGCCGCGGGTACGAGGGAGGGCAAGTGTGAAAGCGGGTTGCCCTAGAATCTGTAAAGGGTTCCACTCCGCGTCTGATTTTATACGTATCGTGTACGTGTGTACACCTTCAATACCATTCCCGAACAGGATATGAAACGCAATTCGGACACTTTCTACGATGTATATTCGTCGAAATGACGAGCACTTTTGCATTTCCTGCGATTTGAATTTTCGGGCTCTGTTAACCTTGGTTTCGTATTATTGACCGTTCGACGCTCGATGTTATCTTCACCTGTGTCTATCAGTCGCTGTGTAATTTTACAAGGTTCATGAATATTATCGAATGTCACCCCGGGTCACGAATAAAATAAGAGCAAAAGACGTGCAGAGAAGGTTGCATGTAACATTTCGGATCGGAAGTGCATTATCCTACTTACGTCTCCTATTTGACCACCAAACTGTTAAGCCTCTATGCGCGATATAGTTCATGGTCCACTTTTAAAAGAATCATTCTTCCGTAGGGGATGAAAAAATAATTTGTAATTCTTTCTGAAAATTTTGACGATGATTTATGGATTTTTAATGATATTGGGTCTATTGGAAAGTCCTATCGGTTTTGGAATTAAAAGGAAATAATAAATTTATTATGGAATCCATGAATTACCATCAGGCCGGGAAGAGGTCAATAGTAATGATGGAAATTATATTGTTCTGGTATACCTAATACATACACCGAACAGATTGGCAGATTTTGAAATTTTCAGAAATAGATTAGAAGAGTTTCATATATACGATAAACCGGATACGAAGACACTAAGTCATGGATAATTAATTTCGTCGCAGAAAGTGTCCAGGGATAAATGCACCGAGTAAAAGGAGTCTATAGCCGCTGTGTTGTAACTGTTTTTCACTGTAAAGCTGATCGATACGGTTCGATTTTACGATTTAGTTCAGTACGGAAACGAAACGTGTCGATTGTGCGTGACTGATTGTAGTATGAGGTATATATGTATACTATAATATCGAACGTCAGCACATCTACATATATGCAATGACGCAAACACTTGTAAAAAAAATCTTGGTTAGAATATTGTGTGTTGAAAGATGCCCCTTTAATTATACGGAAACAAGATAATTGGCAAAGTATAATGTAATGGATCTATTATAAAGGCCTCGTATTGAAGTAATAATCATGCAAAATAATCAGAAAGTACTTCTCTGAAACGAATATTCTGATAAGTAGCCCCCTTTTAAGTAGTTTACCAGTGGATTTGTATTCGGATATCGATTGCCAAGCACAAGAAAATGATAGCCCGCTTCAAATAGTGGTAATAGCAAATGAAAGGAACTGTTGCCTATTAGAAGGGGCCTCCTTTTAAGTAGTAGCAGTAGCTGATACACCAGCCAAAGGTTGCCTACATCAAGGGGCCTCTAGGTAAGTAGTAGTAACGAGTGACTGGTCAGACAACGGTTGCCTATAAGAAGGGGCCCCTTGTCAAGTAGTAGTAGTGGCTAATATGTCAGACAAGTTAGTACAGGGGGGCTGTTTTCAAGTAGGACAGATGAATAACCTAGATTGTTACTGTCCATAGGAGGACGAAATAAGCGTGGGCTCGTATCTAGCGGCTAGGGTATGGAAAATATATTACATAAATCGGCTAAAACTAGCAAAATCTAGAATAACAATTATAATACAACGACAAGAACAAAAAATTATCAGAATTAAACAAATCCGTACAAATTTATTAGTAAACTTCATCTGGGGCCCCAGCACGAGTCCTGCTCAAGTATTACATCGCATCAATAGGTGTCGATTCGCAGGGGGCTAATTTTACAAGTTCTCTATACATCCCTATCCAAACAGCCTATAACCCGTGTACGCCCGTAATCTATCGCGTTCGCGCGAGAATATCTGTGTGTGAGAACGTATACACACGTACGCTCGCTTTTGCCAACCACTGTGGATACTACTCGTAATCGAGCGGCGTAGCGCGCGTGCGAGGGCAACAGGGTTGGGGGGGTATAGCTGTCGCGAGCTGTAGGGCAGAGGTAACCGCGCGCGCGGTTCGGTCGTGCGGTGTGCTCAGTCGGTGTGGTTGCACGGACGAAACGGGCGCGTCCACGAAGCACAGGGATAACGATGGAGGCTGCGTTAATCGCTCGGTGCGACGAGTGATACGCGCGGCGTGTGTGTAACAACACCGGGGGACAATATATCGTGTCCTGGATTCGTGGCCTCGCGTTTCCTCTTGGTGCGCGCGGCCCCCTACCGCCCCGACCCCTCCTCCTGGCCCCTCCCCCTTCGTCGTCAGGCCAGCCTCGTGTGTGCGTGCGCGCGTGTGTCCTCTCTCCGGTGTTATTCGCGTGTGTGTGCGTGTGTCATCCCTGCACGACGCGACGGGACACGGTGGAAACTGTTCCTCTCGCCGCCACAGAGCGCGGAGATCTAGTCGTGCGTGCGCGACAGACGAAGGAAACTGGGAGAGAAAGGAGAACAGAGAAAACAGTAGTGTGCGTTAAAGGGACGATAAAAGAAAAGAAAAAAGTGGAAACGGTGGGACAACGGAACCACACACACGGGGAGGAAAAAAAATGTCGTCCATGTAGTGTTGAGAGAAACCGAGGAGATTGAGAGAGGCAGGTCGAACACGGTGGTGCAGTGGTGGTTATCCCCCGAGTCGTTGGTACGCGCAGACTTTTGGTGTTGCTGGCTGATTTGATGCCTGCTTTGCTATTGCTGTCGCTGCCGCCGCGCCGTCGAATCGCCGCCCGACGTTGCTGCAGCAGTTGCTAGCGATGCGAAATGAAAGAGGGAGAAAAAGGGAAAATAAGGATCGTATGTGTTGTGTTGAAAGGGAGGGAGAGAGAGAGAGAGAGAGAGAGAGAAAGCGAGAGAGAGAGAGAGAGAGTGAGAGAAAGAACGAAGTGTGTAGCCTTCATTGTTTCGTCGTCGTTGGGTTCCCGGTTATACTGTAAAAAGAAATCGCTCTGACAACGCGCCGCGTTCTTCCAGCGTGAACAAAGACAGAGAAAAAAGAATAACGAGAAAGAAGGGGAAAAAAATAAATGTGACGTGCCCGCCGGCCACCAGCCAGCCTTTTACTTTTCTTTTCGCGCTTCATTTATCCTTTCTTTTTAGGTTATCCTCGAGTAGATTGTCTATAGTGTCGTGTCCATCGTGAGTCGCATCAGTTCTTGTTTTCTTTCTAAGACTTTACGTTACTTGGCTTTGTGTACCATCCCACTCCCCTCCCCTCCCCCTTTTAGTTTCGAACTTCGTGCACGCACGGAACCATTGCATGAACGAATAATATTCTCGTTGGTCAAGATATATAGATAGACTTGACCTGTATGTTGCATTTGATAGCGTTCTGGGTCAGATCCAAAGAATTCCTAGCCGCTCGTTACGGTGTTGCCGTTCAGACGGAGGTTACACCTACAAATTTACTAAACACTATTAGCTGTTTACCGAACTTCGTTACCCGAGATTACAGCTCTCGGCGAGCCTTGTATCCGTCCCCGTAACACGTTCTTCACGCTGTATTCAATTCGCAAAACTTTATCCGCGTTCTCGTCCGTCGCTTATATACGGTGGGAGAAGACAGTGTAAATAGCATAAAATATCGTTGTGACACTTGTTTTCGATTCTTGCATACATGTCCATTATCGGCTGTGACACCAAGTTTCAAATTGTCAAGAGCAGACTGTTCCATGGAAATGTGAATTTCGTGGATTAAGTGCGATTACAAATGCAACGAATTGTTTGTCAAGTAACAATAATGTGAAACCGAACTGTACGAACACGTTTTTCTGCCACTGTATGTTTTACTGCCCACGATCGTATATATATATATACACGGTGACTGCCGCTATCCGCTTGCTTCTTTGCGTGAATTCTTTAGTTTCCTTAACTGTGATCCCTTTGTTTAATGTCGAGTCGAGGATGTACAAAAACAATTAATACATTCGTATTAATTACCACGATTTACGCGATTACTGCGGTGTTTTGCAAGTGAGATTTATTTACGCCCCCCCTGTTTTGTGCGCGTCACTTATTTAAGCACTGACCACACACGACGAAGTATTACGGAGTAGGTCCTAGGATGAGAATAAAGGATCGAACGATACGGGTGGGGGGAAGGTTCGAAAGGGACAGAGATAGATAGCGGAAGGTTACGGGAAACGAACGTGATGAAGTACAGTGGGGGGAAGAGAAATTGTTGGAGGGGCGGAGGGGGGAGAAAAGAAAATGACGGGACGGCGGAGTAGGAAGGGATAACTGGATCGTGTCGCAGGAAAAGATGAAGAGAGGGAAGCGAGAAGAGGGTTTTTCGATTTGTTACATTCGTGTCGGGATCACTTGACCTATTGTCGGTTAGGGAACAAACCAGAGAGATGTCGATGCAGAGATCTCTTCGTAACGATACTCCTTGAAAAAAAACTTCGAGATAAAGGAATTAAAAAGTTTACTTAGACGATCATACATGACAAAAGTCGTGATCAGTGAACGTAAGGTATATAAGTACTGTTGTTTAAATGTTAAACAATCGGTTATTAATATCGAACAATATTTTTCATTTTCCTGTTCTGCTTTTTTTTTCAATTCTTCGAATAAAAAGGGAACAGGAAACAATTTTTGTTCGGGTTACATCAGCTTCACAAACTATTTCATTCTGTACTTCCTATTTCTGCGCACAACATTAGCGCATCTATAATGATCGTAGGTGCTTCTCTTCAATAATTAGACACGAATGTGACGGTAGTCGTTGGTACTTTGCTTCTTCTTCTTAACAGAGGGAACGATATATCGCTAAATTAAACCTTTCAGATTCATTGTAAATCCCGTTGTATAATAATACTTTCACTTGTTAGAAAGATACACGTTAAACGATAACTAACCTCTTAACCCGTGAGCCCAAGTTCGAATTTGGGCAAGGGATATTAAGTCGCAACAAAAAACCGTGCGTTAAGGGGTTAAATAAATATAAAAACATCAAATACAAGATATTCGAGTTACTGGTGAAAGTAATATTTAACAAAAAGTAGTGTGACCTTGTACCCTCGCAAGCTAACTCTGCTTCCGCTAGAGGAAAAAGTGGCGTAGGAGAAGGGCCTCCTACAACTTGGTATTGGGAATTACTGAAATTTATGCCCAATTAAAATTCGATTTAACATTTATTTTAGTACTTTAATTAAATGTACCAAGTGGTAGGAAGCCCTTCTCCTACGCCACTTTTCCCCTAATGGAATCTGAATTTGCTCGTCGGTGTACGCCTTATCGCGACCTTATTACCTGCTACCTGGTGTTACGCATACATGTAAACAACGCTGTAAATAAAAAAATGCTTTCCACGTTGCTTCACGCTTTAGAGTACTTAGTCGTTAGAATAGTATGACGGCCGCCAATAGCAGGCGGATTCCCGTCACATTTCTTGCCTTTACAGAGAGAGAGAGAGAGAGAGAACCAAAAAAACAGAGACAGGAAGACCATGCGAAGGGCGGTAAACTCGTAACAGAGAGAGAACGCCTGCTCCCGAAGGCGTTAAACCGGGAAGAGAGAGAGAGAGAAAGAGAGAGAGCGCGCGCGTGTATAATCGGTGCACGGAGCGATGTACGCAGCTGCGGGTGGCGCCAGTATAGCGAACAGGAGGAAGCAGAAACGATTGCAGCTGAACAAACGCGTCGCCGAGGGTACGATCCCGTCACGTCTGAAGCCGGCTGTTCCAGCATCGTCACAGCACCATTACCACCACCACCAATACCACTCGAACAAGTTCGCGCGTCCGCACGTTGTTCCGCCATCTTCCACGCCACAGCCACCACCGTCGTCACAACAACCACCGTCATCTGCATACCACCATCAGAGCGTCGAACGACGGCGTCATGTCGAGAAGTCCCACCAGCAGATCGCACCTGTATCACCGATCCAATTCCCAATATCGCCACCGCCGTTGTCCCTCGAATCACCTAGCTCGGTCACATGCGCCACGAAATCCAACAATAATTTCCCATTCCCGCCACCATCGATCCTCGATCTCCGAGTATCGCCATCTTCGTCGGAACTACAGGTGGGTAGATTGTTCCGGTCGGTAACATAATTTGCTCTAGAATAAATTTAGTCACGAATTTCTTAACATACGTTCTCTCTTAGTTCTCTGTTCTATCACTTCTTTCTCTATCACACGTGTTAGTCGCTCTTTGCTATAGGTAATCCCCCCCCCCCACTTTTCTCATATACTCTCTATCACAGTCCTTTTGTAATAAGTATCTTGATGATCCTCGTTGCACTTTGCACCACTCTCTTTGCTGGCACAAACACACACCACTTTAATTATTACACATTAGGAAAACACACCATCGATTTGGCTGTCTGGTGGCGTATGTAAACCCCCTGCGGTATAACATATCCTCGACGAGACCGGAACCCTCCCAACCGGATGGGGTCTCGTCAGGTGGTTATATCCCGTAACATTGTAATTTTTAGTTGATCCATCCATCGGTTCCAAACCAGCTGTACGTAAACTATCCAACCATCGACCAAATGCCAAACGCAGACAGTGCAATGTTAGGAGTAAGTTGTGGTGACCGGTACCGAGCCGGATTGGAAGATCATTGAGAGGAGGAACTCGTGTGATTTTTAACATTTCTTATTTCTTTTTTTTTTTTTTTCGTTTCGGGTCAGAGAAGGGGAACAGAAAGTTTAAGTTGTACCGTGTGTAAAAGGAAGTGGAGAAAGGAGAAGGAGGAGGAGGAGGACGGTCGGGATCTTAACGATCGATAAAACAGGCAAATGAATGAGCGGAATGCAGGCTGCTTTATTAATTAGAAGGGAGAAGCAACGGTTACGGGGGGGTAAGGTGGTGAACTTTAGAGAATTACCCTCCAACTTCGCCACCAGACTTATTCCGCCGCTTCCACGATATCCCCCACGATCTTATGTTTACGGGGTAAGTATCAAAATCATTCCGACGTCCTGTATCATCGACGATAAGCTATTGACATCCGTGGGTAATTGTTATTCTTCCCTAGCTGATTCTACCTTTGCATCACCCATATGTACCTCTGTTTAAAAAAGAAAGAAAGAAATTCATAATGTAGTGTATTCTTGGTGTTTGTCCGTTTTTACTTTTGTCTTATGGTGAAATATATTAGCGTTTTTTTTTTTTTAATATATTGTATGTATATTCATGTATAAAATGTTTTTAAATCGGTAATTAGGAATAAATTAGAGAAAACACTATAAATCGTGCGATGTTTCATCTCAAAGTGTAATTTAATCTAATTTCCTCGAAGAAAATTTCTGAACGGTAAATTTTCGAATAAATTCTATCACAATTCATTACACAGTACTCTATGGTCAAAGATTCACGACTATCGAAAAATTCTGTTCGATGAAGTCTTTAATGTCGATCAGACTGCAATAAGTACAGTGTGCTTATGTAAAGAAATTCTACGATACATGTACGTATAAACGTTTATACATGTTTTGAATTGGTTATACGTGTACCTACCAATTTTTTTCTGTGTCTTACTTAGTACATGCATGCATGTTTTCTTACATTATCATTTATGTGCTGAGTAACGAGGAAGTAATTAAGAGAGATTAATTAAAGGGATAACAATTGTAGTTAAAAAGATTACAGAAAATGATTAGAAATGATAGAGAAAGATGCAAATCACGCGATCGTATTGTAATTCTTCGTTAATATTCTTCTGTTATTTATTTATATTTTCCGTAATAGTTCAGACAATATTTACGCCAGACGTAAATGCAAACATGTGACAGTTCGTCAATTAATCTATAGATTGACTAAAATATTTATTAGTTAATGCGTGCACTATTATAAAGTCCTTGATAGTACATTGAATAAACTATAATTTAGAGTTGTTGTAAGTTTAAAAAATAATACCTCAATGAGAAATAATTTCAGTGCGGTGGAGGACCCGGTAAAGCAGCATGGCAAGGATGCAGCAGACCCTCACCCCTTCCTTTGTCCCCTATGTCACCCCACGGATGCCGGGGGGATGGCTACAAGACAAAACAGTGCGAGGCTCATCGACGATGGATGAAACGGAACAGGGTAAATAGCCGGTTAATAGTCACAATTGAAATGAAAAACAAGCCCGAAAGGAAAATCATGAAACTACGAATCTATTGATTGTATAAGTGACATACAACGGTAAAAAGATTACGAATTTCCTAAATTACCTGTCACGACTAAACAGTCATTCCTGAATGCTCTGTTAAATCTATAACACCACCGACGACGTATAGGAGTAGACATTTCATCTTACGAGAGTTGGTGGCCCACCTAAACTGTAGTACCGACACCTTAAAAAGCTTGTGTGACACTAAAATAGAAATGGGGCGACGTCGTCTCAAAAAAAATAGGCTGAGAAAAATACATTGAATGAAATGTCTACTCCTATACCTCTGTTATAACACTAACAAATATATTTCTTTGTTCCGTATGAACGTGGCCGGATAGTCTACTGTTATCTTTTCCCAGATAAGAGACGCGAGTTATTGCTATGAGAGCAGCGGAGAAGACGACGAAGAGGATGGTAGCAGTAACGCGAACCGTCGTCGAGGAGAGGTTAGCGCGGCAGTGAATACCGTGCTTTACGCGGGGCTCGGAACCACAGCGCTCGGATTGGTTATCTCGTTTGTCGGCACTGGAGAGAAAGGATTCCTCAGTCCGGAATTGAGGCTGGTGGGTCCTTCGCTACTGTGCGCCGGTTTACTGTGTTGCCTATTTCGGGTGCTGCTCTGCCTCTGTTTATGTCATTGCGGTCAATGCCGTTGGCAGCTTTGCAATGTCGCTTCCGACAAGAAGGATAAAGTGGGGAAACCAGAAGCACGTCCAGCTGGAACATTGCCTACCGCCTCACTATTGTCGCCAACGCAACAGCAACAACCACAACAGCCACAACAACAACAATCGGCCGCGTGTTCAAGTGGTCCAGGATCATCGTCAACAAAAGCACACGAGCTGTTACTCTCACCCGCCCAACTACCAGAGTGAAGAAGACACCATTACGAACGTTTTCTACGAGAATCAATACGCCGATTAACTGCCGGTTCTTGTCCAATAAATAGAATTATCTAATCTCCATTCGGCCTGAACCGTTCTCGCAAGGAAAAAAATAACGAAAAAAAAAACAAACCATCACACAGCCTAACTCTAGTTAAATGCGAATTTTAGCGCTTGAAAATAATAGAGAAATAAACAATCGGCTACATTTTTCTACCCCTACCGTGTTTGAAAAAGTAAACAAGTAATTATCAATGAGCCTTCGACTGCCTCCTCGTTTATTTCCTTCCATGTTCAGTTTTCGTTTTTTTTTTTCTTACTTCTTCTCTTTACAAGGATTATCTAAATTTTAATTCCACCCTCCTCACTGAGATCTCGAAACGCTCCTCGTATTTCCGTTCTCACGATACACAGGATCAGCTCGCTGTCGAATCTGATTTTACACAGTCTTTCTTTTTTTAAATAAACGCAATCACGCGCGTAGAAGATATACACGACAGTCAAAAAAGTAGCTGTTTCCATGAAATCACGGTTTCACGTAGAATAATTTATAGTAGCATCACTTTAACCGGCACCGATCAGGAAAGCTGGAACTGCATTTGATCGGTGGACGTGTAACTGTATATAACAGATGTGTCCGGCGGTGTGGCACTCGCCGCAGTCGCAGCGATCGCGAACAGCTGATCCTCGTATATAGTTCCCGGAGGTTCGACCTTTCCGTTTCCAGGTGTCCCACCGGTGCCCGGCGGATTATCGCCCTTCGTGGCTTCTCTGTACTTTTGCAGATACACTTTCAATGGTTCCACGTAGTTATCGAAACCAAGTGTTGTCATAGCGAACAGAATGTCCTCGCCGTTAATTGTTTTGCGTTTCTCCATATGACACCGATCGCTCGCCTCGGACGTGATGAACGATATGAACTCGGATACACATTCTTGAACACATTCCCGTGCGTCTTTGGCTATCTTTCCTGCTTCCGGTATGGCACGTTTCATAATTTTCGCCACGTTCGCTATAGGAAGAAACCGATCTTGTTCACGAAGCGGACCCCCACCGCCAGGGCCTCCAGCTCCTTGTAACGGATCGCTAGCTCCGTGATTCGAGTCGTCAGTATTTTCAGGATCGTCTAAACAAACGTACTGATTAAATTTCGTCTATCCTCCATAAAACTATTGTACTGTTTAACCCTTTTACTTTATAGTTTTACATCGTAGGTACTGTTACGGTACAGTGGACTCTATTATATTGCCACTCAACATATTGCTTTGCTCTCCCACCACGTTGCGTACGCCGGCGTACTAGCACGATTCAGCTTATGCGCAGGCGCTGACACCGAGGCTATGACGATTGAACTTAGTATGGAGGGGGGTTTGAACTCATTGCCATTTTACTCCCCTACAGCACCGACCATGGCAATATAGTTAGAGTGCACTGTACGTGTTGTGATACACAGTTTTCTTTTTTCTACTTTCGTTACTACAATTTGTACTAGTAAATATAGTTGAAGAGAGAATAGTACAAAGTTGTAAACCCAGTAGGATGTGAAGAGAGGTTCGGAACAAGTGATAAAGAACATTGAACGAAGAGCTGATACCTTTACCAGTGTTATGTGCAATGTTCCTCTTAGAAATTGCATGTCTTTTAAGACGAATTTTCAAAATTTTTAAAACACCAAATATTGTTCTGGTTGCTAGTAGAAGTTTCTATTTATGGCCCCATTGGGTTTACTCACTCACTATATCATTATCCCTAAAGGTGCTGCAGATCACAAGGTAAGTAAAAATAAACTAAAGAAAATGAAAATAAATTGTACGTAATAAAACAAAAATACCATGATGAAAATTCTTAAGTAGATTATTTATAAAACTTAACATTTTCTGTCAATATAAGGATAAATTATAATTTATTATTACAAAATGTTCTTTTATTACGTAACTTGTAACACTCGGAAGATATCATGCTCTTATGCTATGTACAAATATGTAAAACACAATGAAACTGAAAACTTAATAAACATGAAAGAAATTTGTATTTTATTTGCAATTATAGAATTGTTAATATATATTTTCATTCAATCATGGTTTTTAATAAATAGTTTTAAAAGATTTGCATAAAATATTTATATGCATAGTCTAATGATCACAAAGTTTGCTACCAGCATTACATGTAAGCAATGCTGCGATTTCTTCATGTAAGTTATAATTTTACAATTTACATTTAAGAAACTGTATGAAGTCTGTACACTTTATTGGTTAGGAGCACAACAAAGACACAAGTTTTTGTACTACTTATCCATTTTTCCTTATATTTTTAATGTCCGATTAAAAAGAAATATATTCTACTGAATAGAATTGTGAAAATCTGGAGTAATCTGTGATGAATGATTTGCAAACAGAATGACGGTAACGAACGTGTTAAACTCCATCAATTAGTTCTTCTTATCTGCATGATATAATGCTGACATTGAAAACTGTCAATTTTTATAAACATATAATGTTCTCTTCCCATTAAAAAATCGAATTTTACTTCGACAAAAGTAACATTCTAATACGATGACATTTTAAATGTTATATAACGAGTAAAATGTGCGTAATTGTACTGAAAATAAACAAAAATCCAAACATTAACCTACCTTCCATGTCGTCTGATTGAACCCCAATATAAGACGCGGAAACCCCGCTTCCACTAAGGAATGCAGTCGGGCCCAATGGTCCACCGTCATCGCCACTTTCACCGCTATTTTCCATTTCCAGCGTGGATCACACGAAATAGACAACCTGAACACTTAAAAATTCTCTTAACCTGTTCGTAGCTTTGTTTTCACGATGCTTTGCGATGCTTCATGATATTTTTCGGCATAAACAGGTCTGTCTGTAGATAATAACACTGGGAATTTAAATTGAAACCTCGACGATACAACTAGTGCCCTCACAGGGAAGATACACCGATGAATCCAGATGAATCAACCAATAAATATCACGAGATAATAAAGCTGCCACCTCAATTATTGACCTACGAATGGTCAGAATGAGCTAGACAAATACCGACGGTGAACGAATGAATATTTTAAGGCACGTCTATATGTAATTCGGTGAGTAATTAAAGCACGGTCCACAAAGTATGTTCTCACAAGCGAAATCTTACAAGTGGAATAGAATAATCACGGTTTCATTGTGTGCGCATATATGCGCGACAAGTATTTATTTAAACCGATTGATATGGCTATGTCTAGTATTTTATTAATGCGGAAGGGTCTTTCAGTGAACGGTAAGCGAGCTTTCTTTATTGATATACCAATCACAATTCATAACGTGCATCAACTGCGCTCTTGGTGTTTCTCTTCTTAGAATTTTCCAAATAAATTATCGAAACCACAATAAAAACTGTTACGGGCCATACGGCACATAAAATGGTTGCATTTGTTTACGCAATTATTTCATTAGATACGTCTCCAACTGTGATCGTATAAACTATAAACTATTAGATTTGAAAATGTCGGTTGAAAAAGGTCAGAATGCGGCGTTAAATTTCACACGTAAAGTGACTGACTACATGGCAGAAAACAAATTCAAAGAAGCTTCGGATCTTTTTGAAGGCGGCATTAATGATTGTATTATTAAAGAAACTTCAAGGGTAATTATACAACGTGTATCGTCTTATATTGAAAGTGACAATGTAGAACATAATGAAGAAGCTATCCACTACTGCACAAAAATATTAAATGCAATTGTAGAAAAAGTGGATCCTTCGGAGACTATATTACGATTCTTAGAAGAATTAGATACCATCAGTGATATAAAGTTTTCTATAATTCTAAGACTAGTCGGTAGGAGTATTTCTAAAATGGCAGATAAATCTGAAGAAATAAAATGGAGCATCAGTACTCTAAGATTTTACATTGGGGATTTGGCAATAAGTGTAAAAGAATCCGAGGAGAGTACAATTGAAATGAATAAAACTGTAAGTGTGTACAATGCGATTATATTGTTTCTTGACCCCTTGGTACAAGAAGTATCATTAGAGACGGAGAATACACAAAATTCTGCTGAATTACGGTATTATCTTTTAAGTCTCCTCATTTTTTTAATGGGCGAACCACTGTGTCATCTACAGGATCATGTATTAGAATCACAGTCGGATAAGCCTTTACCAGAAAAAATTATATCTCTTATAAGTCGTATTACAGGAGATCTGTTTTGGTGTATAAATATTGTAAGCAACCGAAGTAAAAGTAAGTGTATAGAAAAAAAACATATAGATAAAGAAACTTGTAACATTAAGGTGATACTCTTTGAGTTAAATGAAAATGTACCAGACTTAGCATACGCTAATTTATATTTTTACATTGTAACAAAATTGCATTTGTGGGAGACAGTACCACAGGTATATAATTGGCAATACATTTTCGAAGCATGTACATATCTTATTGTAAAGCTGCTTCAAGAAAAGGAAATTGTTACTACTAGAAAAGGATTAAATCTTATGAGTCATCTTTTAAACAGATTGACAAGGCATTTCCTGACACTAGAATCGTTGGAGGTGTTTATGTATTCGGAATTACTTGATGTACTCATGAGAGTGATGATTTATTGTGATAGCAATAAAGAACGCAGAAAAGCTTTGGAACTGTTTCGAGAATATCTCGAAATGTTCGATATGCAAGCTAGGTACCATGTTGTTACACATTTGTACCAAACCTGTGAACATTCTGGTTTGCTTAGTTTGACCACTGGTATACTCAAAGATTCTGTCATCAAGTGTCTTCAAACAACACCTCCTACACCTTATTTTCTTGGTAAAAATCTTGAATCATTATTGAAATTAGCATGCAAATTGCCTCACGGAAGTGAATCTGATCTGGTGGAAATATCCGATGAAATAATTACCAGCCTGAATCTTTTGAGGTTTCTATTTCTCCGAGACCAGCACAACCAAACTGGAATTTGGAATTGTAAAAATAAACTGAAAAATGATTTCCTGACACCATTAAGGAAAGGAATAAATTTGTGCAGAACACATTGGAAAGTGAAAATAAAGGATTTAGAGGAACAACGGAAAACTATGAAAATAAATAACATAGAACTGGAAAAAAGTGATGCTGATATAACATTGACCGTGGGTGGTGAGATCTTACCACCAATGCCAGTTTTAGAAAAAATATCATTTTGCCATAAGGCGGTAAATGGTCTTGATGTAATGGAAAACGTTTTGATTAGGGTCAACGAATGTATTACGGAGTGTTCTGTTAGAGAAAATAACGATGATGCTGTAATTTTAAAATAACAATTTTATATTTTTATAAAATGTACATTAATTGTTGAATAAAATAATTTCTCATTCATATTTTATTTTACTTTTTTTTTTTACGCCCCGAACTTGTTACTTATATAACAGTAGTAATGATCATGATCAATAGATATTTTGAATTATTTTCCGAAGGAACAAAGAATATGTTTTAAATTGAGCTTTGGTTTTAATAGGTTTTAGAAGTTTATGGACATGTAGGATACTGCTCGCAGAACAAACTAAAAATACTACCACACAGCAGTCGAGTCAGGACCAGAGTAAGGATAGCGACGAGGATTATGAGAAAAATATCAAATCAAAGATTCTTAGTGCATCTTTAAAGTTTGTGCATGACCTGGGCTGGAGCCAGCAAGCCATCAGTGCTGGTAAATTGTAATAATTTTTCAGTTAAGTAGATGAGTAAAAAGCAATTGAGGGAGCTCTTATTTTTTACTAAAAGCAAAATAATTGTTTCTTCTCGGGTTACTGTATTCTGTATTAAAAACGAAGTTTATATAGTATCAAGTATATATACGCAGCTCTATAAACGAAAAAAATGTTCACTTTGAATATCTCGAAACATGATTTTCGGCTGACACGCCCCTATTCCAAAGAAATGAAGGACATATAATACACGAGTAACATATTCGTTGTAGTATCATTATTGATTTTATACTCTCGACCCCTAATTCGGTTAATAAGTATACTTCATGAAAAGTTTTATACCAAAAGGTGCCGAGTCTATTGGATATCCTGGTGTGATTCATGGACTGTTTCCCAATCGAGGAGCAGACTTGGTTCAGTATTTTTACCTGACGTGTAACAGTGAATTGAACAAAATCCTTAAGGAACAAGCGCTTGCTGCTCAAGATGGTCCTACCAAAGAGAAAAAGACATTGGAATTTCAAGTACGAGATGCTGTGGAGACAAGGCTTAGAATGGTGATCCCGTACAAGAAAACTTGGCCACAAGCTTTAGCTCTTATGACGCTTCCTCCTAATGTACCAATGTCCCTGGCTAATTTGCTCACATTAGTGGACGACATTTGTTATTATGCCGGTGATAGATCAGTCGATGTAAGATAATACATTCTTTTACACAATTTCATAGTTTATACGTAACATAACTTATAGAAAAACCTCCTTGATTAGATTAACTGGTATACCAGAAGAATAGTACTAGCAGGTATTTATAAGACCACGGAGCTGTACATGTTACAAGACAACAGCGAAGATCATATACACACTTGGAGCTTCTTGGAAAGGCGAATAAAAGATGCGACTCAAATTCATTCTATCCTTACAACAACTTCTGACATGGCTCTACCAGAACAAGCTCTCAATCGTGCCACTGAAACAGCTAATGCCGCTTTTGTTACGGTAAGTTAATAAGCTAAGCATTGAAATTTCATATTTTCGTAGTATAATAATGTCCTTCCATTTAATGTTTTCTTTTATTTCTCAGGCACGTAATATACTTGGACTGAATTGGAATAGATAAACCAATTTAATGATAGAAAAAGAATAAATTATTTTTAGAGAAAAATTAATTATAGTATTGTTTCTGAATGTATTCACAGCAAGTAAAAAATACATTTAAGGAGTCACGTGCATGTACCTTCGTTTTATATCAACACAATAATGTTCAAGACTAGACACACGGTTTTATGTTGAATTAACAGTCATGGCTAATTTATTTTAGCAGTATGTGTTTTAACAAGGTCTGTACATATTTGATGTCAAATTTAATAAATCTGAGCTATTTTCATGCGAGATATAAAGTTAAAAATGGTTAGAAATAAATTTAACAGTATTTAACAATTACCCTGCATAATTGTGCGATTAATTAAGGCAACATACGTTTCGTCTTTATATAAAATTGTTTGATCCCTCTATAGAGACACGAGATCAATTTTCATCCTTAATATTCAATTGAGCAGGAGACTATGTTATAATAAAAAATATACACACAGCCAAGTACCTCACAAGTTAATGTTACGTTCCAAATATGTAACGTATTTTACAATGAAATAATTCATGCGAAACTGTAAGAATATCTATGTTACATTTGTACGAGCCTCATTATCAATATCAATAATTCTGATATAATATCAATTTTTATAAAAATGAAAACATCTCTTAGATCTAACGAGCATTTCAGTCTTTCTAAAAAAAAAAAACTGCTCCAAGCTGCTTTCAAAAATGAAATCTTTCTCGTAAAGTGTTAATATAAAAGTTGAGAAACTTTTAAATTTGTATGACTAATTTTATAGTACGTTTTGCATTGATATACGAGTTTTCGTAAAAGATGACTTTTACATTTCATATTAATAATGAGCTTCCTCTATGTACCCTTTGATGGTGTTTGGTAAAGGCAATTTATGAATATTATCCAATCTAGTATTCTGACGTATAACAAAACGGCAAAGGTATTGCAAACTCCGTACTTGGGTAAATCTGCTTACTGGTTTCGTTAGTCTAACTGGAAAAGACGGATGACCGGGATACTTAGGTCGTGAATAACAAATTACAGCTGACTGGCTAAAATTCATCGAATAGTCAATTAAATCGGCTACCGAGCTGAATCCTTCGCTTTCACTTTGGTTGCAGAGAGAAAATAAACCACCGCTATGTTCCATACGAGTATGGAGCAATTTACCAGATGATTTAAAACTAAGTGTCAGGACATGTCTATATGAGAAACAACATTCATAATGTTATTTATGTTATAGTCAAACACACTATCAATGTAATTAAAAAACAAACCTGTCATCTGAAGAGTCCCTGACTAAGAAAGCACCATCAGGTTCAGAGATTAGCTTAGCATCAGCTTCTGTACCTGATATAGGCCCCCAATACCATCCGTAATTGCTTAATTTAAGCAGCTCCATTGTTAGATTTGCTTTCACTTTGTTGTCATTGCTTATTGTTTCATTGATATTTACATTTCCCAGAAAATTTGCAATTTGATGTTCTCTTATTCTGCTTCTTATCACAAGATTGTATCCTGATTGCTGTTCCTGGTTACTAGAGCAAGACCGCAAAGGATTAACAATATTTTCACATTTATTGTTTGCTCGAAGCTCATCAATATCCTGTGCGTTAAATAAACTTAGTTCTGTATCGGTGTCAGAATAGTTGTCTAGGGTTTCATGCAGGCTTTCAAAAGCTTCTTGGGTGTGAAAAGATGAATTGTTGCTAGTTGCAGTTTCATCATTGTTCTGATTGTCAGAAGGTTCAACGATACCTTCTGGTTCATTTTCAGACAGATTATTTTCCTCTGTGGAAAGAACAGGGTTGTCACTGCAGAACATTAACGAATTACAGTTGATCTTGTCCTCTGAACTTGGTACGTGAATCTCATTCTCCTGTAAAAATGTCTCTTAGATGCAAAGCACCACTGACATTCTTTGCATACTTACTTTTCGCTTGAATTTCCATGCTGTCAGCTTCTTGAATTGCATGTGCTTCTTGATGTTTTTGAAAAAATTGAACGACATCTTCGTTGGGACAGCATTGTTAACATTGCACTCAACGATTCGAACGTCTACGACATCCTCCCTTTCAACTTTTTTTCTCGGCGTAGTCTCCCGTCGTGAATTACGTCTCCGAAGAAAATCGAATGTTCTTCCTGACAATTTCCGCGGTCTCAAGTCCTGCTTCGATGTTTTCTCTACACCAGGAGGGGCGGCAACGATCAGTTCCTCCGACGTCTGACTAATCATATTCAAATGTCGTGCGACCTTTCAAACTGGTTCCAAATCGGGGAAAGGATACGGTTGCACTATCTTATCAGAAATTGTTTCACACGCCATCTATTCTTTACTCTGTCTTCAACCCGCGGGCACAATTTTATTTCACGGACTCCAGAATTTTCATCACGGGTCCCCGTTTCACGAACGTCCATCCGAAATTAACGTCGCACGCAACAATGTTTTTGTAAACAATACCTCTCGTAATAGTGCTGTTGTAACTAGGACCGTGTCCCTAGTAATTCCTATATCTGCCACATTGTTCTGCCCGGTAACTTGCTAGGGATATACATGCACTGTATGAAAAGATGCTAGATCAAACAAGATATGGGAACCAGTGATGCCAGAATCGTAAACTTGGTACCCCCACTATGACCTACCGTCGTTTACCACTTTATTCCCACCGTACTGATACCAAGCATACCTCTATTTGCCTCTGCTCCTGCCGTGTGCGCTGTCCGTTGGAAACTGAAGAGCGTAGACTGGCGTAGAGCGAACTCTCTGCGAAGAAGTGCTCCGACAAACTGATCGGTACAGTGGCAAGAGGGGGGTATTTCGCCGACCAATGGTTAATACTGCAAGACGTTACGTCAGTGCCACGTGTTCCTCTGTTATCGCTCAATCTCACTTAATCTTGTGGGTCCCTTTCGCCCTCTTTGTCACGAACGAATTTGATTGGAGGGCGTTCGTCAGCTCGCAAGTATAGAAGTATGCGATAATCTATTCTTCTTCTTCCCATTATCCTCTCTATTTGTCCCTCACGTGCAAACTCGGCTTTCCTTAAAGAAAAAAGTGAGGTAGGCGAAGGGCCTCCTACCATTTACTTTTGGGAGCTACTGAAATTTATGCCAAATTAACATTCGGTGTAACATTTATTTCAGTACTTGAAATAAATTTACTAAGTGGTCTGAGACTTTTCTTCTACGCCAATTTTTCCCCTAGCGGAAACCGTTTGCTCGCGGGGGTAACCACAGGGGTACATATAATTGAAAATGTTCCTCTATATTGGTAACACTGAACGGGTCGTAATCATACTAAACTGACCTTTACATATGATGAGCAACGTCACCAACGAGTTTATGTGAAACACTTCTGTTACATGCATATTTTCTATTTTGATTATCAATTTCTAGACGACAATTGCTTTAATGTGTTTTATTTTATTGGACCGAGTGACTTAAGAGAACTGCTTATCGAAAATGGGATCTTCCCACAGTATTGAAATACCTGGAGGTGGCACAGAAGGTTACCATGTACTTAGGGTAAAGAATATTTATCAGAATACTTTAATCTGGCTAACGCATCCTGTTTTTCCTTTTAACACTTTACCTACCGGAGATTATTTAATAAGCTTTTTGAAGTTACTAATTAATAGTCGAAAACCTATTGATAAATTTTTCATTTCTTGTTGCAAATTAAAATCATAAACCAATGTAGCAACCTGAGTAGCACAGTACAACGACAGTTTCGTTTTAATTCCTATTTAAGAGAAAATTAATAAGTTTCTTGTCAGTAAGCAACGACGTCAGAACATCTGCTAATAGGTTTCTGGGTGGAAAAGAGTTAGTCAAGATTCCTAAAAAGTACCAAATGTAATCTGTATAATATTTCAGAACGAATGTAAGAAAACTTTGTCATATGCACAAAGATCCTAATTTCTATATTTATATAATTATAACAATTTAAAAATGTGATAACTGTCATAGTTAAATCTTAAACTAAGTGTTGAAACAAATACCTACAAACAATTTTGGCTGACCTTCCACATTATCTGTCAATGTTTCTTTCATTTGTTCTGAGATATCTTGTATAGTTAACAAATTTGATTTAGTTTTTATAACTGAAAACAGGTACAAGATGGTTCTCCTGGACAGAAAGCAGGCCTTGAAGCATTCTTTGATTTCATTGTGGCCATTGGAAATACTCGTTTGGTCTGTTTTTTATTATTTTTATATTTAATAAGGATGTTATGTGTGAAATATGATAAAATATGCAAAGAATTAGATTTAATAAACATAGTGAAGTATCTAATTTTATAGTGACTTTATTGATTCAGTATAATTCGAATTGTGTAGACAGACTAATCTAAATATGGTCAAGTAGAAGGCCTTGTTATGTCATACATATAAATCA
This sequence comes from Dufourea novaeangliae, assembly GCF_001272555.1. Classification (NCBI taxonomy): domain Eukaryota; kingdom Metazoa; phylum Arthropoda; class Insecta; order Hymenoptera; family Halictidae; genus Dufourea; species Dufourea novaeangliae. The sequence continues at coordinate 5,520,858 of NW_015373896.1, read as the reverse complement.
TTAAATGAAAAAAAAATTTGTCAACAAACTGTCCAATTACTGATGCATCTTGACCGTCTGCTTTTTTTCACAGAATCAGGATAACGACACGTTAAAAGAACTCCTGAAGGGTGGTGTAGATAAAAAGTTAACGCTTACAGTGTACAGTAGTAAAACTCAAGCTGTAAGACAAACCATCATAGTTCCCAGTCTCACGTGGGGTGGACAGGGTCTTCTTGGTGTTAGTGTTAGGTTTTGTTCCTTTGAAGGTTCCAATGAAAATGTTTGGCATGTTCTTGTAAGTATATTAAGTAAATGCAATTGTACCATAGAGAAACAAGTGAACAACGGCAAAAATAGCGAATAATATTTCTGAACGCTGGTGTACGTTGTTTAGGAAGTACATCCATCTTCGCCCGCCGAATTGGCTGGATTACGGCCGTTCACGGATTACATTATCGGCGCGGATTCAATTTTACACGAGTCCGAGGATTTGTTCACTTTAATAGAGGCTCACGAATCGCGTTCCCTAAACTTATATGTATATAACACAGAAGACGATTCCTGTAGAGAAGTTACAATTATACCTAATCATACCTGGGGCGGAGAGGGAAGGTATGTACATATATATATATATTTCTTCATTTTGTATCGCAGTTCATGTTCTATGGAAATATTTCTTTTAACAATTGTAGCTTGGGTTGCGGAATAGGATACGGATATCTTCATAGAATACCCATTAGAAGTGTGCAAGAACATAAATCTAATACCTCGTATACGGTACATAACCTCTCTAAGTGGCACATCGCAATGAAATACGTTATTTACCATTTCAATGTCTTTTTTAGAGTAACGTTAAACCCAGCGTTCCAAGTCAGGTGACAACCGGAACTGTTACTCGCACCGGAGGAAATAATATGGTGATAAGTATACCCCCAGGTTTTTCTATTCCGCCTAATTACGTTCCATCGCAAGATATTACTACAAAAGCTGACCTTGAAACCACCACAATAGCTCAAACTGTGTACACTCCGAGTGCACAGACATACACTATTCCGCAACTAAATCCTGCTACTGTTGGTGGATCTACAACAATTTCTATACCTCACATGGTATCTAATCAAGGCACTGCGAGTGTTATGATTGGTGAGTTATAATTTAGAAAGAAAGCTAACATATACGAGGCGAGTTCGAAAAATAAGTTAATAAGAAAAATGGATTTGTTGCAAGCTAAAAGTATTTACATATTCTATTTTTCTACATAATTTTTTAGTACTATCACACACTATGCCTATGTACTGTTTATCCTCCGATTGGACATATTTCCTTCTCCTCTACTCAAACTGCATCCATCCGTCATCCCATTCCCAACATCACACGAAATTCCTCCTTAATCCGGAATTTAAAGTGGGTCACTCTAAATTTTGATTCCTCTTTTAATGTTCCCACCGAAATATCGAATATTTTTACTTAGAAAAACGTTAATGGAGATGTTTATCCGTATTCAGGTAATAATGCTTCGCCTCAACCGAATACAATGCCAAATATACCTGGAATGCCTACCACTCCACCTTTACCAACGTTTCCCACTATGACAACAGTTTTGAATGAAGCTTGTGCTACAGTCGGTTTACCCAAGGATTTCTCAGCTGTACAGGGTGTAAGTCAAGGTGTCCCATCGCCCGAAATGCAGTTTAATGCGTCTCAGTCTCACGTAGTCACAACGCCGATTTCACTGCCTGGCATGCCACCTATTACTGTTAGCGCAAGCCTACCGCAGAATACGCCTTTCTATGCGTCTGTTCTTCAACAAAATCAAATGACCGGCTTGAATACAGTTCCCACGTCTACGGCGACACCGACACAGTAACATCGGTTTTCTGTAACGAAAGAAGCCTTTTTGTTCCCCAACAGAATGAGTATTGATAAACGAAGGTAAAATAAAATCACCGTTTATACGTTACAAATATATTGTGTCACTCTACTCTTGTGCGTTTATACTTTTATTACTTGTCTGAACGTAACGTAAACAAATTTCTGGATGCATAAGGGAAGGATTATGTAATTCTGTACATAGCTGAAACGCGATCACTGAAACTAGGAGTAAATTAAAGCATTTAAATAAAAACAGAAGCAAGTATTAAATCAATTCTGCTTTTTACATTTTTCATTATGCATGTTTGTAAGTATATATTTACTCTTATATTCTTGATTATAAAATAAGTAACTTAAAGAAATATATATATGTATATGTAATAATATATGTTCAATTTTTGTTCTTTATCTTATCATCATTACATAGTTTCTTATACAATAAAGAGCTAGAACATTTATGTATTATTTGAATGGCTGGTATTAATAAATTTTGAAACTTTTAAAGATTTTCGTAACATACTATCGGACGGTCGACTGAAATTAATTGTGAAAAGTTGCAAAAACGATCTAACGCGACATAAACTTTCTAAACATTATTAAAGTATTTAATATTATGCGCAATTATAAATATATAATCTGTGCAAAAAATCACCACCTGATAGTGTGTTAAGAAGCTGTACTTTTCTCTTTAACATTATACTTCTAACAAATTTCCAAACAAAAAAAAAACAATAATTAGGTATTCTAGTTTTTAACAAAAGTCATTTATTGTATATCATATGTGCAGATAGAACTTGAAACACTATTAAATAAATACATATGGAACAATAATCTTGGTATTAGTGTACAGGATCTGCAAGAACTGTTCAGGCTTATATAGATATTGTTTTGACAACATTTAAATTATTATTTCCGTATCTCCCAATTCTTCATCGGTAGGAAGAATGACCTTGGATGGGTCTATGACATTTGGATTCACCAGGGGCAACCCATTTTCTTCTCTGTAACGAAGTTGCAAAAACGCTTCTCTCAAGGCCCAGTCCTTCATTGTTACGTCCGGCATGTATCCCAAAATAAATGCATGCAATACCAAACCAATGGTAACACACACAAATGTTGTTAGGTGCATTTTATGCCGATCTACTTCCTTGTTTTTGTAATCAAAACCGTAACTGATCCAGGGCTTCTGCACAGGGTACGGTAAATCCGACACATTATCATTCTTTTTCGATGTCGAAGACACCAAACGTTTCGCTACATCGTGTACCTTCACGGTCGTCGATTTCGCGAGAAAAGTCAGCCTGTTCTTAATTCCTTGGGAATGGACCACTCGAAGTAACGTTGACATCGTTGGAATTAGAAGCCCCTTCGACGTTTATAAAAATGATTAATCTCAATATATGTTGCTTGTTAATTGCTACCGGGCGTTAATGTATCGTAACAATTTCAGAAATCAAAATTAGACTTTGTACATATGTATACTCGTGCCAGGACACACTCAGTGTAGGTTAGAAACTACACGAATACGATGGCTCGCAAAGTGCAGCAAAGTGTAATGACATTCGTGAGGAAAGCGTGTGTGTGGGGGCGCATCGATTTCAAGTTTGAGTAGCCAGTTGTGAACTTTTCGGAAGTTAAATTAAAAATAAGTAAATGTAATAGTGAAATGACAAGTAACGAAAATCAGTAAATATTATATTTGGGAAAGGTAAATTGCATTTACAATTATAGACGTAAATATATATTTATATAAAGTATAAAGGCGGAAATTCAAACAGAAATTCGTTTCTACCTATGAAGCTTTTAGTGATTAAGACTGTGGATATTTATGCATGTATAACATATACAAATATGTAAGGAATATGTATTTATATAAAATATGCAAAATAGTTATATAATTAAAATCCTTATGAAATGACGTAATTTCCGTTTAAATTTGTTTTTATAATTTTATTCTGTAAAGATAATATCATTCAGTAAAAATTCGTGTATTTTTTCATTGAGAATAAAAACCGTATATCATAATTCAAACGATTTATATACTACAAAATATAGTATATGCATTGTATTTATTCATTTTGTATTAGATTTTCCTTATTACAAGCATCTTTATTCTTTGCATGAACTGTAGAGTTGTATATTTCCTGCCACAAGAGATTAGTTAAATTACTGTTGTCCTTTTTATATGAAAAGTGATTAATGTAATCCACTCCATTTGATACATCTGATGTGTCACAATTAAGGAGAACTTTTTTTCCTAAATATTAAATATTCTGTAAATAAGAAAGTTTTGAACAAATAAATTATATAAGAATTAAGTAAAAGGATACATCCTTTCACATTTTCTTTAAGACCTTCATAATCCCATCTTATCCTAGTTAGTTCCTTGTACAAATTATATTTCTTCCTGTAATAGTTAAAAATTAAGTATGTACCAAAAAAATGATTGTAACATAAATAAAAAAAAATTTATTGTACTAACCTGCCTTGGTCCAACAATTCTTGATCATGCAAGTTTCGTTTGCAGGCCTTAAGTTTGTTTCTCTGCAATTCTAAGGCATGATTCTCCTCTAAAAATTTATTCTTTTCAGCTTCTAACTCTGCCTACACAGATAATATTCTTTCTTATACTCTTCATCAGAAAAAGCAAAAATGAAATGATAATGAACATGAAAATAGTTACTATTAAATCTGAATGTTTAGATAAGTCATGATCTTTATGCTCCAACGTTTGCTTCTCCGATTGAAGACATTCCTTCATAGAGGTTACTTTCGACATTAATTCCTGGATCTTCATTTCATCTTCTACAAGTATGGTAATACCTTTATTCACTCATAAAACATCCAAACAATGGCAGCAATGCAATACAATTACCAGTGCAATGTTCATCTTGTTTGTTTTTAATATGATTCATTAACAGTATTTTCTTTTGTGACAACTCTTTCATCTGCGAATCCGTAACTTCCATATGCTTGTTCTTGAATGTCATTATATCGTCCATTATATTTCTGTTGATAGTATTTTTAATGGAATCGTCACGAAAACATAATTTTATAAATACAAATTCCACTTTCAGTTAATTTGTTCACAGAAATCAACAGAAATTCAAATTGTCACCATCCACTGTGATCCACTGCTGCCAATACCCAAAATCCCCAGGACTAACGAATAACTTGCAAGTCTATATTCTCTATTTCTAAGCCGTTGATAATCAATCTTGATATAAATGTTGAATTACACTGAAATACTATTATTCATTTATCAATTGGAAAACATTTTTTCGTCAGCACAGCTCAATTTTAATACATAGATGGATAGAATGGAAATACAAAAAATAAAGAAAAAACTAGAGAATACAGTAAAAAGAGAACTACAAACAGATATGTGAAAGCATTTTCATATAACATAAAAATAATCGGAAAATGAATTGAGATACATTTCAGTCTACTTTATATGGGAAATACGTTCAAAATCAGTAAAATCTTCAAGCATAAAATATAAATTATGTTCACGTAATTTTTACATTGTTTTGTTATGAAGTTTTAATGCCACTTAATACAAATAGTCAATTGATAGAGATCACCTTTAAAAATGACATGCACTTTATATGTTATCAGTTATATGACTGCTAATCTTTATGGAGTTATGGCATACATAATTGCATAATACCCGAGGTAATAAGTTTAATAGTCTAGAATTTTTTTATTTCATTTTTATTTGACTCCAATTGTTATAAATTATTTTACAGAAGTCTATGTTTGTATAAAAATCGGCAGTCTAATGATATGTTATTTATTTAATGGAAACAGTAAAATATCCGAAATTATGACTTCATGTATACAGGGTGTAACAAAAATGTTGCAGGACCGGAAATGGGAGACTCGTCAGGTGATTTGAAAGAAGTTTTTCCTCAGGAAAAATGTTATCCGAGGCTCCAACATTTTTATTACACCCTTTATATATATACATATATAAATTAGAATACGTAGTATGCAATAAACATAATGTGCTTGCATTGTACCTACTTGGAAGATTCATGAATCAGTACTGACTTGGACTTATATGTTTCTAGTTATACAAAATAGTGTGTTTTTGAAACACAATAAGTCAACAAAGTTATTTTACGATATAGTATTAAATTACTTAAATTGTACGCGTTTTATACTCCCTAACGTTATAAACATATGAGAGCTAACAAAAATGTCTTTTAAACTTAACACATACTTGCCTAACATTTGATAACACTATATGTGTTGCACAATATTGGTCATTTTATATTCTTAATCCAAACATACTTTACTAATAATTGTTATCAAACACTGTCAGTAATTAAAGAAGAATACTTTCCCCACGACAAAATGCAAGATCATGGCGTATTACTGTAAAACAGGGTAACGACTAGACTGCGGATTCTTATGCAAAATTACATTTTACAAAGTAATTCACAAAGACAAGACCAAATATATGAATTTGTTTTTTCTTCTAAATACCTCATTGAGTTAAAAATAAAATAGAAAACTCGTTGTATCTGATGAAAATTTTTATGTTTTACTGTAATTCGTGCTACCTATAAACTGCAAGTGCATACAATCCGCAGTATAGTAATGACCTATGGTACTTAATACTTAAAATACATAGAAATACTGTACAACTTTATAATGACTATTCATGCTGTCGCTGCAAGTTACATTTTTGTCTATCAAAACTCGAGTTTCTATCGTCCTTTCAGAAATAGTATGTTGTTAAAATCAACATTATAACAGATGGTCACAATACCAATTGTACTAATTTAGATGTAAAAAAACTTATAAAATGAAAGAAGAAAATTGAAAATCTTGCAAGGAATGTGTTTGAAGTTGTTTAATGAAAAAAGAAAAATGAAGTACATTGTAAATTAATAAGAAAAATTCTTATCAATTTACTCTGTTTGTGATATATATTAAACTAGACTTTACTAGACCATTTGAAGCTAAAAGTCTTCAAGTGTTTTTTCTCCTTTTTATGTACAAACCTCTTATCTTGAAGTATTCTAACATAAATAAGAATGAAACAAAATCCTTATTACTGTTGCTAGATCAATTAAAAAAAAAGCATTTACCAAATAAGCTTGACAACGCTTCCTTCAAAGTTAGGCACTTGCATGATAAAATATTACATGGTAATATCAGTATCCTTTACGATTAACAATCACCGTTTCGCACATTTAAGTTTATTTGAGCAATTAAAATATTTGATCGTCGCGATCGTTCGCGACCATCTCGAGTATTGCTCGATCCTGACGCCGAGCTATTAGTATTATTAGTATAACTATTATTAGTATAACTATTATTAGTAGTAGTATTATTGCTGTCATCAGACGACGAGTTATTCATTTGAACAATGTTTGCATTGGCACTATTATCCATTTGTTCTGAACTTTGTTCTGCATTTACTATTTCTTGTGTGTGCCTGTAAGCGAATGATTATGTAACTATTGTGATTTAGCCACACAGAGTATTTAGAAAAGAAACTACTAAATTCTGAGAGTTTATTTGCTTTGTATTAGAATTCTCGAAATGTGCAAGATAGCTGTACAATTAATTACAGACGCATTTTGGAAAACAAAAGCAGAGAGGATCATTTACTTACTGTGTAATCCACGTGTTGGAATCATTAGTCGAAGGTGTTTCAAGTCTGGAATGCTCTAGTGTGTTCGTATTATCGTTATTATTATTTAAATTATTTTCATAATTGGGATGACATTGAACCCAATTCGGAGGCTTCAAAAGGCCTGCATGCACTAGTGTATTTTTATCTTTCACGTTTTTGTTATTATTATATAAGATGTATGGTAAGCTCTTCTGATGATCAATAAAGGGACCTGTAAAATGCATCAGTGGAAAAGAAAAAGTGTCAGACATTACACTATCACTGTTGATGTAATGTCAATAATTCTATGCTATTTATTACCGCCTTTTGAACAGCTTGTAGTTAATTCAGCGTTCAAGTAGGTAGATATACTGTAATAAAATGTGTTCTCCGTAAAAAAAAAAAGATGACCGTCATTACGTCACGGTTAGTAATTTATACAGATATAAGAAAGTGCTAAGAAGTGAACAATTTTGACAGAAAAAGCAGACTACGGTGCTCACATATTTTTTGTGTTTATGCGTTGCTATCGATTTGCTAGAAACTGTAGTGGAAAAGGAAATGTAAGTCAATTCTATTTATATTAATACCTTCAAACAGACAGCAAGCTTCATTATAATCTACCTACTTATTAATGAAATTTTTTTGAATAATCTCTTATGCAAGTGTCATGCTAAGTCGAATGAGTTGTGTGCTATAATTGTGAACAACATTCACAAAGACATTTGACAATACTTACTGGCTTCAACCGGCGGAGCACTTGGTTCCATAGTATCACCGCACATTTCTTTATTATAATTTCTCTGTCTTGCGGCTCCTAAAATGTATTGTGTGTGGATTATTTTGGTTATTATTCACTCAATCATATATTTCTGTTGTATTTATCATAATTTTTATTATGTACTGACTACCATTATGGTAAAATTTTTACCTACGTTTTTTGTAAAATACTGCAGACAATATAACTACCAGAAGGAAAGCTGCAATTGATGCAGAGATGATGAAAGTGTTTCTGCCAACTCCTATGAAAATGAAATGAATATTCATGTATATAGATACAATTAAAGCCCCCAAAATCATAATCAAACAAAACTTTTATATTTATACTTGATTTTCTAAAACAATATTGCATAAACCAATGTTTAATAAACTTAACAATCTCTTGTTATACATATTTGAATACTTTAATTAAACAGGCACATTATTTAATTACAAGAATACTGGAACAATTTAATCTACTATGCGATGAAGCTTCAAAGTAGACAATTATGCAGAATGTGTTAAAGTTCTTTTACGTATAATTTTCTCACCGGGCATATTTTCGTGGATGCTCGTTTTCTTGCACAAGGAGGCCTCCTCTCCTGTTGCAAGTCTCTCTGCGGCATAACTGAGAATGATTTTTTCAGTTAGTCAAGAATAAAAAACTAACCTCTACAGTACTACAAATATAAAGATCTCGTAAAGTTAAAGAATATAATTACCCAGGAGTGCATGGTCCACATTGCGATGGATTTCGAGCTGGTTTTTGACTTTCTTTTCGATTATATCTTTGGCACACAGTATAATTGACGCATTGTCTGGAGACAGGATAACAGTACTGTTTGTTAGAACAGTCCAAGTCATCATGACAATATCCTTCCTCTATCGTACCCTTTAAAATAATAATTTTCATATTAGAATGTATTTCTGTGAACGTTTCTTTGAGAGCTAATATTAAGTTTAATAAGGATATACATTTCAAGTGTCATATAGGACGAAATACACGTTTCAGTAAGATTCGAAGTTTTAATAGCTTTCACAAATTAATAAATAACGAATTTTCTTACACTTTCACCGACTCATCTAAATACTAAATAGGTAACTAATTTAAATGAAAGCGAATAAAATAAAACTTTGTATATCATTAAAAAAACGAATTTCTGTGAATAGACTGACTAATATTGGAATAAATGGGATTTCAGCGCGCGCAGTAGTTCCGGTTCACATCTGGTCCATCCAAAATCTTACGTACCACCGAAATTTAAAATCAACAATATCGTTTTTCGAATACGAAGTTCTGAAACCACATGCAATAAAACAATAAGTCGAAATTATTCGCTTTCCGGTACCAAATAACAAATAATGTAGGAACTATAACTTCGCAATGTACTTGTCATTTTAGTATTTTAGGCACTCAGCTATCGTAATGATTATAAAACTATAAACTACTAAAAATACATATACTCATGTGTTTTCTTTCAAACATTCATTATCTAATTAAAAAATTACGTTCCGCGTACATTTACAAAATGGCGTCGAAACTAAATGACATGAATTTGAACGGATTTTGAGCAACAAAGTTCATTAAAAACATTCAACATATCGATTAGTATTATTGCATTTTATATAATTACTTGAGCTTCCCGTCGGAAGATACAAAACTGTCTATGAGAAATCCTATTTTTCACAATAGGAGATTCCTATTTTCCAATCACACGTTTCTGAAACATCTTAATCTCTGAAACGTTATCTTCTATGTTTTCATGTGAACAAGCAGTTGAACAGAAAATGTTTTAAAATACTTTCAAAAAACCCTTTTATATAAATCGCTTTTCACGTGGAAAATGTTTGTGAAATGTAGGGGTGTACGGGTACCCGAGATTTGGGCTTGATTAGACATCCGTAGCCTGCGTAAGCAGCTTGACGGCTCAGATAAGAAGTCTGGTGGGCTCGACAGAAGCGTCACTAACCAGCGAGCGCAGACAAGTACTGCGAATAATGGGGGGAAACGCAATCACGACTGAACCTGAAATCTCGGGTACCCGGCTCGTACACCCCTAGTATGGTTTTTTTTTGTTATAATAACAAAAATACGACGCGGAATGACCACGCGAATTTTGAGCCGCCATTTCGTGGACAGTAAAATCCGCCATCTGAGCGCAAACCTACACTCTGCATCACAAAATGGCCGTTGACCATGATCTGTAAAATTCGAGTTCACTGACCAATCCTTAAACCGCTCTAAGTATTACAAACTACGTAATTTGTTACTACCAATGAATTAGAAGATATTTGTTAATTTCTAAAATAAATATAAATTGTACACTTGAATATTTGAAACTTTCTTCGTTCCGATCGATTGGACTGATAACAAAAAGTTGTTTTCTCAATCAATTATCGTCAAACTTATTCTCTGATTTTCACCTCGTTACGAAAAAGAAGGACAATGTATATTAACAAGAATTACTTATATGCGCTGGTCACACGCAATAGAACCGCACGTAAACAAAAATAATAAAGAGACATTCTTTTATTTTCCATACGATGACCGGACAATTATGTTTTGTTTTAATTTGTAATATATAAACAAGACATATATCTTACGGTGGACAATTGATGACACATTTAACACTAACGGTACCGAGACTTTTATATACCTATTTGTACCGTATTTAAAACCGGTCATTTCGGTCAAGTCGCTTCGGTTATTGTTCAAAAATAAACGGTAATTATCACTGATCCCTTTTTTTTCTTCATGATACGTATTTCTGTAACGCTTATGAAGAACCTTCGTGTGGTCTCCCTCGAATGAGTCATCGCGGCGCGCTGCGCGCGATCGCCCGGCGTGCGTTTCGGTTCTACTAAATAATCAGAACAATACGATTTTCGCTAGAGTAGAGCGTGTTACATTGTCTAAATACCTACCCGCCCGACGTTCGTACTGCTGTTTCGATTAAAATAGAAAAAAAGATTTCCACCGGTTATCAATAATCATGATTGATAAGGGCAACAGTATGCAAGTCACTTTACTGCGTTCGAAAAATTGTGTATTAAACGTGACACCACCAGAAATATTGATCTTTTGGAAAGATCAATCTGGAAGTTTTTAAGAAAAGATGATGAAATCGTGGTGAAAGAAAAGGGTAAGGAAGGGCGAAAGGAGGGGGAAGAGGACGGTGATCTTAATAGACAGAAATATAATTTACACATTATATTTCAGACTATGTACTTATCTCACGTGAAATATATATTGTGTACGGTGCTTACACACGCATTTAATTACACCTGATCTCTTAATGTCGTTATGTTGTTCCAAATTCGCAAGTTTATTGCTTTTTTGACACAGTCCATGAACCGATACATACATTATGCTTTTTTTTAATGGAAGTACTATCGTTGGTTCGTTTTTTAGTGTTATTCTTACAAGTTACAGGTTAAAATCATTCGTTCTTCTCGAAGTGTAAAACTGGCAAATAAAGAATCGTGCGAGTAATGCGAACAGTAAACTCAAGACTCGCAGTGTACTTACCATTGGAAGAGATTATTCGACTGTAGGGAGGATCGAAGTATGTTCTATGATTGCAATTGCAGACGCGTAATAATTGTCTGTAGAATTTTGACAGGTTCATTCGGCACACTATTCACACGTCAAGCAACGCACCAGTTATGCAAGATGTACACCGACCTCTAGGAAGTTCTGATCTGCACTGAACTGGAGCTGACCGAAGCAAGTTCGAACCTGCTCGGAGACAGGTGATTGGAGTGGGGGTGGCGCTGGTGGTGGGGATGAGGGTACCACATGGATACGTACAGGACAATTATTGCTATGCCCACGTGGTATCCGTGCTACCAGCGGTCACAGTAGTGTGGCTATATGCTATATCACTGCTACGTAGTAAACCAATGCATCCAACAAGTGGAACCCTTTGTGTACACTTCCATTCGGATTTTATGATGGTTCGGATTACAGGACACATTCGGCATGTGGAACGCGTGGAAATAAATAAAATGGTAAAGAAAAAATTATGCAAATGAAAGACGAAAGTAAACAAAAATTTAAAGACTCCAAAAGATAGAATACAATTTATTGTTTGATAGGTTTTCTTGACTACTTTTTGAAAGGATACATTTATTTCCTATGAACACTAACGGGGAAGCTTTCCCCTATTCTGTTTAATTTTACCGCAAGTTTTAAGATCAAATCCCCCGTGTATACAAAGCAAATTAAAAGTGTAGAATAAGATTTCTTTCGTATGGAACGTCGGTTTCAAGAAAGTCGAATCTGAAAATTCATTAAATCACTTTAGAATGCGAGTAACTGATGTGTCTGACACCGGTTTTTATTAGTCGCCGTATCTAGTTGTAATATAACGGTTACGGTATGGTTTTTTGATTTGTTATTACACGTAAAATCACTTTCTAGACTTTACCACACATTGCGGGCCAATCTGCGTATTCACAGTTTTTGTACTAATTTGGATTAAAATTTTTCTACGAATTTAAAATTTGTTAAAGTTACCTTCATTAGAAAGAATTAAATAATTTTATGTGTGTTAAATAATACACAATATTAATAACGTGTTTGTAGAAATTGAGGGTATTGATCGGTCAGTGTTTATAAAAAGTATGGTGACTTTTTTCATATGCATACACAAAGATAAGCCCGCGATTCAACAACATTGTCAGGGTTCACGAGTATAATTCGCGATAGCCACCGACCGCACGTGTGGCGTTTCAACGTAACTTGTGCACGATTAAAATTGCCGAACGCTTCAAAGGGAATATCTTACCTACCGCATACCGATATTACGTTCTTGTATATTATTATGCTTTCGTTTATCTTGTACCCTTTCTATTTCTTACAACCTTTGTATTCTCATCATCGAATCACTTACTAATGTGACTGTTCTGAGGGTCACCAGTACTGACACTCAAATTTGTTATCAGAGACTGAATCAAACTGTTCACTTTTACGAATAAAAATTATTTTCAAGTTGTTATCGTCTACATAATTACACCTTTCACATTTCTCCCGCGGAAATTCATTTTTTAATAATTACTATAAGGTAAAATATAAATGAATTAACTATAATTCTGAAAATAATTGAAACAAAAATGCTGTGCCTTTATGCTGTAGAATATAACAATATTATTATTGTACACATCATAAAAACTATACATTACAATCTTGAATTATTAGTACACCATTGGCTTATAGAATTGTGAGGAATTAAACATTGAAAAACAGGATTTAATGAAGTAAAAAACATAATGTGTATTTCTCGTTTTAGTATATATGTACATACACTGATTAAATGTGAACAGCCTTATTTCTATTAATTTACGATATAATAATAAGCCATAAAGTAATACTTAAAGTATGAAACACAAAATTCCAAACATTTCTATAATATCATAATACAATCGCTTTTTAAATTACAACTATTGAGAAATAATACCTAAACCTTTTCTTTCTTACAATAACAACCCTGGAATAAAAAATTTTCCATTTTTAACGTGTATTACTCGTTTGCTTTACATTTTCGTTTTTGTTAAAAAGTTATTGATAGAAGACTGATTTAATTCAGCTTAAAATTTATAATAATCTTATGAAGTTTACTTTTATTGCCGTCAGTCAAATTTATAGTAATGTATAATAAATAATTCTTGATTGTTCACAAAACTGCAAATGTTTATGCATAGTTTAGTAGTAGTAAACATCAACTTCATTTCCATACAAATTCAAAATTATCACATCTAATTTTTCTTCCAACTTATGATATCTTCTGCTTTTTTTGTTGTCTTTTGATTAAAGCAAATCAATCAAAGTACACTGTACAAAAGGCTCTTAGGTTTCTTAATATTTCTCTTTTGCTGTATCCAAATATATGAATCTTCTTTCCACTTTATTCTTCTTTCCAGGTACTATTTCATTCTCTGTGTTACAAACTTTGCTAGCTTATATGTTATTGGCAATTAATTGATATTCACATTACTTCCATGCTATTGTGTGTATTCTCTGTAAAGCCCAACGTGGATGTTGGTGCATCCTGAGATGTTTCTTCTAAAGACTGTGCTTCCATGCCCTCCGGCACAGTACTTGTAGCCGAGCTTGTACCATCGTCCCAATTTATTTTGAATCTAGTGACACGTGGTTTATCTCCTAAGATATTTCTTTGTACTTTGTCAAACTGTGGCTGTGGCGGTGGATTTTCTCTAAGTTCTGCATCTGTGTACTCATTATTTATAAAGTAGCCAACACGTACAAATTCATGCCCCCTATATGAACAAGTTAACAGAACAACTGTAACCCCTAGAGCATCATTGATTGGTATCCTACTGACGTCTGGAGGATCAGCCTAAAATTAAATTACTGTATTTAATACACATTCAAATAATAACTAAAGTACACATAGTAATAGGCTTTTTAATAATACTGGTTGATGATTGTAATTTGTTGTTGGCATTGACAAATTTATAACAAAGACAATTAATCATTGATTCAAAAATGTTATGACCCTTAATTTTAAATTACATGAATTTATTTACATGTGTCGTTCATTTACCTGAAATACAAACATATGCCTTCCCTCAGGGATTGGACCAACGTATATCGTATCTAACACTTGATCAAAATCCTCGGATTCGGCGCTACCGACGTAGATCATCTTCCACTCTAAATCTGTAAATCCATTATTACTATTACATCACTTATCATATATTTTAAAAATATAGCTAACTCTAAGAATAACTTCCATATAGTAAAGATATTCTTCTTGAAAATGAAACTACTTAAAAAAATAATATTTATTTGTCCTTGGAAAACATTGCTAGACCGTTTAAACTAACCTAACAAGGTGTACAAAACATCATAAGACACTTTCAATTCAATTAACATTGAGACGAGCGTATATCTGTATTTATAGATGTGAATAAAAGTTTAAGGAAACTACCTTCTTTCAGTTCTTCGATGCATTCAAACGTGACTTCGAATTGAAACGGGTTTAAAAACGGTGAAGGATTGTCGAGAACAGCTACGTTCGCTAGCTGAACTTTGGCCATCGTTGATATTACTTAATAATAATTTTCACCGAATAATCCGAATTTATTGCGGATTCCTTGAAAGAAAAGTTTCTCAGGATGTATTTCTCCCAACCGTATTTCCGAATCAAGTTGATATGAAACGAAAGATCTTGAGACAAACTATAAGCATTCTACGTTGGACACAGGTCGCTTTGGCGGGAAACGAACCGAAAGACATTTCCGGTGTTTCAATAACAGTTTTGTGAAAATGTGGGAGCACCATCCAACTGTAATTATTTCAAAATTCGTTCTCTTTAATTTGGCGCGGGTTTTAAGTAATGCATGGGAAAAAATCAAGCGTCGTTTTCGCATGAATTACAAAAGTTGTTTTTAAAATTGTTTTTAATCACTTTCGTGATGTTAAAGCAATCCATTGTGCATGTTAGCTCTTTAATTGAAAACGTGATGGCACTCGATCTACAGTTTAGATTGAACGTAAAATGACAAAGTATTAAGTTTTGAAAAATTAAAATGATGATATAATTAAATCCATTGGTTAAACGAAAATCTTTTTATGAAATCCATTGTGTATAGATTAAAACAAGTTACTTGAACTAACTTTTCTTAAGGGCTATTTACAACAAAGGAAGTTATAATTGGGTAGCAGATATCGTATATCTTGCAGAATTTGCAATGCAGATATGTCTCATACCTCGTCTGTGTTCACATCATAGATGATAATTATAATATGATATATATAAACGTCGCTAAAACTATGAACACTTTAAAATTACTTGAATGGTTCTTCAAAAAAATATTGCAATTTTTCTATGTCTCATTCGTTCTAGTCAGCTTAAATATTCTGACTGCATAAAGTGAGTATAACACCTCACAAGGTAGATTATATTTTAGATGACTGTGTTCTCCAAATACAAGGTTGAAAAAATCCGAATTTCTTGGTGAAGACGGAAGAAATAGTTTAATCAATCACGGAAAGGAAGTTGCTACTAGCGCATGCAAAAAATGTGCCACTTCTTGGATCATTATGTTCTTCTAATAGTGGCTCTAGAATGGTGATGACGGTAATAATGGGTTTAAGAAGAGTATATGAATTAATAAAGTATATGCAGTTAGAATATTTAAGCTAACTGTGACAAATAAAATTTAGAAAAGTTTCAAAGATTTATATGTTGTACATCAATATCCTTTCAAAATGTTTATAGTTTTAGAAACATCTGAGAAAACTTGAGAAATTACTGCAACTCTACTACCCTGATCCAGATAACTCTAGGTCTAATCATTTAATTTAACTAAATTTAATAACTTGAAACTTAAAAGACGCTTCCCTCACTTAGCTCGAGTTGGATTGAATAATATGTAATTCCCGAATCCACCATTTTCATGACATAGAGGACACTAAAATTATAGATTTTTTAAGGTGGCGGCATTAAAGATTCTGAGGACCACGAAGTTCCGTAAGAAGTAAACCCTATTTTTATACTTCGTCTGTGGCAATTGTTATAAACCCGCAGTTGTAAATAGTTGTAAACAAGATCTAATGCACGGGTGCGCAGAATCACAGTCTAGCAGACAACTCCGTGACGTGTTGTCTCATCGAGTTGAAAATGTTTCGCTCTATTATGTTTTCGCGTAAGTTTCGTCATGACCACTTTGAATAATCTTCAGTTTCAACAATTAAGCGAGAATGTTAACAAATGAATAAAACATAATTGTCTTTTCTCCGTGTTGATAATTACGAAAATACAAACATATTCAGTACATGCTTTTCCGTAAATCCACTTTGTGTCTAATTCTAACAGTTTGCATTGCATAAGATTAGGTAGCTCAAACGAGCCAAATTAGTATTATATTTTTTGGCTGTTGTCACAAACCGTTGTTTCAAATTCGATTGCAAAACATTTCATAACCTCTCGAGTTAAAATGAATTTAAACATCCACAAGATATTACGAGTTCGCTATATCTTGTCCACCAAACATAAATTTAAAAAGATTCCGATGAACGAACATTTTTATTCTGATTTTCAGCCACTGTTAATCAGGGCCTAGTGTCTCTGATTCGCAATAATGTAGCCTTGATAGGATGCCCTGCATCTTTGGCAACTCAGATCAGGAACACAGCCACTGTACCAGAGAAAGTGACAAGAAAACCTTACAGTCCCTTCCAAAATACGAGTAGCCTTGGAGAATATGCAGTGGCAAGATTGGATGATCTTTTAAATTGGGGTCGCAAAGGTTCTTTATGGCCAATGACATTTGGTTTGGCTTGCTGTGCCGTTGAGATGATGCACATTGCTGCGCCCAGATACGATATGGACAGATATGGAGTAGTATTCAGAGCTTCTCCAAGACAAGCCGATGTTATTATTGTTGCCGGTACTTTAACAAACAAAATGGCTCCAGCATTGAGAAGAATATTTGACCAAATGCCTGAACCACGATGGGTAATTTCAATGGGAAGCTGTGCCAATGGTGGTGGCTATTACCATTACAGTTACTCTGTCGTTAGGGGGTGTGATAGAATTATACCTGTGGACATATACGTGCCAGGTAATACATTTGTTGTATATTTAAACAAAATCCTTGTTCATTTAAGAAATGTTATTTGTATCTATCTATAAAATTGTATTATAGGATGTCCCCCAACTGCAGAAGCTCTAATGTATGGTGTACTACAACTACAGAAGAAGATCAAGCGTATGCAAACAGCTCAAGTTTGGTACAGAAAGTAATGTAAATGAATTTGATAAATGTAGTAACTTGTGTATAAATAATTTTGTTATCATACAAAGTGTAATTAAGGTAAAGAAATGAAATTATGAATCGTTTTAAATAGTGATTAAAAATGGTAATCACTTCTTAAAATGACTTAACTTATTATGTAACCATGTTTATTCCTTATGTTTCTATTTTTCATTGGCACTGTCATAATTTTTAACCATAAAAAGCTACGTATAAATACTACAAATAAAAAATTCGTTAACATTGTTTCCAACAATATAATTCTCATGATCATGAATACATAGAATTACACTAAAAGAAACATAGTAAAACACTTTTACAGACATGTAATTCGTTCTATTCATTTCATTGTTTTTACTCTTTATTATCTTCACTATTTAAAATATGTACAGCATCCTTAATTTAAACGAAGCAAAGAGTTAGGCGGAACATCTTTGCCATTTAGCTTACCACATATTAAGGCCCCTTTATTTTTTCTTCTTTATATATTGCTCTATCTAATGCTACTTACGATTGTGTTTATTTTAATTATACATTACATACATACATTGTTTAATAAAAACACATCAATTGATACGCACCACGCATACGATAGGTACGATATTTCTTTTTTTTTTCCTTTAAAAAACCATCCTGCAACCTATTGTACCTATTACTTCATCATGTCCACATACAAGAGCACACGTTTATGAACATATTGTATGTCTGCTATGTCCACAGCCCGAATTTTAAACGTCTACTTTGGTCATTGAAGAGCATATTACGCCGAAAATACAGAGTGACTCGCGAAAAACAGAACACCTCAATATCTAGATAAATTTAAAGATAGAAGAAAAGTCAAAGAGAAAAGACTAAAAGATAAAATGTAATGATTAATGACATAAACAGATTTTTCATTAGTTTCATCATCAAGATCATTCAAAGGTCATTAATTTTATTTTTTAAGTAACAACACCCGTACTTCTGATTTCATAGTATTGTCACTGTGTATTGTTTAAAAACCCACAGACAATCTTCAAATCACCTTGAAAATGTTATTAAAAAAAAGTACTTGTAACAGAGGTGCACCATTTTTTCGGACTCACCTTGCATAATCATTACTCCGTTGACAATTTACACTTACTCACCGATTCGTGAGAATTTTCAATCTGATTCGAAATTTAACTCTTAGTACTTTTCTTTTTGAAATATTATACGCGTATCATATTTGTTTATCCATACATCGTACCACAATTTTGTACCATAACGCATTGGATCAGTGTCAATTTAAAGCCTAATCGTGCAGGCATACTTGCCAATATGCTATGTGAACCTAAAAAGACAGAATTACAAATTTAAAAGATACACAAAGTCAGCGTACAATCATAAAATAATAATGTTACAATTCTTTTCTAGATTCCTTATGCCTGCGGTATCGCATATGGACAGATTTCCTTCTTAGAGAGCAAATGAAATGTAAAAAAAAAATATGAACGGAATTCAGCCAAACGCGTTGGTATTTTTTGTTTTTCTTTCATAGAAAGTGAACAACACTAATAAGTTGTATTTTTAAATATGCCCCTCGATATAAGCATAAATAATACATATTTGATAATCATTTTCGCAGCAAAAACTACTACCTTTACAGCATAAATTAAGCTTAAGGCTAGCTCCAAGGAAAAGTCTTTGTGCGGTGGTATTGAACAATTACGTTAAAAAAATGACTAATTCCCGTTTTAATGTGCTGTCCCGACACTCCGAGTTTCAGTGTTGTCGCTTTTCATTTTTTTTTCCTTGCTTCCCTTGGTTTGCAGATGTACAGTTACGGAATAAAGAAAACAACGAGGTCCTTGATAATTTACAATATACAAAATAATAAAATATATCAAAGTTCTATACATATGTTCATCTCTTGCGTATCCTCGGTGACACAGAAAACAACTACAATAAATTGTTTGTACAAACCTATATGTATATATATATATATATAAACTTTATGAAACTCCGGAAACAAAGGTCTGTGATTTATACCTGAAAAGATTTTAAATGATAAACAGCGAGTTTGGATATTAGTCAATACCCATGCTAAATATTAAATTTGTTATTCTGGATTCCGATTGCGATCCTATGTAGTCGTTCGCGGCACGATAGTCAATTTAATTAATTTCCATTTAACAGAGCTCGGGCTCTCCTCTGTTTTTCTTTCTATAATTGCCCCTATTGTTTTATTTTTTTCTTTTTGTTCATCCTGTGATTCGACAAGAAAATTGTACAAACCCAGCACAGTTCTGTGCTCCGCCAAAATACTTTACACATTTCGAATTACGCTTGTTTAAGTATAGGAATTTTGAATAATATTAAAGAATAGCTTGCGACGTGGAAGGCGGTGGATTGCTCGGCAAGGCTGGAACTGGTCCATCGGTCCACTGTATGAGAGAATGTTCACCCATTTGTGTGCTTTGAAAATGATCTTTCAACAGCGTTTGCGAAAACGTGCAGTGCATTTGGTACGCTTCGCTTTCGCGAATTGGATCGCCGCAAATTCTGTAAAGATCTATCAACAGAAGCAACTTGCTTTAATTTTTCCGTGACTTAATTTAAATCCGATTTCGAACACGATGTTTACAAATACTGAAACAAGTGCATACCTTTGAGAATAGCAGTTGCCCATAATTGTACGTGAACGTCAGGTATTTTAGAAGCTAACTGCATCGCAGGTGTGACCATGTTCATGGATTCTCTGCTATTTCCTAACGAAAGAAATATGTGTCCCAAAAGTACAAGGCTACACGAGGTAAGTCTGTTCAAATCTTCCGAGTTGGCCATCTTTAACGTTTCTCGAAGATATCTCCTGAGAATTCATATGCAGATTTAGACGTTTATAATAACCAATGCTGAATTATCATACCACTTATAACACCATATATCAATTCGTACTTTGCTTCGTTGTATCTAGCTCCAAAAAACGCCTGCAATCCTTGAACATAGTACGCCGCTGCTCTCAGAGAATGCGAATGGGATGGCAATGACTCTGGGTTTATTCGTTCGAGTAAAGCACCTAATTCCGTATCTCTCTTAGTTCTAAGGTATACTATTGCTAGATTTAAATTTGCGAAGGTCCAGAGTTCTCTTTCTTGGGACGTCTGCAGAGGAAAAACAGATTACGAACTATTTGCACAAGCAACAGATACAGTTACTATTAATTATATTTGTTATCTTACTCTGAGTGCAGCTGTAAACTGAGCTTCTGCAGCCTCCATGCAATTCATTGACATCGCGTACAATCCTAACAAAGCATGCAATTGTGGTCTGTGGCCTTGAAGTAACCTTGGCTGTCTCCTACAAAGCTGACATGCTTGAGAGATTTCCGCAAGAGCCACACTCTTATTTCCCATCACCAGTCGACACATCACTATATGTTCCAACAACATCAGTTGAAAAACAGATAGTATAGGTTTGTTGTCAACAACTGTGAAACAGTATAAATCTTAGATTCATTGTCAAATTATAGACAAACCATGTAGCACTATTATACTGTATTTACTTTTTAGTTTTTC
This sequence comes from Dufourea novaeangliae, assembly GCF_001272555.1. Lineage (NCBI taxonomy): Eukaryota > Metazoa > Arthropoda > Insecta > Hymenoptera > Halictidae > Dufourea > Dufourea novaeangliae. The sequence continues at coordinate 5,499,297 of NW_015373896.1, read as the reverse complement.
AATTTGAGTTAATGCTTTGTCTGTATATTTTTGAGCTTTGTCCATGTAACCAGCTTGCATCGAATGCATGACTGTTACCAAATACACCAAAACATATAAATGGTCCTTTGGCATCCAGATAAACATATCCCCAATATTCGAACCTGTAACTATTTCATCAGCTGGCCAACTAGGAGACATTATAGTTTGTATACTCTGTTGTAACTGTTTCAAACAGGGTTTCACACTTTTCACCTATTAGGAAGAGTAGTAAAGGTATATACAAAAGGGGTTTTCAGGAATAAAATCAAAGTACTATTTCTTTCTTACCTGACCTGCCATTAAGTAATGACAAACTTGAAGTACCAAAAAATATACTTTTAAATATTCTTTCTGGTGTGGGCTACCTTGCCAATTTTCAACATGATGCCCCGCCGAATTTAAAAGGGGATGAACTTCGGTAAATTTCTTGTCTATTAATAAAAGCATACATCTGCTCAACAAGAACAGGACACGTGTGTAACTTGCATTGCTGATATGAGAGTAATCGACGCCTACAGCTAGTAAACTACTGGCTGCGACGAAATCTTTTTCTGACGCGTGTATTTGCTAAAACACAAAACAAGAATCATATACTTCTAGTTAGCTATCAAAATTATACAATATTCTATAGTTACTTACTGCAAGTTGAAAAATAAGTCTGCAGTGCCAATATACATTATGCTGTGAGAGTTCAATAGCTTTCCTCAATATCGGTTTACTGAGATTTGGTTGTTGCTGCTGCTCGTACAATTCTGCAACCACACTCGCTGCCTCAAATTTTACATCATCGAAGGTGTTTATGTTTTGGCTCAAACGCCACTGAAATTCAATGTAAACTATTATAAAATCAATTCTTAAATCACTATATGTTAATCAATTTTAACAATTTATAAATCGATATTTTAATCATTCGGTACGTTACGTTACCGACAGTACCAAAATAAAAAGAAAGGTTAGAATCGTCACTGAAAGAAACACGGAAGTCTAGACGAGATATAGGCTAACGATGAAAGACAACACCGAGAAACACAGAATGAGAGTAATTGTGATACGAATAATATTGTGACTGACCGCTTGTTCTAAATGAGACCGCGCCAAATCGATGTTTTTGGTATGCGTAAGAAGGATGTTGCCCAGCTGAAGATGTGTACGTGCCTCGACCCTCGGAGGCGGCTTGAAATTGAAAACCGCTTGCAAACACTGTATACACGATTTGATATTCGGCGGACTTGACGTCCGAAAGTTTTCTGCTAGCCCTAATAACGACAGATACCAAGCGTCCTGCGAAGACGCCATTTTGACATTTCACACACAAGCAAAATCTCCAGCCGTGATAACACAGGAGCACTGACTTCACGCCGGGGACACTCGTCACCGCTCACAATGATAATTCTGTCGTTTTACAAACAGCGAAACTGCGATCGAGAAACGATTTACAATTTCGCGGGGTCCCGTCAAATACGTTCACCCTGGAAACCGCTGTATTGCGTAATGTTTACATACATATGCAACACGACGTTTTGTATACGCTATTGCTTCACATTTTTTGTGCACGTATTAAGAATTTCTGTATGCGGACACGAACCGTTCATGTTCCGCGAGCGAAACGAATCTAGGCGGACCACGGCATCATTCATTTTAATAATTTTTTTATGTATAACGGTAATAAACTGTTTTCGGTCAACTTCGTTGGAACCGTAATATAACTGAGGTGTCTAGGGAAATATCGTTTTTCTCATCAGGAAGATGGTGGATTTGAACTTGCAGCTCGTTGCTACTTGAGAATTATTTGAGACGAAATGCAATATACATGAACGCATTTAATAATTAAAATGATTAAATAGCAATGATATAAATGATGATTGATTGGACTTGATTCTAGTTTAGTGTATTTATCTGTAATTAGGTATAGGTATGAATCGATATATACAAGTACATACGAGTACATTACTCGATACTTTTGTTTCGATACCGAGTAAATATCGATACCTTGGTGGTATCGATTCAACCCTAATTAGGTACACATATGCAAAATATAACTGTTTCTTATGCTATGCTACATACTTAATGGCGTATAATGCGCATAGACATGTATAATAGACTGCGAGATCTTATGGTAGGGCTGAAGTCGACACAACAGAGAGAGAGAGAGAGAGAGAGAGAGAGAGAGAGAGAGAGAGAGAAATAGTTAGAGTAGCTGCATCTCTTTCTAATGGGACTATTGCTGGGGGGTTCGTTAGCTCTGCGTTTTAAAAAAATTCACGAAGACTACATATACATATTATGATAAAACCTTCAAATCAAACAGGTGTACCGTTATTGCTTTATCTAGTTTTACAATACAAAAACACAATCAAACAAACCAGTGGCGCTATCTGTGGTAGATCGTCTAAGCTATTAGTGAATTAATATTTCATTTTTTCCGTGAGATGACAAGGAATAATAAAAATGTAACAAGCGGGTTGTTTTCGAATAATAACATTTCAGGAGACTTTAGTAAAGAATTCGACATCAGTGAAACACATGCTTAGGCATGCATCTTTAATTCATTTTTATTTTTCTCAAACAAACGCCAGAGCAGCATTTTAACGGCCTCTGATGGCAAGAGCACAGTACTAATTAGCTAATAGCTTAGATGTTCTTCCGTAGATAGCGCAACGAGCGTTTTTTTATCTCATTCATCATCAAATACAGTGCAGTAAAAGTATAGTCTTTCTTAGAGCAACACTGTAATACTAATTGTTTTAAAGAAGATAACGCTGCGAGAACTCTTTAATTATTAAATATTAATAGAAAACGCAGCAAATATGAATTGTTAATAAACAAAATCAAACAATCTGATGTACCCATTTTCTACGTACTTTATGTTTAATACATGATACACCACTGACGATCAAGGCAACTTCCGAATTCAACTAGTGACTTTCAAATACTCGGAACAAGGTGAACAAGTATTTTAATCGCCGGTGTACTCCAAACATATTCCTTAGCAACAGTTCTCGAATATATCCCTATTCCGGAAAATAAAACTGTTGCCAATTTCCAATGATAGGTTCAAATCGTATCACGTGACTTCTGGCGGTACCAGCTCCCTACCTTCAAAACAACGATAACAGTCGTTGTTTGCTTAGTCCTCCTCACAGGAATAACGGAAGGAACGCTAGAAGAAACTTTGAACGAAGCAGCGAAAACAAAAGTGGAAATGATTCACGTTCCCCGGAAGCACAACGAAGTCCTCTGAATCAGGGAGATATCCCACAGGTGCAAAAGCTCGCTCCCTGGTTCAAACGACTGTCCCCATGTGGCCACCGCGCGTCACAATGTAGGATATCCCCTCCAGAAAGTAAAACGTCGGAGAAGTCGAACTGTTGGTGCGCGTTTCGCACTCCATCGGGGCGGTCAGTCGCGATTTCAAATTAACCAGGAGAGGCGTCGCAAGTAAATTTTTTTTTTATCTTCTGCCTTTCGTCCGCGTGTCTCCTCACGACGGTGATATGTGTTCCCGCGGTGCATTGCTGCTCCTTTGCTCGGTCCTGATGCTCGTCGGACACCGGTGCGAGGAAAACAACGCCACGACCGTCACCACTGAGGAAAACGCGCTGGCGAAACTGGTGAAAATGTTCTCGAAACCGGGCGCTTTCAAACGAGTGAGATTTCAAACATTAATTATATGTCCTCGCAGGGCCGAATTGAGACATTTAGAGGCCCTAAGCGCTTAAAAGATTTTGATGTCTCCATATACATACATAGTGGCTGCCAAATGCTTCCGGCCAAACTGTAATTCCATCATATTTTTGTCATAACTGTTGTCAGTCCCGTATTTGTTAGAAACAGACGAACAGATTATTTTTATGCAAGAAAAATTTTTTAACATCACCAAAGCTGACGAAGCAATGTATATCTTCAATATTTTGTATATCAAAAATTTATTCGTATTATATATTTTTAAAAAGATACGTTGAAATTGGTCCATGGTAAATCTAGCAATGGAAAATTTTTGTGGCGTTCTCCTTTCCTCGATGCCCTGAGCACGTGCTTATTTTGCTTAATGGTTAATTCAGCCCTGTATCCTTGGCTCGTCGCGAAACTCGTCCCTGACAGGTAAACCACGGATTTCCATGCAGTCACAATTCATGAGAACAATTCCCCGAAAAGGCGGTATTTATACGAAAATTAATTTTTTCTCTGAAAATTATATCGATTTGAATGGCTGTTTCGTGTCGATTCGAGTGAACTTTCTGGAGATCAAATTTTGAAAAAATATTTTTTTTGTCTGCTTTTATTTAAATGGTACCATTAAAGAAAGGTAACGTACCATTAAAAAGGTATCATTTAAACAAGGAGCATACAAAAAAATATGTTTTTTTTTAAATTTGATCTCCAGAAAGTTCACTCAAATCGATTCGAAACGATCATTCGAGTCAATATAATTTTTAAGAGAAGCAATCAATTTTAATTAAGACTTCGAATCTTTTATTCGTAAGGTCATTCGAGATTTCCGGTCGCGCGTGGAAACGGATATGCGCAGGATCGGTAATACGCGTGCTGTGATCGTAAAGGACTCTGAAACGGTCCGCTGCTAAAAGTGCCGGCAACTTTGTTGCGTAACAAAAGTCCGCGTATAACCGAAGAACGTCCGTGCACGCACAATTCTGGAACGCGTGGTCGTGCCAGGATTCTAATGACCACGGGAATGTTGTAATTACCGCTGTACCAAGGTTTACGAATAAGGATTACTGTAATATAAGACATTCTGGATAATATTATGGAATCTTGCGTGTATTCCTTCGACACGGATCAACTTTCACGAAAAAAAACATTGCAAATATACGGAATTTCAATTTTTCAGTTAAATGTACCAATAAAAAATACAAAATTTTTTTCGAGATTATTTGGAATATTGTAAATTTGGTGGCATTAGACTACTTAACAATTTTTTGTAACTTTTCTTATGACGATATAAAGAAGTTTTATGTTTTTCATCAAATTTTGAGAATCTAGATATTTTACAGAACATAAATGATCAATAATTCGCAGCATTTTCTTAGCTAAAATAAACGAGTTAAAATCTGTGTTTTTGTTTTACTTTTCGTACAGAATCTTGATGGAATCGGGATATTTACAAAATCGGTTATGATTCGTTAAAGAATTCTTAATTGAGAATACCTAATTGGGGTAGGCCGTGTTGCGTAGACGTTGCACGGTTGCTAGCCACCACGAAACTGCCCGCTACCGTGTACTTTCAGATTAATGCAATACTCGGTGAAAATTCGATCGAGGAGTCTTACACATCCTGCCCGAAAGGTGAGGAGGGCCTCGAGTGCAGAAGAGCCGAAGCTCGACGATCGGTCGACTGTCCAGAAGGTAATCAAAAAAGAATTTAAAACAGTAATATAAATACAGCGATCCTAAATAGGATAGGCAAGCCTCAAGTTAGCTGTACTACGTAAACTTTCTTTTCCATGTTAAGATCTGGAGTATGCACATCCTCAGGCACAACTTGTATTCCGTTACACAATGTTCCTTTCGTCCGTGTTGTATGATCGATGCCTAATAGTCTGCGAAACGTGAATCCCCCGAGAAGCATCTCGGGTAACGTGTGTTCCCCGGGGAAAGTAGAAACGTTTCTGCACGACCGAAATGACATGTTTCTGGAAAGGATGATTTATCGCGTCCCGCTGAATCACTAGACTGTACTTATGCGTCGATCGGTCGGTGCATCTAATTCATAGATCGACACTTTAGCGCGGCGTGCGAGCGATGCATTTAACGTGGGCAAACAATGTCCGGGAGTGGCTATGTCAAGGTCAGATTCTCTATTGTTCACGGCAGAGGTGCTGTTTTTTTTCCATACAACAACAGAAATCGGAGTGTTAGTGCCGGGCTACAAAGATGTAATTACAATGTACAGCGAGTTTATCATCCGCCTAACATTTTGCAGGCGTACAGTGCCGCTAAAAAATTGTGGCAATACTTCTTTAATGTGTGAAACTAAAACGAGATTCTGACAATCAGCATGTTTACCCACGAGCAAACTCGGCTTCCACTAGGGGAAAAAGTAACGTAGGGAAAGGGCCTCCTACCATTTGGTATTTAGAATTACTGAAATGTATACCAAATTAACATACGATTTAACATTTATTTCACTACCTAGAATAAATTTACCAAGTGGTAGAAGACTTTTCTCCTACGCCGCTTTTTCCCCTAGCGGAAGCCGAGTTCTCTCGGGAGGGTTCATAATCGTTATGATATTCACTGTACTCATCATAGTCATCACAGTAACCATGGTGATCAAATTATAGTCGTAGGACATATTATATTCATCATACTAATCGTAAGCCACATAACGGTGATCATCATACATCACAACGGTTATTAATTATTCAATAACTGGAATCAAGAATATTGATGATTGATTAGCCTGCTTTCACCGGTACTGGCGTTATTACGATCTTAGGTTATAGGTTAAATTTTTTCCAAGCATAAACAAACGAGACATATATTAAAGCCACTCCTACGTACCATTTGTTCGCGCTATTATAAATGCATACCAGCGCATGAGAGCATTAATCTTTAGATTAAACGCACCTCGGGATCGTATGGAATCTGAATCGAGTAAATAGATCCATCGTGTAATTTACCCTTCGAGGCAATCCGTCAGGAGGCGATAAATCACTTTTACCCGAGACGTGGCTCGCGTTCCGTTCCGAGCGTTTCTACTTTTTCCTTGCGTACATACGAAAATAATATTCATCCCCTGATGGACTGGGCATTAGTTTTGTAACATACTTTCACTGCGTACGATTAGTATTGAACCGAGTCTAGATTATATCTTTTACAAAAAATAGTTGATGCGTACAGTCATACTTACATATGCCCGAAAACCAATGAAACTGTAACTAATTTCGAAATTAGGACATCCACGCAGAGAAAGGCAGAGTCTGATATCGCAAACTTTAGAAGCAGGATGTAGTTTCGTGTCTTCGTAGAAATCTGCTCGTGCAGAAAGTCACTTAAAATTAGAGGTTGTCATTGGTGGGTTGATGATCTTTCTGTACTACCGTTAACCTAAAATACATTCACGAATTTGTCTCGATAACCTAAATGTCCCCCTCCAATGTCAGCCACGGCATCCGAATCAAGCGTAACACAGCTTTGTACGATCTTCTATCAAAACAATACCAGTGAAATTCAATATTGCACACCGAAGCTCCGTTCCAGTCGTTATTAATGCCCGCGTTTACGATAATTCGTATCGGTCCTGGTATCCTTTCACAATGCAACGCGACCAAGGAAGATTTAGCGACTGGGGGCCTACCATTATGCGCACGGCACGCGTGCAATCACGTCTAATTATCTCGTCGCGAATGGAACCGAGATGAGCATATCTGGGTGTACATGATTTCTTGGAATATTCTTTCTCTGATTCTAATTACGAATCTCTTCTGGTTAACTCGCGATGTGGTGCAGCACGACAAGCGACAGATGATCTACCTAGTCGAGTTGATAGTTTCAAAGCGAAGGTGAAACGCGCGATTTTCTCCCGTTAACAGTATTCTTAGGACAGACTCGACTTTTTCCATGGAAACTAGATTGATGATCGAAGGATTCGAAACGAAAACAATATATTTGCAAAAGTTTTTCCCGATTTATGGAAAGTCCGTTAGCAGGGGACTCATTACCGAAAAATAACCAACAAGCTTGTACGCAGTCTAGTGAATTCTATTTTTCCGGACATTTATCGATCGTTCGAGATGTTCGATTGGACTCGTCATCTCGACAATCTAGTTTCCATGGAAAAAAATCCAATCTGTCCTAGGAATACTGTTAACGGGAGAAAATCGCGCGTTTCACCTTCGCTTTGAAAATATCAACTCGACTAGGTAGACCAGTTCTCCGGTGAAAAATCCGCACGTGCGGCGTACGTGACACGCGATACTGTTGGCCGTGTTCTGTTCTTTTTCCTCGACATTCGCATTACGCTTGTTTAACGTAAAGGAGTCAAGTGACTTACTAGTGATGTAAGGCGTGCACGGGTACCTACCGGAGTCGCAATGGGATAATGTCTGAATAAACTAGATGTATAAACACATACACACACACACACAGTGTTGAAAAGAATCGGGAGATGTGGAGAGCTAATGTAATTTAACCGGTCGATGCTTGGGTCATTGTTGACTCGACTTCGTTTTGAAAATATAACGACAGCAAATGTATAGGAAAATCTGTGAAATATATGAAACATAATTTCGAAAATGCATTTAACGTATATGAAGACAATATTTCATGCACATTGTGTTTCTATATAAATAAAAAGTGAAATATATACATTTTTTTAATACACTGTAATGTTTGATGCTTTAGAATCTGGTCTTAAAGAATGCATAGTAACAATATATGCATGGTCACGTTTATATATAAATAATACTATAGCATGGGTTACATTTAACCCGATATCGAGGCTAATGATTTTATCACGGATCTCTGAATGAATATAATGGTAATGAATTGCAGATACTATATCTGATAAAACGAAAGGATCGATCAACAAGGGCATGTACCTGTTCATAATTTTTTTTTTCTTTCAGGTGACTGTTACTGCTACAATTGTGCGACAGCTGGCCCCGAATTGTGGGCCTCCTGTTGCCGTGAAAGCCTGCGATGCTGTTCGCATCTCGCGGCGGCCTGCAGAACCTGCGACCACCCGACGTTATATCCGTTTTGCTCGAAACATTTCAAGAAATGCCTCTCCGAATACAATGAAAAGGAACAGAACTGACGTGACGATCGAGAGAAAAAGACCATCGTCGTTCCTCTAGATGCGCGAGTATACCGTTTAATACGAAATAACAATAAAAGACAATACAGACAAGGGTGAATCTTAAACATCGCGCTCTCGGTGACAACGATGGCGCTACTGTTCTCCTGTGTTGTCTTTTTTATAATAAAACGAAATGTTAAGTATACAACGCCACGGTAAACGGGCACGGTGACTTGAAATACCTCGAGTCAATCGTGGGTAGCTTGCATAAGCTGAAACTTTTACGTCGAGTTTCTAAATATAGCGTCTATCATTCGACTCGCTAAACTGGTCCCCCGTGTTATTTTTTGCCGCGGACGTTTCGCCAAGATAGGAACTAAGATGTCGCGAAATAAATGGTGCCCCTCCCCGACTTGTAAAAAATGTTCATCAGAAAAACGTTTGTCTTGCTTTTTTCTTTGAACGGTCCTTTCCAAGAGACACGTATTTGTCCCCTGTTTGTAAAACCGTACGAACTGTTTCGACACAGTAACAGAACTATTCAGCGTGTTTTGGAAAAGTATTCTGAATATATAGTATAGAATGTAATGCATAAAAGAGCTATAGTTGGGAACAGATTGATTGATCGTTCAAAGTCATTGACGGAATGACCTCTATCGTAAGATTGGCTTCTTCGAATTCCAGCTGGAAATAAACAAATAACCGAGTTAACTGTAGAATGAACTGTGTAAAATGTAGGTTTCGTTATACATAGTGAAATATGAAGTATAAATCGTGGTTGGATTGGTAGTGGAGGCATCGTTTTGAACAGATAATTAACCATATGATTCTTACCATATGACACATCCAAATGGGATTTTAAGAATAAATAACGGTTATCCTACTAATAAATAGAAATACAGTATTCTCTCGTTATAAGTCTACTATTGTTGAGTACTCACCATTAATACTTCTTTAGTAAATAATAGTTATACAAGTATGGAAAGAGATAATGTCCTTATCTCCAGATAAAATGTAACGAAAGAATATTGTAGATCAGTGTTACTCAACGAAAGCTTTCCCCCACTTTACTACCGTTAGGTTTTTTGCTCCGCCTCCAGTAGCTTGCTTCAAATGTAGAGGGAGAAATAGTAGACCTCAACCGTCGACATCGCTCACTATACGCCCGTATTTATACATGACTATTATACATGTATATGACCTTCGATTAGAATAACCTTCCAGGCGTGTCAAAGTTTTTATCGAATACCTCAAAATACACTCTTTACATAAATAATATATATATATATATATATAAAAATATATATATATATATATATATATATATATATATATATATATATATATATATATAAATCAATGAAAAGAAAACAATAAGAACAAAAGGAAGTCACAGATTTTGTAATCTCGAATTCTTGAGTGTTCTCAGGTAGCTTTACAAAATTAGTAAAAACTTAATACTTCCTAAAGGCTAACAATCGCAGACACCTAGGACTTACCCCCGGTCGTACCTTATAATATTATGTCAGAACACTTAAAGGAAAATGTTCGAAACGAACTGCACCAACAACAGTCGCTTTCAAATACACTGCCGCTAAAAAGTTTGGAATTTTATTATTATGGACGATCTGCACTTTTCAATGGACAACAATGAATGGTCTAATAGAAATAAAACCTTCCAGTATCCTCTCCACGTTTAAGACGAACTATACGAACCATGCAATGCAAAAATTATCCCAAAAACACCGTCTTTCAGTTCGAAGTAAAACAGATTTAAACTACGTGTGGACCACGGATAAATTTTTATATTTCAACAATTCCTGCCGATACACTTTTGCCATAAATATCTCGAACCAATTGTCCGGTCCAATGTCTAACCAATCATTCTGCGTGACTAAAGAAAACTGGTGTAACCCTGAAAACAGAAACAAACAGACACTATTATCGTTTGCTCGTTAACCATCATAGAAACAATCCGAAACTTTCGAACGGCAGTGCACATATGGCTTCTGGTTTAATAATTTACAATGTGTACCGATCGCACGACCGAATATCATAAATATTCGATTTTCGAATATCGTAAGTGTTTCGCCATTATACCGATCGTGGTGCTGCGCGCCCTCGAAGCACCGTTTCTCGTCGTCCTTCGAGTGCGTTCACGCATACCGCTAACTTTCCAAAATTATAAACAACAATAATAAACATCACTCGGAAATACAATCATTGATAAGCTTTATTCGTGTAGTCTCCAGAGTATTCGGTAAACTGTACTTTTTTTTTTGTTTTTTTTTTCGTTAAACTACTAATCCTATAAATTGTGGGGCAGAGAGATTCTCGGTCAGGTAGTCAGACTTAAGATACAACGGTACGAATTTTTCTTTTTTTCTTGGACGTTCAAATTTTTCGCGATGCCTATAAACACGTTTTTTTTCCCCGTTCACTTTTTTCCCCCCCCCCCCCCCAACGAAATATCGGACCGCGTGTATTTTTTTCTCGTTCACACAGCTTCTCCAAAGTACCTTAAGAATACTAATCCACCATATTCGAAGTTTCTGTATTGCTTTAGCTTGTCGGGTGTGAAAAATTTCGATATCCTCTAATTCCCGTATCATTTTCTCTTCTACACACTACCGCCCTGCGTGAAATTTCCCAGGTGAAGAAGTTCCCCTCTTTTTTTATTAGCGAAAAACACTGTTTTTTTTTCTTTTTCATTTCTCTCTCTCTCTCGCTCGCTCTCTTTTAGAATATAAAATTACGTTCGCACTTAAAAGTGCTTTAGCTCTTAAACAGCACCACACAGAGGTGAAAGACAAGACTAGAAAGGAAGATAGGAAGAAACGTATTTCTGTTGATTTTTCTGTCCGATTGTTTTCTTTTCCCCTGACCTTTTTTTCGTTGCGTCTGCGGGAAAATGCAATTGAACCGACACGTTAAGAGACGATGCGCGTTTCGAGAACAGAATCGACAACTCGCTTAACGGTTACAGAGGACTCATAGCAGTCGTGCGAGTGATGCACATCTTTCGGTATTGTTGAACCACGCTTCGACGGGAGGCGTGGGAGGACCGTTGAATGTACGCAAATACAGCACTCGTATGTGTGTGATTAATGCTACATCTGATTAGCAACTCTCAGAACTCAATGGAAAATCGATTATGAATTCTCATTATTGTGACCCTGTGTATTAGAAAATTTGTATCTAAGATAAATTAGATGAAAGTATAATTAACCCCAAAATCACTTATAAATCGTGAAACGAAATATATTCCGTACGTGCATGTCACTGTTTCTCTTCTAAATTTTACGAGAACCACTAGAATATAGAAATGGAATAACTTCACATGTTTCGTCTGTGATTGTAATTACCATAGACATAAAAATTGTATTTCCAAATTTTAATTATATTTCTATGTCTATGGTAATTACATGCAAACGTATTGGCTAGAATCTATAAAGAGACTACGGTCCTCCCTAGTCCTATGTGTCCACGCGAATAAATACGAATAAAATAAATCCGCTTTTTTCTCTTTCCTTCTCATGTTCCTTTTTAATACGACGGGAGATAATAACAGCGGTAGCGTCCTGGCAACGATGATAAACGTGTAGACAATGATATTTTTACTTCGATCCTTCATTTTTCTTTCCCCTTACACAAAAAACACAGATCTTGATCTATTATGCGATCGTAAGACGTTTACGTTTACGGTGGTACATTCGTTTATATCAAGTATTGAGTTGAAAATCTATCACGTAGTACAAAGAGAGATGATTATGCTATTTTTAGTTTATTAACTTGTATCATATACCGAGAGAAATATCAAGACTACAGTTAACTATATTATTTAGTGATTCGGAAAGAATGTTTGTGGACCAAGATCAGTTAGCCGGAATCAATGAAAATCATCGGATTATTTGTATGGGTGGGTGGTAGGTGTGTGTATGTTGTGTGTGTATGTGTGATAAGTGTTACTGGGATCGTGTGCCGGAGATTTGTAATTTTTTCAAAGTGCAAATTATCTTTTCTTCTTTTTTTTTTGCCTTTTTTATCTTTTTTGTGGTTAGAGAGGATTTTCGTAAAAATTCGGCCATCTTGCCACTTAGAAGTGGTTTGGTAAAACTTTCGGATACATATGTCCAGTTAAGATTTCCATTTTTTTTTGTTGTTTTAAATACTTTTACATCGATGTGACACATGAAATCAATCGCGCTATCCCATTAATTTATATATCCATAGTGTTTCCTTTCTTTCGTTCAGTTGCTTATATATATATAACATATATATATAGAGAGAGATATCTGAACCGTTCGATCATCGAATAATTCCCCTTTCTTCGTTTCCACGTTTCTAAAGCATCCTGCATCGAAGTGAGCCAAAGTCTTACCATTACTCTTATTATCCTTATTATTACGAATTCTCCTACCACGATTTGTGCGCGAATGACACTCGTGTCACCCTAATTTAAAAACATGCTGAATGCTCACTCTCCGTCTTGTATCTCGACGAAAAGAAAAAGAGAAAAATTACTATCATTCCCACATTCATTTTGCTGACTATCACTGACACACACGCACACACGCACACGATTTCTTACAAAGATCAGTTTTTTTCTGTCGTAGCTACAACTCTCTCCCTCTCTCGTTCTTTCTTTCTTTCCCTCTCTCTTTCTCCCTCTCACACACGCGTTATAATCACCTTAACAATACTCACAGTTTTGAAGAAAATAAAGAGATATACACAGAGTACAGGTACCGCCGATGGTTGCAGAAATCATTCGAACCACCGACAAAGGTCGGCTTAATTATAAGGGCCCTAACAAAAATTCCACCCTTCCGTTAACATTCAATTTCGTTTCGAAACATTGTTGCTCCGCTCCACGTGTTTCTCGCGTCTTCGTTTATCACTACTATCATTAGATCAACCAATTCGTATTAATCACGTAACACTTATTAACTGTCCTTAGTGCCATAAAAAATGTCCATTTGGTTCTTTTATATGTAATGTAGTAATTGAAGCAATTTTATATTCATTCGTGTGCGTCCCAAATTATTATACACACCTACTGAAATCTGATTGACATATTCACCTATATAGTTTCCTCCTTCTTTTGCAGTACTGTCGATACCAACACAGGGTAATGAGAAAAGAAACAGATATTGCTCCCTCTCTCTCTCTCTCTCTCTCTAAAAAAATCAATCGATCGCAAACCTCTCGTTTTTTTTCCGGGCCTTTCGATAATCATAAGGACTTTACTTTTCGGAACCACAACTCATTATGGTAGTCCTGTATCGTGATAACTAAAAAAAAACTTGTCTTCCTCGGAGGCAATCGACGCCTCGAACCTTCCGGGTAACAATAAATTCACACTCACACACGTCAATGCAATATTCACAGAAATGATGGTTGAGAGTTCCCTTTCTTTTACAATAGTATAAGAATTGTCTGTCGTCCATTAATCCGGTTTGAGCTTCACTTTGCAATAAAGATACCAATCCGACGATTGGTATATTTTATCCTAAGTGCATGAAGTTGTGACTGTCCACACTCCATTAGATCCCCTTTAGTACGAAGTCGTGGAAAAAGAATACGAGTATCTTGGCCTCTCGATATTCTCTCTAACACAGCTCTACAGTTTCATTTGTTTGCATTTACTGTCTGATCTTTAAATGCGTCTGGTTACGTCTTCCAATTGTGTGGATGGGCCCGCGGTGGAGCCTGATTGCCTTGTGCTTGAGACGCTTGCGACGGAATCATGTCGAGCAAGTATTGGCGTTGCAAATCAGCTGCTTGCCGTTGTAGCTCCACGAGACCCTTACCGCCGGCCTGTGCCATTGCCAGCTGATAGGGATACAGTATCGAGGTAAACGGTGGCATCATATGAGCAGGAAGAGGTTGATGAGGCGGCAGACCTGGCACAGGATTCTTCGCCAACTCTAAATAAAGATGGAAAACATTTTTATTATTCAATGGTTATTACGCAACCCGAAACCTTGAATTTGCAATATTTTACACGTACCTCTGAGCAACTGTTGCTGCAAAGCAGCTGCAGCGGCAGCATGGTGTGGACTGAACTTCCCACTTTCGGCCAATTTAACCAAAGGATGCTCTTGCAGCTTAGGTGCCGGTGGAGTCGGCGCCAACGTAGGTGCCGGTGGTACCTGCGGTGGGGGAGCTGGTGGTGTTGCTACTCTTCTTGTCGGAGTAGCTGCTTTAGGAACTGGTTTCGGAGCTGGTGGATCCGGGCTTGGACAGGCTGCTTGCGCCAACCTTTGTTCTATTTCCTGTTCCTGTTGCAGCGCTTTGACAAACGCTGTCTTTAATCTGCAACCACGTTCACGTGTTAATTAGAATAGTTTCGTACGTGTCAATTAGAATATTTCGATACTGTAAGAAAGTGTTAAGGAATATTTACCCATGGTTTCACCGTAAGTACTGTACTCACCGATTAGTATGCTCAGCTTTCAGAGCTTTCTTAACATTGGTTGTCACGCAATGTTCGCATATAACCCTAGGATCACGACCTGCCGGAGGTCTCTGGAAAGTTGCATGCTGTCCTCTTGGACCTTCTTTTTTACCACCAGTGATTGGCTTCTCCCACTTCCACACAGGCGTGAAGTCCGTTTTACATTGGGTACATTCAAATGGCTCTGGAGGTGGCGGAATAGCAGGCTCTTTAGTAATAAAATCAACTACGTGCTCCAGACCCACCAAATAAATGAACTCCGTATTGGAGGGATTAGGTACGAAATGCATCTCGGGTGGCGGTGGTTTCGGAGGCGGTATTTGTAGCAACGTCTTCTCGAGTTGCTTTCTCAAAGCCAATTTAGCAGCCGCTTGACGTTGCGCAGGTGTCTGATTATCATCCCTCGGTCTTTCCTATAGTTTTAAAAACAAATATCAGCCGCATCTATAACGGTTCGTTGTAATTTTATTCTTAAACTGTCTATAAAATGAAGCATTAATGTTATAGTAAACATGAAAAATAGGAAGGAAAAAGTGGAAGTAGAAGGGGTAAATATAGCGAAAGAAATAATGTGGTTATTGGGAAGACTAGAAAATTTGTACGAAATTTAATATAAAGTTCAGAGTGGCAAGATACTAGATATACTTTGACTAGTGGATATACCTGTTCTGAAATCACAGGTGTGCTTAAGGATGCGGTGGTTTTATTTTCTTGAGATCCGACAAGCAGCTTTGTGTTTACAAAAACACAATTATGGTTATTTACATACTTTTACAAATGGTGTAAAATATTTCACAAAGTGTAACAACAGATAAAGTATTACGTTACTAATGTTTTAAATGTTAAAAAATTATTTTCATTTGAACAAATATAGTTATAAATAAAATGCGTGATATGTTATACCTTACTTACTTGATGTGCCGGAGTAGGAGTTGGATCTTTTGTGGACCTCTCTGTTCGATCTGCTGGTGCATGATAATTTGATACATTTGGTGTTGCACTAGGTGGCCTGCCCCTAGAGTGCGGTGGTTGTGGTATGATCATATTTGGTAGAATTCCAGTACTGGAAGTCGAACTTCGGGCAGCTGTAGGTGGTAGTAACATTCCAGGTGGTGGAGCATGTATACTACTCCTGCTTGGTGCAGGTTGTCCCCTAAGTAAAGGTGGTGGTGCCTTTCCTGTTCTATGACTAAGAAATAGAATTTCGTTTTATTATTAATAAATGAAGATACGTACTTAAAAGGTAAAATATTTGTTTTACCTATGGGGAGTTTGTTGTACTGTAACCGGTGGAGGCAATTTACTGGGTACTTTTGGTACAGCAGCAATATTTTCTTTCAATTGTTGTGACTGCCGTAATTTCTTCAACAACACTAACTTCATTTCCTCAGATCTAAGTTCCTCCCTTAATTTCCTAAGTGTCCTTTCACGTTCAGCTAATTCATCGGATGATAGCTCCTTAATTGGAGGCAGAGGTGGCATATCACCTAGTCAATAGAAATTTAAATATTCAAGATCACATTAATGATATCAATATCAAATGCAAAAAGATATCTTTAAATTCAATTGTAAGCTGTGCTATAATATGAGAACTACAAATAAATAAGCTATGTTTATAGTTAACCTTCATCACTATCTGCATTTCCATTCACGTAGCCATTTATTCTACGTTCATCTGGAGTCTCTGCATAACTTATTTCAATTCTAGGTCTAAGATTACGGCGTGTTTTCCTATCATCTCCAGACTTTGGAGCCAGGATTCCCCTTGTTGCATTTTGTATATTTCGTGCTTCTGGCATATTGTTATCCAGATTAGGACTCGAAGAAGAATGAAGACCTAAATCTAATGGAACTCCTACATCACCAGAGTTAACAGTGATTGACAAAGAGTTTCTTCTGCCACTGCTGCTGAAAAACACATTACACGATATATAATACTATTCCAATATAAGATGCAGTTAAAATATGCAAAGGGAATATGTCAATACCAAAAGAGTAATCAATTTTTATATAAATAACTTCCACTTGTCAATGTTCACATGAAGTCATTTCTCTTACAAGCTACATTATCACGGACCACTGTTATGCATTATGTGCTTTCATTTCTGATAACTTTATTCGTACAACAATAGTCCAATTTCACAATCAGGGTGATGTAAACAACATTAGTCCCAAATTGACATGCTTCTGAATAGTTCACTCTCACACAAGATTGCAATAAAACAATTTCACATGCAAGTGGGAATAACCGAAAAAAAAAAAAAAAGAAAAACGGATCTCTCCTCAAATTTACCTAACACTCAGATCCACCACTGCATCCCCGTCCAAGTCCATGGCTTCCATTCTCTCAAACGCGGCGACTCTATAAAAACACAAGTATTTATTAATAAACTACGATTCATCTGGTGCACTTCGATTGGATCGATTTCAACAATAAAACGACAGAGCGCGATGCAGCACACATTTGCCAGAGGGGAAGAGGAGACGAAAAGTAAAGAGAAAAAAAAAGCAGAAGAAACACTACAAAGAAGCGAACACAGACGTGAGGACAAGGTTTCGCAACACCCGTGATTCGAAAGCGATAGAAAAGATTCACCCCGGGAACAAAAATAACTGGGGTTACCAAAATCTCCGTCCGATC
Organism: Dufourea novaeangliae; assembly: GCF_001272555.1. NCBI lineage: Eukaryota > Metazoa > Arthropoda > Insecta > Hymenoptera > Halictidae > Dufourea > Dufourea novaeangliae. The sequence continues at coordinate 5,481,414 of NW_015373896.1, read as the reverse complement.
ATCCCGCGATTCACGTACACCGGGGCATCGCTCTCTCTCTCTCGTGGATTCCCTCGTTTTTTTCCCACAAAATCACCGTCTTCCGAGCGGGAACGACGCGATCCCACACAACATAGCCGGACAAACACCGGTAGGAACGCGATCGTCACGGGAACGCGCGACAAAAGATTCGTGTACGCTCTGCGAGGCGGCCGATCGGCCGATATCCACGGAAGCAATGTCCTAACCTAACCTCCGCGGAATTCTAAAGACGGTTCGGGCAGGAAGAATACACACGATCCTCGGAATCGTGCACGAGGTACGATATTGGCGGGCTTTACTGGTTCCCCGTCGGCACCACTGCACGCCGCCCGGTGGCCCTTCGGTTCTCGTTGCCACGGCCGAATTTTGTCGCGATAAAAAGTGGCGGCACGAAAATCGAAGAATTGAATTTGATGCTTCGGAAGTGGCGTCTCGGCACAATGGCAGCTAAGCGTAGCGGTACAAGACTGTGGAAGGGGGGAAAGGGGGAGGGGAGAGGGTGCCCTGTACCGTGAGGGGAGAGGTACGGTCGCACATTAATTATTTCTCCCCTCACCCCCCTCGTTCGACGGTCTCTACTCCCTACCACACATCCAGTCAACCACTCACCCACACGAGCGGCATCGGAACGGGCTAGAAACCAATCTCTTTCTCCTTCCCTCCCTATCCCGCCCCCCTGTATTTCTCTTTCGCCCGTTCCATCTGTCTCTCTCTCTGCGGATTTTCCCGAATTTCGTCTCCGTAACTTCTCCCTTGGCCTCGCTCCCTCCCGCGCCCTTATGCCCTACGGGAAATCGATTTTTCGACGGAGTCCCCACTGCTGGCATTCCCGGCCGCAGGGACCAAGGAGGAGTTACAATGTTTTTGCAACGTATATTTGATATCGTCCACGCATCTCGTAATTACTATTGTATCGGGTGAAACCGTGCGCGACCTCTAGGTAATACGACACTATTTACCACTGTTTTTTTTTCTCTCGTGGTTAGGAAGCGTGCCTGATATCGAGGCCGCGGTTTCAGTGAGCATTGTCTTCGCTGATAATAATAACTTTGTTGCGCCGGTTAGATATACAAAGTGACAGATAAAGAAACGAAGGAGAAAATGCAACGGGCAAAAGAAGCCAATGGGACGTATACCCACTTTTTTTTTTAGAATAATTTCATAGATTCTTAGACTATGCGATAGAGTATAGAGTAATGCATTGCTTTACTGTATTTTCAATTGCAGCGAGCTTTACGATAATCTTTTCTTCGTCGTCATAGATTTTTCGTTTTACTATACAAGGTGTCTCGGGTGTAAGCTGAAATATTTTAAGGAGCTTAAATGAAACAGAAAATATTCTGTGATATCGTATCAGACTTGCTTCCATGTTAAGAGTAATAAATATTTACGTTATCTAGTAGACAGAGTCTACTAATTCAACAAATTCTTTTTTGTCCTCTATATGTCAATAGGCTGTGGATGTTTTACAAATTCTTATTTTCGTGATAGATTTTACAAGAACCTGAATTAGAAAACAAAATTGATGAAAAAAAGATTGATCACTCATTAAGGGGTTCGTTTTCTTCATGAAATGGTAGAAAAGATTGATAGTGTCATATACATTGGAATATTATTTTGTACTTAAAATATTATTTAATAATTTGTTTTAGCTGTAATGTACTAAAAATAATAAAACCGCGGAATTTATAGAAAATGGATTCAATTGGTTTAGTTTCCAAAATATTCATTTGTACATGTCATAAGTGCATAAAATCCGCAGTCTACATATGTGTATGCTACCGCTAGGAGGCGGGGGTAGTGCTACAAGAAGTTTTGAACCTAACCTGGTGCGTTTTTTTCTTCGTTTAGCTATTACGATCTCTCGTGAATATGCTTTCAGGGCGTCCTAACGCGAAAGAATTAACTAGTTCACGGAGTTTCTCTCGGATCTCCCGCCTTGCACGCTTTCCAGATCACGTGACAGAGTAGGGTCTCTAAACTCTCGAATTGATATCACAGACTTTTTCATAGCAGTCTCATTAACTTTGTTCACCAATCAACGGTAAAACGATAAATAAACATAAGTAGTACTCGCAAATTTCGATGCTTCGTTTCATCTTCAATTATGTATTTCTTTAAGAAAAAAAAAAAAAACGAAAAAAGTAGAAATAATACTTCGTCGATCATTTACGAAACCGACACGTAAGCGAGTTCACATCGGTGTTATCTAAACGAAAGGAACGTGGGGAAAAAAGAAACACGACCAAAACATACCATAGTCGCGTAACAGCGATTCATATCTATTCGACGTCTCGTCTTCTCTTTTATCATTACGCCGCGGGGAATTAATAAACTCGCTCAAAACGGAATCCGCGATCACGGTGAATCATTCCGATAAGAATTCGCATGACATTCCGTTCGAGTCTAAACCGTTCGTTGGTCAATTAATTCTTTCGAGAATTCAAAATATTGTGGCTCTCAGCATGTCCGAGAGAACTGCTATCGAGGGAGACACGAGAGAACTACTATCGAGGGAGACACGCGAATGCTATCTCCGTTCGGCTCGCTGGGTGACGTACGACGCCAGCTCGCGCGACAGCGACACGCGACTCCTTTATGTTTCCGCGTGCACAACATATTTCCTACTACCTACATTGATAATCGCCCGCGTTCCTTGGAACGGAACGCCACCGAGAGAGTGTTTTGACCCCCCCCCCACACACACATACACACGCGACAGAACGGTCCCCGGCGATCGTGTGGTCAGGATGGAGGTGTACTTACGTACCTGTGCCGTGCGCCGTGTCGGTTGATCAATGAAAAATCTTGGTCCGAGTTTGTGTGAATCGTTCCGGCATACGGAATCAATTACACAAAGGCGGACGAGCAAAACGCGGCGGCTGGCAGAAGATAGAGACGACCAGGCGCGCACACATTCACACACACACATACACACACGGCAAGTTAAGCAGGAGGCAAGCTAGCCGCCGGTCGCTTTCCACTCCACTTCACTTCTCCACTCCACCGCGATATATTACACTCTCTATACTATCGCTTACGTGCAATGACATGGCGCACAACCACGTACCAGCAGTCAGTGTACGCGTACACTTCGGTTCCCTCGAGTGTCCCTCCCAATCACGAGCACGCTTCACCGGCTGGCGATCTTGGACGCACAGTTTCCGCATGTTTCCGTGAACGTTTCTCGCGCGGCGTATCCGCGCATCGCGTTTACCATTTGCTTCGGGCGGGGGAAAAAAATACGAGAGACCGAACAATCTTTCCGCACGGTGTACTACTGTATGACGACGAGAAACACACTAACCACACACAGTTCGGCACTCGGGGCGACGCGTGGCAGCGCGGGCAACCGCGAAACGTTCGCGACCGATCCTGATGTCCCCGGACACAACCTTGAGCCCGCTACCTTCCGCGCAAGGAGAAAAAATTCACGCCGCCTCTGCGCAAAAATTAACGAGAGTGATTCAATATGGCGGCCTTGTCCGCCGTTGATGTCTTCCCCCACCTCCATCGCTCGTTTCGCCGGGCATCGTCGCCCGTCGTCACTCCTCTCCCCCCTGGCCACTGGTCCCAGTCTCTGTCTTTGTCCACTGTTTCTATCTCTGTCTTCGCATCGGGAGGTGTAATGCCGTGTGGTACAGAAAAGCAGTAGGAGGGGTGGTAACGGAGTGAAAGAGCGATGGAAGGGAGGGGTTGCGGGGAAGGATGGGGGGGGGGTAGACAGTGGATCTTGTCGCCCCCGTTGGCCCCCGGTATCGTTTGTCGGGGAAGCGCCGCCGCCAGCTACGGGGCTTACCGGAAGCACCCCACGGACTTTGTAAATGCGCCTACGAAAGGGGCTTGACAGTCGTCTAAACAAATCCCCCACGTGCTTCTGCGCATTCCCGTCCTCTTTCGAACCTGCACCGGTAACCGCCAATCGGGCAACGGCCACCGCGTATTGGAGGGCATTTCAAATTGGATCAGTGTCGCGAGGACGTGTGGTCGCACGAGCTTGTGTGCGCAACGGTCGATCCGTAAAAAGTTGATAGTGTGACCGTCTGATTTTTGTGGTTTTCTTTTCGAAATGGGGATTGTGCAGTTGTCGAGGATACTCGACTACTTCTTGGTATATCTATTATTTGTGCTGTAACTACGGAAAACTGTTTGACGGTCGATAACGATTAAATATTGATTCTATTATCTTGAGTATTGTTTTAAATCTTGTTTTATGAGTGTATATATTTGTATGACGCTCTATAAATAGTATTACACGGAGTGACCCAATTAGCCAGTGATCACTTGAAAGATCTCTGTTGTTTTTCAACGATATCGTTCATTTCTAGTTTTTTGATTGTAGACACGAGCGTCTATCTGGGCGATCAAGATTGCCTTTTATCTGTTTTTAAATGGTGAATACGTTTCAGTATGACGGATATCTGTGTTACAATAGCTGGATACTTTGAACATCGACGGGAAACTGTTACTGTCATACCAGTTGGGACTTGAGGCCAAACATGTGACAAAGTGCTAACGTTTTACCGGCCAGATAACTGGTAATCGGATGAACGGTGATAGGATCACGGATTAAGAGATAACATTCAATAGCTAAATTTAAAGTCTTTGTTCCTCGATAGCCAATTTCTGTGAAATTGTGTACTCACTAGGGGTTCCGGCAAAAGATCAATTTTTGTTTTTAATGAATTGAAGTAATGTAGTGATTTTGACATAATAACGGCCAATGATTTCAAACATTCGATTGATCTCTTCTCCAGAACTATCTCTTCGATCCAAAATAACGTACAGTTGGTTTCAAAAGTATCCTCCCCTTCTTCGCATAATCTGATTAACAGAATCTTTCAGTGAACGAGACTTTTTATCAGAATTAATAAACACAATTAAAATGTAAGTCTTTCCAGAATCTATCTTAGGTTAATAAAAATTTGTCTACCTTCTTAGGGAAACGAAACTTTACTTACACACTGGAGACGAGTGGATACTTTTGGTATTAATTTTGTACGTACTGCAATAAATAAATAAAATTCATCTACATTAATCGTAACTACACAAATGTCACAACTAAAAAAATTTTATTTCCATATAGTGCCGTTCAAAAATTTCGATCATTCGTGAAATTACGAAATCGCTCGGAAAAATGTATTTGCAATTAAATAAATAACTCTTACCCGTCGGTAACCAACCGATAATCACAGGCGATGAAATTACAAAAAAACAACAACATTATGTTTTGTCATGCACGATTTATTAATCCATCGATACATTTTTAAAAATCGATTGATACTTGCGAAAACACTTGATTTCTCTATTCGAGGAAGTGACGTAAAAATCATAGACCGGCGTATTACTCTTCTACGGGACGTTCGATCGAAAGAATACTGTTTTTTACGCAACAACAGTATGTCCAACGCGGTCTTTGCACGTGAAAATCCTCCATCCGTGTCCCCCACGCGGAAACGAACAGACGAGAACGTTGAACAACTATTCTTGGACAATTAACGACAGCCGAGTGTACAATTAACCGATAATTTCCATCATTCGTGAAAACTTAATGCGTGTCAAAATCGTTCACATCCGTTTCACGAGGACCCGCCTCAGTTGGACCATCTCTTGAACCTTGTGCCGCTAATCGCAATTTGTAAACCGATGTACCATCACGGATCCAATTCCTGATCAGTTTGATATATAGATATCATATAATAAGTCGTAATAAAAGTTCTTTTTTGAAAAATTGAATTCTTGAAATTTATACGTAAAATGTGTTAGCTCAAAGTGACATACAGATATATGATTTAAGTACTCCCCTTGCACTTCTTACTTTAAAAGTTAATTTATAATTTAATTATTACTATTTCTGCAGCTTTGTTAATATCAAATTAAATCTAAGACATAGATTTATTTGAGTAACAACGATTCTTTTGGATTTCGTTGATTTTTCTGCATATACGTTAAAAAAACCGCAACAGATACTCTTACGTGATCACGAACTGGGTTAGTAACGGTACAACCGACCTAATTTTATTTCTAATTCGAGCGTCAAGTGAGATTCTGATCACGGACATCCGTATCAGCGAATTAATCGTCAGGTTCCTACGGACGGGTCACCGATGACTCGTTGATAAAAAGTCACCGAGTTGTTTATGCAACGACGACGAAGTGAATGTAGTCTTTATATAATACATTTTTTATGAGATCTTATTGTGGGTCATAACTGACCCAGCCACCGATTTCGATGGTCCATAGATCGTGGGTGAACGGATAAATTACTAGACTGCGAATGCTTATGCTAATTGTCATTTTAATAGGTTAATTTGCGAATAAAAGAATTTAACTACACACATTCATTTCTTCGATGAATTATTTTTATAGGTTGAATGTATTGTAAATTTGATTAAATACTATCGAATATTTTTATATAATTTAAGAATTTTTCGAAAATCATAAAATCCCCAGTCTAGTAATAACCGTTTATCGGAAGTGTTTCGCGTCGATTCGAATGAGAATGGAAGCTTCTGTGTCACGAATGATAGGGAAAATCGGGGCGTGACTGCCTTGGAAACGCAAGTGACGCAGCAGCAGCACACGCATATTCGACAATATGCAGTCTGTTGGTAAAAGGACTGCAGGCTGTGCGGAAAATCGTAGTTTTTTTTTTTTCAAGGAACGTATCATACCACGCCGCTTGGTATACTTCTCGATTCACTCTTTGTATCACTTTTGAGCCTCGAATGGGCACATGGACAACCGAAAGAAGATGTCGCAATTAAATCTACTGAAATTTTTCTTAAACGGCAGTAAATTTTTCGGCTGAAAATTTTGTTCAAAGGTGAACTGTAAATTTAAATGAAAACAGTTCCTGTAGCGGAAGCAACATGGCGATTGTCCATGTGCTTGCGTACGCCTTGAAACAATTTCACCGTACCAGATTGACCAGACGGATAATACGTTGAACATTACATTGAAAGGTTGAATTACAGATGGTTAATCACGCTGTTAATAACTGATTAACAAGTTAAGGAATAATAGCAACGTCACAAATGTTTGGTACCCAACATTTTTCTTTGTTCGGTTTATGGTTTTCAATAATTCAACGAATTATCCGGACCGTTTCTTAGTCGGTTTTTGATATCCATTACTCACACACGCATGCACACATATAATATTATATATTTATATATTATATAATATAATTCATTCGGTTAGCTTTGCCATCGTCAAGTAAAACAACATGGAAAACAACATGATATAGATATATTATGTATATTACACGTTTTTAATACGAAGGGATACGCAGAGATTGGTTCCATCTTTTTCATGTCTGATGAGATTAACAAAGATTTTCCTCCCGTTCTCTCGGATTATTCTTTTTTTTTTTCTAACCCTTCACTGCGTTTTCACCGTGTACCGGCCGCGAAATTTTGCTCGCGTCGCGCTCGATTCCCTTTCGCGAACGATTCGCTGACAGACACGCTTTTTAAGCACGCGCGCGCGCGCGTGTGTGTGTGTGTGTGTGTGTGTGTGTGTTAGTCGGATTCGTCGAGGCTTTGATACCCGAGATTATGCTCCATTTCGATTCTACACTGATATCTGGCGAAAAAAGGACGCCGTAACAGAACGGAAATAACGTGATACCGGATACGTAATGTTTTGGCGGGAAATTTGAACACCGATCGAGAGAGTATTGGATCATTCCATAAGTTCAACGGTAGTCAAAGTATAGTGAATTGAATGTACTAATAAAAAGAAAATTAATTTCTTGTAATCTTCAGAAAAACCTATTAATTCGAAAAAGAACAGTAATCATAATCTGATACAAAATTAATTTTAATACGTATACGTAAAAATCTAAAGTTTAAATATCCTGTTGACCACCACTGTAACTTCACTTTTTACAAGCAATTTTACAAATAGCTTGTTTTATTGTGTCTTCTTTTTGTATTAGTGCTGCAGTTGGTTATTCCAACAACCTGGCATCAGGTCGCGCGCAAAGTAAAACTTCAAATATTCCGTTAAACATGAAATGTGTTTTATTGATCAATTTAAAATGCAAAAAACATTTAGTACACACTTTCGTTATAAGAACCAGAATAATCCGAACGTGGGATTCTCCGATCGGCGACTTCTTCTCACCGAAACAACAGTCTTCTCCAGTACGGTTAGATGGAGTTCAGTACACAGTTTAAGCTTCGAATCGCCCACGATTCAGATGAATACACGCGAGAAAGTCGACGGGAACCCGACTTTCATAATTGAAATTGATATCTCCGAAAGATCGGAGGACACGCTTTTTAATTTAACGATTTTAACGAACGGTCACCTCGGCGCGCAACGCCCCAATAAGCGACGCATCACTTATGGAATGACCTCTGTACGTGAACAGGGAATCGATGTTGAAGAAAAAGAATCGAGAAATATCAATAGAATTATACGCAGTGGCGGGTTAAAAATCAGTGCGAACATCGCACAGTGGTCCAGAATCACAATTTAGCAGCTCGAATGGTAAAAAAAAAATCTTCCAAAAAAAAAAAACAACACATTAACTTATCATTAAACCATGGAAGATTTGTTCCAAGTATTATTCATCTTCTCAGACATTATTCGTATCAACAATCTCAGTGAAAAGTAAAAAAACATTCCTTACAAATTCCGACTGTCATGAAGATTTTTAGAATACTGTTAGCGAATGATGACGTCATCGAAGAGAATCGCTAAAGTTGATAAAAAGTCTGTTCGTTTACCTACATCTATTTGAATAAAATTGACAAGTTTCAAAATTCTCGGGTTGCTTGAGCTAAATAAACGTATGAACTGCGAAATTTTTATTTCGGACCATTGTGCGTCGCCGTGCGTGGAAGTCGACAGCGTCACGCGTGTACGCTTGACAACGCACAGAAATCAGCTCGCACGACTTGTCCGAAAAACGACGTTGCAATATCGTACAATCTCGCTTAACACAACGTCTAACCCATCGAAAGACCTATATCGCTCCACGTGGTCTCCCCATACTACGGCGATCGAACGCCAGGCGTGTCGGTTCGAGCGCCAAGCGTATCGGTTCGAGCGCACGGAGGATCGGTTCGGGCGCGAGCCGACGATCCTCCGACGCGTCGCTGAAGAAACACGTAATTATCTTACGTCTCTCCGCTATATTTTCTTCGTATGCGGGGGGCGGGGTAGAACATTGATAAAAGACGCAAACGTGCCTTATCCATAAATGTCTGAATCCCTAGGAGGAAACAGTCTTTACACGACGACTAAAAATGTGTGTTTGTGTGTGTGTATGTGTGTGTGTGTGCCTGTGCATCACGTGAGGCCACGTTTAAACCTTGCGTTCTCTGTCTTACCGACGAACGAGAGAACACTTCGACATTTAACGGTTGAAAGGACGCGCGCCGTGAGGTTTGTCGTTCTATTGCACTAATATACACACTTCCTTAAGGTGTTCCGAGAGTCGGGGATCGACTGGGTTAAGTTTTGGTGATCGTGATCGTTGGACGCCGATTGGCTAAGAAGACACACAAAACGACACGGTACCGTTAACCCTCGTGTTCCTACGGCTGGGTCGCCGACGATACGTTCATGAACACACTCGCATATCACGTTTCTATAATACCTTGTTATGAGTCACGATTGACCCAGCCGTAAATTATAATAATCTTCTGTTCAATGACGACCAACTCAAAAAGAAGAGTAGTGACTCGATTGTGGCTCGGATCGTGTATTCGCTCATCGATCCGAATGATCTAATTTCCTCGGTGATCGTTATCCGGCATGGGTGGCGAGCATCCGTCATGTGTACGTCAACCGATCGTAATCCCAGATTCAACGATCACGATCTTTCCACAATCCCTGTTAGCATATACAGTAAATCATCGATGAATGTTCGAAGGCCGTTCGGCACAATGATTGTGAGTGACTTTCACTAGACGCTTGACTGGTTTCACGAGGGACGTCCCCAGTGGTGGGGATGACGTTTGAACACTCGTAAACTCTCATCAATAATTTACTGTACATCGTGTATCGATGGATGATCGCACGCCCTCGCCTCCCTAAAGCTAGGACATTTTAACGTTCCACGTGTTAAAACCATGAACGAACGATTAACAACAAGATTATACACGTTTTGGGCCCCGATAATTGTTTCCATTGATTCCACTGAATTTTTTCCCCTTCGTCTGTTGGTCGCAAAGGCGTTTCCCTTCTTTGTTTGTTCTCGCGATTGGAAGAAATTTCACGGCGGAGCTCACGTTTCCGTCTTATATCTCGCGATACTACGATAAAAAATAGCTTGGCTCGCTCAGCCCCTTAAACTTATATACACTCTAAACACACCCGTTTTGGTAATATCCTTTACAATAATATTGTGTGTTACGTATCGATCGAGTGCGCGGCGGACTTCGTCGTCGGAATATACACAGATCTCGTTTTTTGTTTTCGGCCCGTGTATGTGTCCTGGGCGCCCAGTGGGGACAAGTGCGGTTTTCAAACGTGAACTTTCACAGGGTGTCACGTGTGATCGACTAACCCTATATTGGGCACTTTTCGTACCGAAAATTCCTATCGACACATATTCTGGGTTTATTTTCATCGTGTTTTATATATATATATATATATATATATCATAAGATCAATTTCAATTAAATCTCATGAGATTTTCATAACTATGTGAAATTTTTTAAATTTGCAACTCGATATACATACATATGTGTCTAACAATAACACGATAGAGAGACCACGTTTTCCGTAGCTATGATAGCAGTAGCACAGGAATCAATTGGAGTGGTCAAGATTATCCAAGGGTTATCCCCATCGGTACATTATCTCGAGCCAATTCGCGTCGATCACTATACACACACACAGTCACACACATACTCGCACACATATACACGGAAATGACTATAAGATTCTGACGAAGCGAGTCTCCGATGACGTAATCTCCTTGATCAGCTAACGTCGAATCACCCTCGTACCCCTCTGTGTGTTTAGCACGTGGCGGTAATGAATATACATATATGCTTGGCAAAATAGATTAACGAGGCTGAACGAAAAACTACGGTTACTTTGTAATCTGAAAAATCTAACTCCACTAAAAAGCTTGACCTTGAACCTAACCTTCGACTACGCTACTACTATTACTACTACACCCCGTTGCGGATCGACGCGAAAAAACAATGAAAATAGACCCATAATGAAAATAGAACATTCGTGCATCGAAATGAGTCTGTCGCGTTATTGGTTCTCCCTCTTTTATAAAACACCCTGTACAGTCGCATTACACGGCGGATAATAACGGTATCGTTTTCACGCGACGGTAAATTGTGGCTTGTAACGATCATGACACTAATTGTAAGTTTGTTATGACTTTTGGTGTCGAGAACTAGATGTCGTGCAGCGAACTATCATGGGGGCGCTATGGGGGTTGCAGTCCCGGGCCTGACTTTGCAGGGGGGCCCAATTTAAGCATTTTATTTATATAATTGAAAATAATTCGATGAAATTTTGTGTCCTATTTTCCTTTAAAATAATTAGAAATTACACTAAATTTTGAACCAAATCTGGACATAGTTATTAAAATATAACGAAGGATTCTTCGTTATGATTACATGTATTTAGAATAAATTTCAGTTTTGTTATTTATGTATTTTGTTGTATTACAAAAATGGTTTACCCCCCCCCCCTCCCGGTTGGTAGCCGCAGGACCCAAAAATGTTAATCCCGGCTTGATACTAGTAACGAAAAAAAAATGTCACGACAAAAGTCATGATTTTTACTGTCACGTGAAAACGCGCCCTAAGAGTAATCGAGAACATATATATATATATATATGAACGTTACACGTTTACCCGCGTTTCTTTATCCCCTGTTCACCTTTTAAATCGAATCCGCGTGTCGTTGTTCACGCTTAATTGTATACAACCCCGTTTTACACGTCCGAACGAACCCCATGTAAAACTCATTCCCGCCCATATGGAAGGTCTTATTATCAGTCCACTGTTAAACGCGAAACCATCGCGTTTTTGAAATTTGCGCTTATTTACCGCCACGTTTTCTTTTTACGCCCTATATATATATAGATAGATATATTATATGTGTATATATAGATGTGTATATAAAAAAGAACAAAGAAACAAAATGAAGAAGAAGAAGAACGTCGCTAGTGTGCTGTTGTCTCTGGGATGTGTTTTTACAATCTCATAAACAAAGACGAATCAACGAACTTACCGTGGTTAGAAAAAGTACATGCACATAACCTATGTATGTATCTCTTGGAAACATCGAAGATCATTCCATGACGTCATGCTGCTTTCGATTCAACGATTTTCCAATGTGTTTTTTGATTGTTACATGTAAACAGAATAAATTAAATGGAACCATGTGTGCAAATACTTTTTATATCCATTGTACACATCGAACTGAACGCTCTTCGTTCTTCTAACGAGGGGCCTTCACTTAAATGACACGCGTTTTGATTTCTATGAAACCTTTCGTTTTTTTCTTCGTCAGTAGTAATTCTTTCAAAAATATTCGACGCACCAATCGCCCATGTCTATGGATCTGAACAGCCCTCGAAGTTATTACTTTTAACGTACATGTACCATTATATGGAATCGATTTTCAGGAGTTACTCACGGTTTGTAATTTGTTGAAAAAAAATACTACATAGTGATGTTGTCGAGAACAATTTTTCTTCCGTATATATCGAATAGTCTCAAGTAAATGCATATCTCGTACGAACTTCATGGGCCCTTCTGTCTCTAAAAACATGGCCGTTAGTAAATGTGTATCGATTTGGTTTTGTTTCTTCGTAACCGTTATTTCATACAGAATTTTGTCACTTAAACGATATCCCTCGTGAGCGGTTTTGTTTATTCGTAAATGTCGGTTCTTCGTTCTATTCCGTACTTACAACCGTGTAAAATATTTTTCTTTCCTCGTTTTCTTTAGGAACTTATAATACTACTTGTGGCGTACCTAGTCCTGACTGATCCTGAGGTCACGTGGGTTCGACGAATTTCCGGTTACGCGCAGTGTGGCGGATTCACGTCCCTCGAAATCAAACAGATCGTTAGGATCCTCTTTGTTCTTCTTGTAAATGATGAAGCTCTCCAAATTATATTTTCTACAAGTTCGAGGGCCAACGCGAATGCGATTATTCGTTCGCTCGAAACTATTTCTTCAAGGTACTGGATTAAATGTATCGACGCTACGACACGCCCGGGCGAGATCATGTACGCAACCTCTGTTTCGAGCGGTTTCGAGAGGAATGTCAAAAATTCACTTAAGCAACGAGTTCTAGTTTCATTCGTATATCCATGGATCGTTTCGAGTGACGTGAATCTGAATGATTCGTCGTTGAAATGATTTTTCCACGGTTAACAATTTGACCGTCAGATCAAACCCCCTAACAGAGCTTCCATAGGATTAGAACTCTTCATTTAATCGTGTAAAATCTGTGTAAATAAACACACAGTTACAGTCTGCACTTTTTGAACCTCGTGGATCATAACCAAACTTATTTAACATTCTACTATAATTATTCATTTTTAGCATCAGATCATAAGATATGGTTACCTGTAATCCATATGACAGTCAAAGTGTTAAATCCTTCTCATTTGATTGATAAACTCATCGAAACCGACCGCCACACAATGGACGCGCGAACAAGGATGTCAAGACGGGTACCCACTACGATAGGTTAGACCGGGCTACCTCGTCGAAAGACAGTCTTCTCCGTCTGTCGTCAATTAGTTATACACCCGACGAACGATTTTCGCACAATAGGTCTTCTAAAAGCGCTCACTAAACGTTTTCGTAGGAATTGCATGTCCTTTCTCGCGTATCGTTCTCCTTAAACGCATATACACAGGTATCCGTCCTCACCATACTTTAACCCCCCCAACCCTTTGTTTCGTTAGCTCGTTTAATCCTCGGACGGCGATGACTATGTGGGTCTTGTTTTGCCCCAAAATTTCCAGAGGCTACACTTAACCTTCCAGCTCAAGGTGAATTACTTAAGCTGTCAATTCTTTGTTATTAGGTTTGACAAGAAGACTGACATGTCGTAAAAGAATTACAGTGGACTCTTGATATATTTGTAAATTGCTATACTGCCGCGCGTATCACTTACCCTGCACACGTGCTTTCACGAACACAAATTCGTTCTCCCACCACGTTGCGTACCCCGTCGCCACCAGCACGATCCAGCTCTTACGCATTCGCTGGAGCCGGGACTACGACAGCAGAACTCAGCATGGAGGGGGCTCTCGATATGTTGACGCTTCCGAGAATTTTACAATCCTACAATCCCGGCCGCGGCAATATATCAAGAGTCACTGGGGCTCTGGATGGACCCAGGAACATCTCCGCCAAATGTGGTGTCGACAGATATGTTTTTGCCTACCGAGGATTAGAACGCACGCTTGTTCCCTCTCTCTTTTCCCTCCCCCCTCTTTCGCCACCTACTCCCGAGCACCCATTCTCTAAGATTTTACATGTTTTGTTTTTATCACAGATGTTTTGTTCTCGATTCATCGTCGCCCGTTATACCCGAATACAGCCCACCCGGTATATATATCAAACAGGGACACGCGCTTTGTAAATAAACTTTTTCCCTGTTGTCCCCGCGCATTTCACGCACGTGCGCGTCGCTGTTTTTTTTCTTTCGCTTTCGTCCGCGAAGTTCTTTTCCTTTCGCTGATAATTCTCTCTTTTTCTCGCTCGCTCGCTCAAGCCGACGCGACATCGCGATCACAGCTCTTCTTTCCGTCCTCTGCCGTCGCTGGCAATAATATACACGGCTGTTCGTTCACAAACTAAGGCCTGCCTTAGTACAAAAATATACATTCGCTTCTTAAAAAATAGATCTTAGCATTCTGTACTGGCCAGCGTTCGTTTTGTTTTTTTTTTTTTCTATATTATACACAGTATTATTTTGATTCTTGGCAGGCTGGCTTAAAGGTTAGTTTATCGGTTGGCTACGAGAACCGCCGTCGTCGGAGCGCCGAGCTTTTTTTTTTTCTTCGTGTGAACGAGGGCGTGTGTGTTTATGTTCCGATCTCTAAGAAAACACTACTACCTGGTGCGCACCATCCCTTTCTTTGTGTGTTACCCTTTTTTTTTTCTTTAAGTTTTTCTTTAATAAACACGACGCGCATATTCATAAATTGGTGTTCGCGTGGCTCAATCGGGGGCGAATCGACGAGGGCCGCGAGCTAAGACGGAAAGCTGGAAAGAGACGGTAAAGAAAAGAAGAAAAGAAGACATCTTTTCTCAACACGTGGAGGGGAGGGGGCGACTATCGATCGATGTAAGCGCTACCCGCGTATTGATATGGTATACACGATCGATCGGTGAACCACCAACAATTATCGAATTCCACGATTTTTTTTCTTCTTTTCGCGAACAAGATGATGCTTTCCGTTTAGTCGGGATCGTCCTGTGCTTTATGAATATGAGGTCGGACGCGGCACCGTGCAGCCCGCTTAACTCCGATTTGTGTGTGTGTGTGTGTGTATATATATATACCTTTCTCGGGCAGGTTCAGTCTTATGCTTGGTTTGTCGTCGCGTTTTATATTCGATATATACGTGTAGGTAGTAGTGTTGGTTTGTGCCTCGTATATTAATCGGATAAGCGACCGGGCTGCACGGAATTGCCATATTCTTTCTACGACTTTTTTGTACAGAGGACTCGCAGAGATGGTACTACGTGTATCACCTGATTTACATTAAACGTTTTCTCTCTCTCTCTCTCTCTCTCTCTCTCTCTCTCTCTCTCTCTCTCTCTCGTTTTGCTCTGTTTCTATTACTCTCACTTGGATATTTTTTTCGTTATATATCCGAACGCAAATCATCTATCTCGGTTTTTTAATTCCCGTTCTCTCTCATACGATATCGTTTTCGCAACTTCATATAATGTTCTTTCACACTGTTCTCTCTTACTCGCGCTCTCTCTCTCTCTCTCTCTTTTTAAACTCACACGTCGGGCACCGCGCCCGCGAGTATACTGTTCATGCGGGACTTCGTTCGATAAAAAAAACAAACAAAAATAAACACGCACGAAGATAATAATAATAATAATAATAATAATAATAGCAATAATAATAATAATAAAAAAAGATTCTTAGTAAATAAAATCTGGCCCGTCCACGCAACGTCAATATATATGGTCAGCGAACAATTAACAACAACAACAACAACAACAACAACAACTGCGGTGTGTCTTGTTTCTCTTAGTGTTTGTTCACGAGATGTTCGTTAATAACAAGGAACAAATCGACGGTATATTTCGTTCACGACTCTCTTCCTGACCTCTAAAACAATTACGCGCGCACGGAATATACGAAATGAAAGGGCACACGGAGCATACCTTAACTCGTCAGTCACTTTTTCTTTTTTTTGGCGAGAAACCGTCTGGTGTTTCTATGCGAATCGCCGAAAAAAAAAAAAAAATGTTCATTAAGGTGTCTACGATTATCATCTTATGGTGGCTGTCGCGTGTTAGATTTCTTTCTCTCTCTCTCTCTCTCTCGCTCTCTATCTTCCTCTCTCTCCCTCTCTTTCTCTCGATAAATTTACTTTTACCGCGACTCAGGTACATATTAAGGCCCGTTTCATCTTGTATAACAGCATAAATCGTTTGTTTTTTTTTAAAGAAATAGTTATACTCGTATTTTGTGCCTAGCTCTCGATCGGAACCTCCTTATTACATCTGTTCTTTCGCGCCATTCGTTCCGAATTAAACGGTAATATATTACTTCGCTCTTCATCATCTTTTTATCTATTTCTCTCTCTCCATCTGCCTCTCTATTCAGCCTTTTGCATTATTAAATTCAGGCGCAATTCTGCGATTCCTGCGCATATGTCCAATATAGTTTTCCATTTCGTTTTTCTTTCCTCGCTTCACCCTCCATATAACGCATGAATGTATGTACAGAACCACATATAAAAGAAAACAAAAGAACAATAGTACACTTTGACTACAAGTACAATACACGACACGATGTAATATAATAATTATACAAGGGCTCGAAAAAAACAAAAAAAAAACAGGTAAATAACTTCTCAGAATAATAAACTGTATATACGGGTTGTGTGTTCTTGTTCTTGTTGTTTTGGTATTTTTTGTTGTTTTTTTTTCCTTTGTGTTTCGTGGATCATTGTATGAACGTTCGAAATCGTCATTATTTAATCGCACGACAGAAACAGATGCGCGACGGCATCCGGAATATTAACGTTTAAAGTTCGATATAGATAATACAGATATACATACATATACACAAATACACGATTAGCAGCTAATTCCTCTGATTTTTGTTTTCCCTTTAATAGACAACTATATTTGTGTTTCGTTATTCAGCGGTCGCTAAGAGCACGGCGAAGAGAGGGTACTTTATGGTTGTACAATTACTCAGACGCCATCGCACATGTTTATGGATCATTCCCCATTCGGATGCGTAGAGATTATGAGAATTCTGTATTATTGTGCAAACAGTTCTGCATTGTACCACCAAATCGACCGCACTCTTCTCGGCACACATTCATTTTTAATATTTTTGTACAAGAGCGTCCGATTGGTTTTGGTATTAAAAATAACCTCGGATCGCTGTGATCAACTTCTCTCATTGAGTGCACATCATTTCTCATTCACGTATGCGCGACATTGATATCAACCTCTTATCTCGGAAGTCTTCAACCCCATTTTTCCAGTTACTCATTCTCACACTGCATGCTCTTGGCGCTCGCTAGATCTATAGTTCCGATAGACTTGGAAAAATATCTGTTAACCATGTTTCTACTTACATACATGTGGAATTTCGTAACGCTTTCCCCCAGTGGAATAACACGGAAATCGGCCAGTTTCCGTTTCGCTTTTCATTTTAGTTTTGTTCTTCGTAACCCCTATGCTTCGTACATGATGATGATCGCCTCTCATTCTAGTGCGCATTGCCTTCGTTCTTTGATTTTTTTTCTTCGGATATTCACTTTCCCTGTGATATTAACAGGTATATACGTCACACAAAATATATATATATACTTCTCTTCTAGTATTCATTGGCGAGAGGAACGATCATTAACAAGTGTACTGTTCGCGACCACTTAGAGACCACCACTGTTGGCAGTAAACAATTAGCCATAGACTTCCTTACAAAAAGTTTCTTGCGAGAAAAAAAATCATCGTACGTCATTTGGATCTCCATTTTGATAAGCGGGGAGATCACCTCATTTAAAGGGATGTTACATACTTAATTTAGATATCCCCCTCTCACGGACTCAAGAAAGACATGGATAACTATGGCTTATTTCGTGTTCACAAGTGAACCGATCAAATCTTTGTAAAGCAGGAGAACTTGTGTGTGCGTTTCTTTTTACCCTCGCTGTTCACACACTTCGGAACTGTGTGATCCTTACCTGACAGCGTAGCCATTTAGTTATCAATTTTCTGTTACGACGAATCTATACGTGTTCGCTGTTTGATGTTTCATCCGTAGTTCCCATAAAAAAACAAATCTTATAGAAAAATAAAGGATATAACTTTGTAACTTTACTTCTGAGATTGTTGTCTCGCCCAGAAATAGTTGGTGATGTCGATAACTGGTACTGGGGAGTAATCTTTCCATGACTCACGTACAGAGTTACTTTTGGTCACGGAGGACCAACGGCATGATCACGTCTCTGCTGTCACCTTTAAATGGATCCTTAACAACTGGAGGTATATCAGCATCACTTAACGGTTCCCAGCGATGACACATTATCTCTTGTATTTCCTGTGTATAGAAAATTAAATGAAATATATACATATAAAGAGAATAATGAAATATCAGTATTAAAAAGGTGAAAGCTTACATGTGTGATACTTTCAGCCTTATGCCAGGACTCATTGTAGGATACTATGTCTCTTTGTGCGAACACTAACGACTTAAGGGAACATCCTCGTAGGCGTGCAATAGCTAACAAGTTTTCCTGATAATATTTGTGGCCAATGAATACAATCTCCACAAGATTGGTACACTTCCATGCGATAAACACTAAAGGGTCGGGGCTGCAGTAAAATAATAAATATGCTCGTTAATAAAAACAAATTGAAGATGGCAATATAATAAAGAAACTTGGATATACCTATCAGGCTCAGTTGGATCAAAGGTTGCCGGTATAATTCTACTGGGATGCATAGAATCTATCCATATCAAGGATTTCAAAGTAAAATTATACCACCTGGATAGCATAAACAATGCTCTGATGTTAACAGTTTCACAAAATAGTACTTTCAAGTGTGTAAGAGGCATAGAACGACGAAATATATCTGTATCCAACATTTCAATACCAACATAGGAGTGTATAAGACTCAATCGTAGTTCACACTTTGGACTGTAAGAAATTTTATATATAATTCTTGTGTATACTTCTAGATAATAATAATATATGATTTATGCTACTACTTACTTCTTCTGAACAAAAATTTGCCAAGCACCTTCACTTGTTCCCGGGTAATTGGCAACCCAAGCATGCACATGAATTACAAGCCTTTCCATGACTCCATTATCCAATGCTTTCAGCATAGTATCACTGACAAACTCATAATCTAGCGTCAAAATAGACAATCTGATGAACGAGTTAAAGAAAAGTTCAGAATCGAACCCATGTTCCCAAAAGCTATAATCCGGATTGGATATTGATCTAACAGATGCCAAACTCAATGTTGTCAAATGCTTGGCATGATTCATACGAAGTGGTTCTAGAATCACACTGGCGCTTGCTCTCAATTCTTCTATGCAGCCAAAACTCAAAGCTTCCAAATGATTAGCTGTTTCAATGATTTTTGTAATAGGTTTTATCAATGGTGTAACATATCCATTAATGTACTTATCATATTCATGCTCAAAAGGGCTACTTGATGATTCCAGAAACAATTTACGAAGCTGTCTGTTACAACTCAATTTCTTCAAGATGGCTAATATTTCGTCGGCAGAATGATTTGGTGTATCGCAACGAATTGTAGCTTCATGCACACTAAGTCCAAAGCTTTCTGCCAAGAATCTGTAATTTTAAAAAGGGACAAAGATAGATTTTTCACGAGTCATCACATTGCGGATGTACAGCTGGGCCAAGCACAGTTGACAGATCTATTGTGTATGCCCGAAACAGAAGGTAATAGAATAAGGTGCCCACCAATTACTTTCTCTATTTACACACTACTGACACAACAGAAACTTTAAGATCATTAATACTCATTGCCCAATAGGTTGGCTACAACCAAATAAGCTCACTCTATATAATATCATGTCAAACAAGAAAAGTTTGGGTAGCCATTAGCCAAGTTTCCCTCAGACTGTCCTTACTTTTCCATCTGGTCCCACTGACGCCTCTCTCAATCATCAGTTGTGCTTGGTCAGACAATAACAATCTTACATACCGAGCCCATGCAATACTGTCTTCGTGTCCATGGAGAAATGTGATCTTTTTCCAAAAACTAGGATGGAACAGAGCATACCTCCAATTTTTACAAACCTGCGGAAATTACGTTCGAACGAATTATTTTTAACACGTTAACCCTGCCCGCGTTGAATGTCGCAGTAAACATGACAATGATTAAAATAGATACCCGTGAGGTAAACAAAGAACAAATACGCTGTACCACTAGCAAGGGAATAACAAACACGGTAAATAGTTCGAGTGTAAAATAAACGGAATATTGAGAATAAGCGAACGAGTCTGGACATGGGCAGTTTGATTACCCACTGTGTCGCGACAGAGTTGGAACGGCCTTGGCGGAAACAAGAAAAAAAAATGTAAGAATACCTGAGAAGCTTTCAACCGGCTATTCTGTGACAGATACGAGAATATTTCCTGCAAGATAACGCTGGGCAGGTTGTTCCAACACGGACTGTTGCCCTCTTGCGCCATTTCTGTCGTACGATTTGCAGTTTTGTAAGACGAACAGCTGTTTGCCTTCGTCGAAGACAGCTGCCCCTCGCACTTTCTTGACGTCGCCTTCTCTGTCGTGTCACTCTCCGACGAATTCTTTAATTCCTCCAAATAAACAACACCTCCATTTATAACGCGTATCATGTTTTTATCAATGTTCCGTGACCTATATCCTGAACTTTCCCTGTGAATCCTTTTAAGCCACGGCCACCCGTTTTTCTCGAGGTGAGCCTCCTCCGCAAATCAAAATAAGAGTCCGATGTATATTGCGCTCAACTCGTAACGTCCAACCACTCCAACTGCCGTTCGCGTACGCTTATACGCATGGTGGCGCGTCAAATTCTTCTCTCCTATTGGTTAAATGCCTACGCACGTCAAATTTCTCTGTGTATATATACATGCTCACAGTTTTCACAGAATATACACGGTGTCCCACGGAACTAGGCCAGGCTAACATAGTTTTTAGCTTGCGATTGTTCGGTTATCATAAACAAATTATACGATACCATTTGCTAATACGAAATTGATTTTATAATCACTGAAGTAATTTCATCCACGAAACCGATTCTTCAACTATATGAGTTAAAATCATTTCATATGTTTCCTTATAACAATTTTTTTGTCCTCTATAAAGTTACATTTTATAACTTATAACTCGATCCAATTGCGTTGGACACCCAGTATACACAAATCTGCGCCATAGTGAGAATGCGTGTTGGTACGTTCAACGGCGCATAAAGCAGTAACTACGAACGTGCATTTCTATCCAAACGAGTCGTTATTAATCAATAACAAAAAATAATACCATGACAACACATAGGTACACATTGGTAAAATTAATAGATTTAATTCTTTTATTATGATCTTTTTTACAACATAGTAATGTCACTTGTAGACGATACTAGTAAATTCAGAATCTACAGTTAATTATACCACAAGTTACGAAGAAAGTATTATAAAACAATCCTGATAATAAATATATCGTGTAATTATATTGTATATTTCTCTAATAAATATAAATCGTATTTATATACATAGAACATATACGAGTAAATTTTAAATTAGCGAGTAATTAATCTTACTATATTTAAAGAAAGAAAGTATTAGAAACTGAAGTTTTAAATATAAAAATACATAGAAAAGTTTATTGTCTGTCGTGCATAGATAAAAGATTTTTAGCAACGACTATTTGAGTACGCAGAATTCCCTACATTTTTGAAAAATTTTGATGCTTTCATTCGCTACAATCCCAAACGCTGAAAATATAGAGTCGAATCTTTCAAGTGGAGCACGAAATAAATTTAAACGCATATATACATACATATGTATATATAAATGCACATTGTTGATGTGCCGAGATCTATATTTAACCATCTACGCGTAAATCGTTTTGACTGTATGTATGTTCAGTGCTCGCGAGCATACCGCAAAACAGCTGTGAAGTCAAAACGGGTTAAAAAGCGTATTAGTGGGTATAAGCCGGGTCAACATGGAGCCTGCGATAAAACGTCAGTGTGTAGTGATGCGGTGTTTTCCTTCTTAGAAATTTTGATTTTACAAATGTCACAGTACAATGACGCGCTCGAAGATCCATATGATTAAATTTTTTCTATTTCTATTGATCTTCTTGCTGGCTCAGAGCGCAGAATGCGATGGAAATTTTAGGATAAACAGGGACGTACCTGAATCAACGTCAATAGGGAAAAGTGTTAATGATACCGGTAAGAATGTTAATACGCACACTCCGTCAAACGGACAAAAAAAAGTGCAACCAAATGTAGTATTACCTGTTGGCACAACGACGATTCCAGAGAATACTAAAACATTGAGTGGTATAACCTCAAAGTCATCGACAGACATCAAAACTGTTAATGCTACAAAACCACGAAAGGAGGTTAGTATTTGAACTTGATCCTGTTTAATTTTACAGGGAGATATCTTGATCTTGTTATAATTCTGGTCGAGTGTTTCGATACTCTTATTAGAATATGCTTTATTTAATTCTGTTTAAAAGTACAAAAAAATCGGGCTATTTGTTGGATTTAATGGAGAGTTTTTGCATTTTTCTTCTTATTCGATATAATGACATAATGATACGTAGTGCATCACTAAAATTATAATCCTTTAATAAATATTTGAAATCATCAAGCCTTCTCCATGTACTTCATGAAAGCTTCTTTATTAAGAATTTATAAGAAGCCAGGTGGACACCTCAAAATATGAGATTATAAAAAACAAAAGAAAACACTCTATGAAGAATACAAACACTTTCTGTTTAATCCAAAATACAATTGCTGTAATAACTGTTAATAATGCAATTTTTCAACAGCATGAGGAAGTAAGACATGTCACTACTTTAAATACTGGAACTCTAAAGCGTGGGCTTTATGTGTTTGTTGGGCTAAGTGTTATTGTCATGGTCTATATCATGTTCCGTAGTCTTAGGTAAATAATATGTGTTAAAGTTTGACATTTCTTTTATTTTACTAATTCTTTACTACTTTATTAATACTACATTGATAAACAAAAAAAAATGCAATAGCTCTTAGAAAGTTTTTTGAGTAAAGAACATTATAATTACAATAACACTAGATGTTCTTTATGTACGGGATAAGCAGTTTAGATTCTACATTAGTAAGATTGTGTTTTTTGTATTAGTCTGTGTATTAAAATTCTTATTATACATATAAAATGACATTTACTTATGAGTTTAAAATAGCAAACAATTTTAAAGCAACATTGAAAAATAAATTATTCAATAGGTTAAGCAAAACACGTGCCCAAATGGTCAGAAAGTATGGCATTCTTGCAAACAGACAAGATGTTGAAATGCGACCACTACCACTCGATGAGGAGGATGATGAGGATACCACAGTTTTTGATGCCAGTAATGTTCTCTCAAATAACGCTCAGCATCAGAATTTATAAGAATATTCAACATACAGTATATTGATTATATTACAAATATAAATTCTTTCTCAAACGAGAAATTGTCTGGTGAATGTGATGTAATTCAGAAGCTGAAGCTTTGTGTCACAGAGACTTGGCACATACAGAAATTTTTTAAATATTTTTCATATAAAATTACTTGCTCGCATATGACAAATTTCAACATCAAGTATGCATTGAACAATGCACTTATCTTTACGAATTATGCTTTCCAGCAATAAATGTACTTGTCAAACAAAAACGAGATGTTCTTACGAAACTTCTCGAATTCCTTAATATAAGTAAGTGATAAAAGATAACTGAAACAGCCGTTGTTTATGAATGAATAAATGACGAGGTTCTATATCTACTCTCATACAAATTATATTTTACTTAAACTATGTTGTTATAATTGAAATTATACAAATACAGATTGTCTCTATTTTATTTAATGCTACACATTTAATAAACATTATGTATAAAATTCAGTTGTCTTTCTTTTAGAGTAGTTAAAATTACTTAAATATATTATGAGAATATTTGTTACATATTTATATTATATAACAGAATTATGGATTAATACTTAAACTTTTAGGTTCATAAAAATCCATTTTCAACTGCGTGAGCAATTACATTGGCTAGTCTAAGTCTCCCATTTTGTGTTTTAATATTTGATACTGTCCATACATCATCAACATCAACTGCCTGGTCATTTTTTATAATAGCATCTAAATCAAATGACTCAGATTCGTCTAACAGACTGAATGGAATCATTTCCAGTGCCAACACTACACCGAATATAAACTGTTCTTTTACCTGCAAGCATTTCATTTATATTGTTCTACTTGTCCTCTTAAAAATATTACATTTAATGTGACAAAAAATATAACTATGCTTTACCTCTTTCATAAATGTACTCCATGGATACAGATTTTCGGGATTCGATCCGAGCAAACTAATGGTTTTCGAAAGTTCATCATAATAAAGTTTTAACAATTTATCAAAATGTTCATCCCAAAGGCTTTTTTCTGTGCAACCATAAATACACATTGATATATCTAAGACTGGACTGGAACATCTTGCTAATTGGAAATCAAGCATTAAAGCTTCAGTTCCATCTGTATCTTTAGTCAAAAAGTTTGGAACCCAGGAATCACCTTGAGTTATAATGGATGTTGGATGATATTTACGATTACAAAATTCAGAAACTTTTTGATACAGAACCCCAAATTCATAAGAATTAAATCGTTTTTCTGCCTTACTCCCAGGGTATTCCATAGCTAATGCATTTTTAGCGATATTTATTACTCTTTGCTATAAAACAAATGAATAAATATCATTTCATGAATTAAATCATATTTACAATCATTAATTTTCCAAATTTTATAATAGACGAATAATGTATGTCTTACATGAAATCTTTTGTACCAATTCCAGTGATCATCACTTAAATATGTTTCATTCACGTTTTCCGAAATTTCTTTAAAGTCTTCAGTTTTCTGGTCCTTGTAAGCAAAAGAAATTGCATGAAATCTTGCTACAGTTCTTAAAATCATTGCACATTGGTTTGCATTTATACAATTCTGTCTACATATTGGTCTATATCCTAAAGGAGTAACATCTTCCAGTGCTATATAATCATTTATGCCATCCATAACAGAAGCTAAGTGATGTGGTATACATAATACTTCAGTATGTCCTTTACTTTCTAAAAATTCTTGAAATTTTGGAACCACCTTAAAAGTACATGGATTAAATTAGACAAAATATCATATATTTTTCAGAATTAAATAATAAAATAATTACTTTTGTATAAAAAAGAATCTCATTTCGGAAGAATTCGACACTTCTGTATGTGTTTCTCCTACCTATATTGTTTGGTAGAGATTTGACCACCAAACTAACTTGTACTTCTTTACCATCAACATTGCCAACAATCTTAATTTTATTAACAGTTGACAAATAATTGTCACCTTTGGCACTTGCTTCATTAAAATACCAATTTAAAACATTTGCCTTCTGTCCTTTATGCACATCAAGCAATATTTCTTGTAATTTGTTTTCAGTGAAATGTTCACTTACGTCCTTTAATTTTCCATAATCTTTAGTCATGATTATAGATATAACTGAAGAGATTAGATATAACTAAAAAAATTAATTTAAACAGTATATTGTATAAAGTTGAATACTTCTTTACCACACGCTTTAAAGTAACTAACTTATTCCTTAATTTTAAGACTATTTGAGTTCTTATCATATATTAAATCATCTTATCTTCAATGAAAATGATAAGGAATCTTTTCAAATATACTTATCTTAAGTTGTATCAAGGGAACATTTATATTCATTTATTGTTTATTTACTTTATACTTCACTTGAAATGTGCTTCAATAAATTAATTAAACCTATTTAAATTATTATCTTCTTAAAAATATTATTTTTAGATTTTTACTTACAACAATGATGTAATTATAAAATAGGAAAAACGTATTATAAGACGTTATTTCGAAATATTCTCAAAATGAACACACCTACATCTACGAATATACACTGATTTAGGCAATGGTAAATGCCACGTTAGCATTAAATAATACATAATAACATCTTATATACACAAGAAATATATTTTGCTTAAAATTTTCAATATATTTAATAATTTATATAGATCGGTGATACAGGTAATATAAATTTTATAAATTAAGTGGAATGACATAACTAAATCAGAAATTACGAAATATTCTTTTACAATAGAAACTATTGTTAAGATTAACAATATTAAAAATTTTATTATTCATTTATCATCATAGATATATTTATTTAAGTCAAGGAAAACCTATGAAAAGTGTTTATCAGCGTTGATAAAGTAAACTAAAATGTTGTATCAAGAATTACCACTACACTGTCACTGTCAAAGAAACACGTTGTCCATCCCACTGATCCCATTCCTCTTCAAGTATGTGCTACGAAAAGCAACATTCCTATCTATGACAAAATGTTCTGTGGTGTGGACCACAAAACGGAAAAACGAAAAATTACTTTATTGTGGTACAAAAATAAAAGTTGAATACGGAGATTAAATCAGATTTATGATACGTCAACAAAATTTTTATATATTGGGTTTTTGAAATTCGGAAGGTTTTTATTACTGGTGAAACATTACACGTGCATCTGACACTGCGATACTCACCATAGATTATTACAGTATAGGTAAGGATGCTGTGTTTCGTAATATCTCCTGTGTATATGCTAGGGAAAAAGCTGATAAAGCAGAACAAATATATCCGATGAAATCATTTGTTTGTAGCTACATATACAAAATATTATGGGAAATGTAAGTATTCTCATTAATTGAATAAATCCACGTAATATGCAATCCATTTGTGCCATTCAAATGTGACCGTCATCGTATTATGTATGACCTGCTTTATGGTTGGTAAGACCGACTTTCGATATAGCGCGATCTTGTTAAAAATCGCTAAGTTTATGGAATCCGTTTTGTGAATCTCCCTATGAAAAAAACATATTTTAGCGCATTATTCAGACAACATATAGCGACACAGTATGTAGTACGCACTGCCTGAAATTTGTATTCCTTTAGCAAAAAGATCCTGAATGGTATTATCAAAAGAACAAGCACACTTTACAATAAATATAAATTACACAAATTTTCTGACGGTGTATAAAATAGTTACACAACAGTTACATGTGACACGTATTCTGCCAGATTTATCCGTTTCCCGCAGAAATAATTAACTGAGGAATTTTCCGAGGTCTTAGTTTATTGCGTCACCCTTACAGCAACTTCAATAGGGTATTAGCCGCTTTGTCAATACGCGATTCCATGCACCTATGACGTGATATATTATAACTAACAGCATCCTTAAATAATATTATTGTAATGCAATTCAAAGGGGTGCCGGCAGATGAAATGATGCTGAAAAATTACAGACCACTTAACGTCGATTTTGCATTCCGTATCCGTGATAAAAACCCTACTTAAAAATCGCTGTTCAGCTAGACACTGTTTGGAAGGGAGTTGTACCGCGCATGCGTCCGAGAAGCTCACGGGGACGGACGTAGAGGACGTACGCGAGCAGTGCGTCGGGGAGCGAAAAGGAGGGAACGAGTGGCGAGAAAGTAAGAGCGATACCCGCGCAGAAAATTAAGCAGAAGACAGTGGCAGCCATTTTTCCTGACATTGCCGTTCCTGCGGCTCGCGGTGCTAATTGTCGTTGATTCTCTTACGGCCGCTTTCGAGCCGATCGGAGCAGCGACGTGAACGGGTGTCCATAGACGGGATCGCGGTGTTATTTTGTGCACACCGAGAGATAAAAGGTGGCGCGAGATAACGATAAGAGAATTTTAGACGTCAATGGTACGGCGTGGCTCTGAGTGACGAGTGCGTGTGTAAACGATCGCCGAGAGTAGTGGGGCTCGAGATCTTAGTTGGCCGAGTGGACAGCCGTAAAGGAGGAGCTGCTGCCGACAACGGGAAGGGTGTTACAGGAGGCGACAGCGACGGCAACGGTGACGACAACGACGATCACGAGGACAACGACGACGGCGACGATACGACGGAAACGGCAACGATCGCGGATACGGAGTTACGGCAGCCCAGCCTAGGCGCCCTTATTTCGTGGGTTTCGTCCCTAGAAACCCTCCTCGAAACGGGGAATCGTTAGTATTGCACAGTGCACACAGTCACGCGCCACCGCGTACATCAGCGCCACGAGATGGAGAGGCGAGCTGCTTTTGTGCTGCTGGGGATGCTATATTTAGCGGGCACCCTCGTCACGGTCCAGGCAGGTGAGACTTATCCTCTCTTTCGGATTGCCCACCATTCAACCCGTTCATTTATTTCGTATCCCATTCTCGCGACCCTTCCCCGGATCGTTCTTTTTCGCCGTTTTCCATGGATTAGTCGCCGACGTCGAGCCCCTGCACGACGATCATCCTTCGTGTCTATCTTCCTTACGCGAAACCGTAATTCTTTCAGTTGGTTCCGAAGAAATTCCACGCGCTCCTTTCGGGTCAGATAAAGAATCGTTTCTCGTGAAATATGTAAATCTCAAGGTTACCAGTCTCCGCAACGGGAAAACAAATACTCAATGTTACTTAATTTCTGGGATGAGGGGGGATACCAGATTCGATAGTGTGCTTTTGTTCATTTCTACTGATACTTTTTCAAATATACTTTGCTGTGTTCGACAACCATATTCGAAATTCAATACGAATTTATTACTTTCGTGCTTTTGACTGATTTTCTGATACTGTGACGTAGTTGTCACATGGTAGCCCGTACGCATCTTTGTTCGTATGCATACTATAATTGTGAGCGATATAATTTTCTCAGATTTACTACAGTTATACGAGTTCGATGCACGAAATGTTCTCGAGCGCCTTTTCGGATCCAGTGATTGTCGGTTTCACAATACGGGGGGATTTTTGGTAAATATTTCCCATAAAAGCGGTCGACGTGTCTTGACAGATTTTGAAATTCTATTTTCAGTTTTGATTATACCGCACCGCGTTCGAACGTGCTAGTGGCCTCGCGCGACGTTAAATGCACGGCACCTATTAAACCGTTCTTAACACCATTTTCTCACGAATTACTCGACGGACGGGTTACCTTCGTGAAGTGGTTATTACGGAAACGTAGATCTGGAATAACGATATTCCAACCCCGATTCGATTATCGTTACACGGGTATATAGTTAACGGCGTTCGATCCGACGCGATACGTGCAGGCACTTATGGTATCACGTGTGCCCCAGCCAATCGTCTTATTTGCACGTTCCTGAACACCTCTGGAATCGTCGTACATATATATCAGCGTCCTACAATGCGTTCCAATATATCGAAAATGCAAGCTACGGGTCCCGCAGAAATTATTTCCCAACTGTTCGAAACCTACAGCCAAAGGCACATATTCTCTTTACGCGTACATATTTAACACTAGACTACCAAGCAAGTCAAAATTACTTGCCAATACACTCTTACAACGATGATTAAAATGTTATAACAATACATTTTCTCGGATCTTTTGTAATTTCTATTACGATACGACATTAAAGAAATTAGTTAATTTATAGATTTGTAGATTTTCAAAAGTTTGCCATATTTATCGATCGATCGAAAAAGATATGCGTTTATCGTTGGTAGTTCTAGTGTTAATATTATATTTGTGTGTTCTGTTACCGATATACATGTGTGCACGTATATATACGTTCAAGTAATCTTTACGTTGTTTATTATGCCATTAAAACGTCCGTGAACACAGATGCGACACGCGTGTGGGATGCCTCCTTTCTTGATCCGACAGCGTGTCTAGTCGAATTTTGACCCTGCGGCTCATTCGAGTTGTGCACCCCTGGTTTATAGTGCCGCGAGACACCGGGATTCGCTCGCATTCGATGCTGCAGCTACATTCCGAGAGACGTACGCGAAGTACCCACGCCAAGCAACTTTTGTTGCGTAACAATTGACCCTATTTTCCGTCCACCTAGAAAACTTTACGGACTTTTAGCGATCGCCACGCGGAAGTTTGATGCCAATCTGTTTAATTACGCGATGCGTGGAAATTTTTTTTCTGGTACTGAGAACGTCCATCGAGTGTTAACTTTCAGACCTTGCGTGAAGACGTTGACAAGAGTTATTTGTTATGTTTATATGTGTACGCTATCATTCAGTAATGGTTAAGACATCTGTCGAACGTGAAGCAAACGTGAAACAACATTACGGGATTACTGAAACTCTTGAATAAATATTATCGAAGGAACTATTAAAGCTCAATACACAGTCTGCTAGTATAAACTACAGTGTGAAGCACGGTTTATAAAAAATCACAGATTTTTTTTCGGACACAGCATGTATCGTAATACTTGTTTAACGGGAGTACTAAAACCAGGATGAAAAGTTGGGGGAATCTATTTTCTTGCTTGAATGTTAACAGAAACATTAAAAGGTTATGAGACGCGCGTTCGAAGAGGCCATCTTTTAAATTTCGTCCACTGAACCGTAGGTGCGTGCATCAAGTAGCGAGAATGTGTCGTGTGAAAAGATTTCAACCGTTCGTCAGGATACTTATATTTAGACCAGAGTCTACGAATATCATTTCCATTTTATGGACCGGAGGGGGTCTTGTGACAAGGGCCGCGGTAAAGGGATCGTTTAAGAGTTTCGAAATGCAAGTTTAAAAATGCATTGCCTAGATTCTATTCGCGATTCTTTTTTTTTTTCTTGTATCGATGTCGTGCCTAACACGCGTGTCTTCGTCGTTTATATTCTTAGCCACGCGTGTCTTGTTTATTGAAATGTAAACTTAACCTCCATTCTCTAACACTGTGAATGTTTTCATCCGCCTCTGTTTTGCCGTCGCTCGCAAACCAGACGAGAAGAATGCTTACGTTTAACCCTGGGAGCGCGCATCTATTTTTGACCCTTCAGCATCTACCATAGAATAATGCGACGATAGTAACGCCATACAAACGGTGCAAAAGGTATAGTGTCCATGTGGTCTTGTTTATTTATATCTCTTGTCATTCATATTTACTATGAACTGTTTCAAGCATTCCGCAATTAATCGAACTACACATAGTACACACATGATTTAATTATTTATCGACTTACGAGAACTCGAAGCCTACCCGTTCTTACAGAATAAAGGTGTATTTTTAAAATCGGGATATGGGTACAAAAATATACCGGCTGGGGTCAGTCTATGTTCCGCGTAGTCGAAGGACTGACTCTTCGGCCGCAAGCGAATTTCGCGTGGACAGGTGGAATCTTTGTCCCAGATAGGAGTATTATTTACGACGGTTCATGCGTCTTTAACGCCGTAAATACCGCGAACGATCCCTTTTGTCTTTGTTTTATCGAATGCATGTGCCGTGAATTGAACTTGAAACGATTCCTTTAGACTTAGACGTTGTAAAGAATACGACGAACGTTGTGTGAACTTGTTGACATTTGTTTTTGGTTTTGTAAGTTTTATTCGTGTTGAAATACAGACGGGAGACGATTGTAGTAGCCACATTGATTAATATTTAATTATACGATTCAAGAATGATTTCGATTAAAAAATGTTGGCTTCTCAAGGATAGGGCGTAAAAGCTTCGGTTCTGTTTCAGAGGGGGGAGAGGAGGATAGCGTAAATATCTGTGGCGTCTCCGTGTATTGTTTGAGATAGTGAGCACACGACTGCGCCGATCGATTCCGAATACGTTTTTCGCCAAGTCCGCCTATTCTATCCTCCCTGTGCAAGGCTCGAAGCACGAATGGTTTCGTGTGCTTCGATCGGTTCGCTGCTAGCTTTCTTATAAGTTATCCTGCTGATATACAAACGCGCGACGTTAGTGACCCTCTCGTGGTACTAACTAGGCCAACGTGTTTTTGGGTTTACACATTCTCGATTCGCGATCGGCTACGGAGAATTACTTTATGCATCACCGAAATAAATTCATTAGAGTATCTTTAGTTGATTACGTAACCGCCCCGTACGCCGACCGAACCGGCTGAAACTTTTGTCCGTCTTTCTGTATTCTAGGTCTCGGTTAGGTCTAGGTTAAAACTGGTTTTGAACAGAATTACTACCCAGTATGCAGATAATCGAGCACTTCAATCGGGCGGAAATCGGTGATTTGATCGAGCTATTCTACGTGAACTCGTCCATATATGTTATAAAATTAATTTTCTGTTTGCAGCGATCGAACAATAATTATCTTGTGAGTAAAATAATTTGACCAAGTGAGGTTAAGTTTCACGTGTTTATCTGTTCAGTGGTAAAGCTTTTGTTATTTTTTCGCGACATTTTTCTGCAAACCGAAAACACGATAACGTCCTGCTGCGTGAAACGCATTGTTCGTTCGAGAAACGATACTGACGAAATCGAAGAAAAATTCAGGCGGTATCGCAACGGGTTGTTGGGGATGCACTCTTACTTCGCGATAATACGGCAGCGGAGAGTGTTGTCATGGTGAATCATGGCCTGTGGCTGATGATCGACCTTTGTTACTGTCCCTGGCAAATACCGCCGTGACGTGTCCGACTTGTATGCACAGTATTGTGCTATACACGACACGACACATCTGTAATTTTACCGATTCGTCATCGAAACGCTGGGTCATACCTGGGGACGCTCGTGTACTGCAGTTTCTATTTACCATTCGTCGAGAACCAAAGACGCTTTGGCTGGGCCGGTTCAAAGCTCGGGTAATTGTTCGCGAGTCGCAGATTTTTCCAACGTTATCTCACATTATCTTGAAGATAAAATTAATCGTTTCATAGACAACCACATATTACAAAGCTACTGATCATTATTGACTGTAACACTTTTGAGCAGCTATACAGGGTGTTTCAAAACGAGTAAAAATCTGTAAGAAAATTGTCAAATTTGAATTTGAATGACCGTACACTTTTGAATTTGACTGATCGACATATCTGTTACTTATATGGTATTCCTACTTGTAACCAGCATTGATAATGGTATTATTTGCTTTTCACTTAGAAACACCCCGTAACTAAAATTCGGATATAAGTGTCGTTGTCTTCTCTGTACGTAGTTTTGGATCATCACAAAAGTGGAAGGAGTCGTTGCATTCACCGAATGCTACCTGGTAGTGATTCTTCTCCACTTTCTGTGATGTATTGAGTCATACAGGTTCGTAATGCATTCTGACTTTGTGTGTTATTTATGTAACAATGTCACACCGGTATCTCCTCACAGATTAGATTGTCCGTGGTTATACAGGGTGGAGAGATATTCGTGATACGAACGAGCAGATTTTAATAGAATGAAAAATATAGAATCAATTTTTTTTTCATTCAAGGCTTAGTTCGGAGAAGATTAAATTAGCAAATTAATCGAGCATACATGCGATGATTCCTATAACGAGCAGAAACAGTGAAACCCTCTATTTACAAGAATTTTATTGTGGACTTTCGATGTATTTTTTTCATCAATTTTTTTCATCCACAAGATTGGAGTAAGTTTATTCCTACGTTGTATGTAATTATGAGAGAGTAAAAAGCCACAACTGTGTCCCTATTTGCACGTGTGTTAAATATTGAATCTTGTTTAATGTCACGGAATTACCGTAGAAACCCAGTAGTCAGATATATCTTAGTTTACTTTCCATTTATAGAAGTTGAATTATTTACATTATTACGCCGATCACCGGTGACCGACATGGCGGTGATCGGTGCAGACGTTCTAAGATTATTCCTAAATTTAAGCTTGCGTTACTGCGGAAAAATCTTATCTTCTTTCCACGAAAATTGTAATAGGCAATTCTGATGCGTGGTTTTCGTAGAAACTGGAGGAAAAAGACGGTAGAAGTAAACGCCGTTGTTCTATGTCGTTCAATCGCGTGGTTATTTGCTTGTCGAACCTCACTGTTTGATACGCACGTTAACTACTAATTTATGGACATTGATGTAACATTTATCGGTAGTTTACTGCATATTGTGTATATATATATATATATATATATGTGTGTGTGTGTGTGTGTGTGTGCAGTAGTGCGTGCAAAAGTAGAAGTTCAGATAGCACACGAATAATAATGTATATGGCAGGTCCGTTTCGGAGTAACTTCAGTCGATTGCGCGCGCAACTCTTTCTTTATTACCCATCGTAACCGATTTCTTCGAAGACGAGGTTTCTGAAAACAAAAAAAATGTTATTTTTAACGCGTTCAGCGTTGAGCATAGTTTTCAGCTGATTTTCCGTTCGCGTCGATCGAGTTATATATATATTTTTTATTGAAACGGCGATCGCTTGTGACAGACGAGACGTAAACAGAAAGAAGCTCAGCCTAGAGGTGCGACTATCGATAGAAAGAAATGTTAAAGAAACGATTGAAGTAGATTGCAACGCATTAATTTGAATAAAATTCAAAATTTATTTATTTTTATTGCCAGATACACTAATATGTTGTTTGTAATAGGTTCCAATAAAAATAAATAAATTTTTAATGATCTTTTTATAATTAATGTTTTGCATTCTACCTCAGTCATTTCTATTCGTCTTAACGATATCTTAACGATATTATCGATATACCGTTCAGTATCAAGATATCGATAATGTGTTTTCAACCCTCTATTCGGATATTATCCATGGATTTAGTTCGCCACGCTTACAGTTCGATGGTATTTTTTTTTTTGCGATGCTGTGTAAATGTAATAGATCGTCGTATGTATATCGTTGGCAATGAACGTTTTCTCATGGCCCACGTACACATCCACTATCCCCCCCTTTCCGAAATGTGACGTAAAGGGAACCAGGACCTCTTTATTGACTAGCTGACGTAAACACGCGTAAACACGCGCACGTTGGCCTGCGTTTGAAACTCGTTTCTCACTCGATGTATCGAATTAGTCGAAAAAAAAAACTCGTTTCGTGAATTTCATCGGTTTTTGAACTTCCGCCCGTCTGTAGGTGTCATTTGGGCCTGTTAAATATCACGTGATACTTAATGAGGCATCACGTAATATTTCCAGAATTCCCTGGGATGAAATTGGATATCGCGTATCCAGAGGCGCTGGCGTGGTATCGTTACGTCAACGAAACGATCGAGTTAAATATGAAAACGCGACCTTTGTGAAAGAATAATGGATCTGTGTTACACAGAGATATTTTTTACTCGCCAATGCAATTTATATGACAGGGAAATTAGGAAGATTAAAATTTCGTTGAATATCTTCCCGATGTACTAAAAGACCCAACATGGCGTGAATCGAGGATTAAGTTATTTATCTGGGTAAAACTTTGTACGCTGTTATCGGTTGCGTATTTCATTTCCCCGTTTCTTCTGATATTTTATCAGTGATGACAGGCTGGCCACCATTCGATCGCATTGTCTGCAGTGCGTATAATGAATAATCGTAATAATATTGACCACCCAGTAGGTCGAGCAGTTCCAAATGCGTTCATCTTTAATGTTCGGTTTCCGTTTCTAGCTACGCTGTATTTACCACTGTTCTGGACTATCGGATTTCAAGCGCTGTTTGTTTTTCTTTACTCCTGATAGTATCTAAAACAGGGAAACAACATTTGACGTACAAAATAAGGTACTCGAGACACACGTGTAGAACGGTAACAGGGTTGCCAACTATGTTCACGTTGCAAGAAAATACTGAGAATCGAAAATATTTTGAGTCAGCGAATCTAGAGTGAGAATAAACATGTAGAACAACCGACCTGGGAGTATTTTTCGTAAAAGGCTACGTCGAAAAGACAAAACGAATGTTTTGTACGTGCCTTTATTTCAAGAAAATGGAATTTAAAAATTAATCCAGAGCTCGCCGCGTGCCCTTGTGCATTGAATATGTAATGGAATTTGTTCAGCAGTACGTGTACACACGAAGAACATTCATAATTGTTTTTCTCGAAAACAGAGGCACACTTGTAAAAATTGTATTCCAGATTGTCAACCGATTTCTTTCCCAATGACGCATCTGTCGTGTTCTGCTGTACCAACAGTTCGTTCCCAGACCGTGTGTGAGTTTTTTTCACGCGCCACGAGGTGCGCCCGCGGGCATACTTGTCTGGGGCGAATGTTATTGGTCGCTTTTCTCGAGTAATTACATCTGTTCATCGGGTTTATTGGGGCAGAAAAATTGCAACGTATTCCTATTGGAAAAGCCGCGTAGCGATTGGTTCCGCCCACCTCTCGGCGGCCGCGATTAGTTTATCAGCCGGTGCAGTGACCGGCATTTATGTGACCCGTATTTGAAATTCGTTTCCATCGTAAGCTCGTTTGCCTCGCGAGCCTCTGCGGAGCAAATTAATAATACGGTCGAATCGATCGCGCGAAGAAGGGAGAACGTGCGATGGCGGGCGTGTGCGGATTGTAACTGTAGCGGAGACACCTCGTCGTCGTCGGTCAGTTAATTTTGAACGTTCATATGCCCGCCTGGTGTTCGCCTGGTGAACATCGAAGGAGCTACATCCCTGGAGGTATCCACGTAATGAGGTATAGTTAGTGGACAAGATACGCTATGAGTATGAAAACGGCCTAAAGTCAGTAATTTATCGCGTTTTAACGGTGTCGCTCGTATTACGCTGCATCGACACATGTATCGTAAAAATGTGGAGTTATTTTAAAAAGGGTTGGGAATCGCGGAAAATCTAACTCTCAAAATGAAAAATATATTTAGACCACTTTAAGTGTGTAAGGCCATAGAAAACGCAGATGGTCAAATTCATTATCTAGACTTTCGAATAACGAATGAAAGATAATAAAGTATTTCGCCATTTTTTTCCTTGTCTGTGGCTCCCCTGATATTACACTTGCGGTGCGACGAGTTTCGCGGTTCGACGGTAGAGTCGCGCGCGACAGGGGGGAATATTTCGACCTTTGGCATCGTTAGGGTAAAGGAACGTGTTTACGAGCATTGGCGCTCTTAGCTACGCGCTCTCCGCTTCGCATGTACGTGCAATACCAACTTGCCAAATTGCGTCCTAGATCACGGGCGTTCCAATTCCCGTGTCCTCCATCGCTCTATGTATTTCTGCATAGAAATGCTCGAAAATCTTTGTGCTCCTCGTCGAAAAGTTCCAAAGGGGCAGCATACGTTACAGTTCGGTTCGATTCCGTTCGGTTTGGTTTCAGGCAGACACTTCTCGAAATACAGAAGACATTCAATTTACTTTTTACTAATATTTTATTATCTACAGTCATTTACTGACTTACTGAAAATCTTAATGGTATACAAATTTGTACATTTGTAAATAATTACATATAGATTATTTTATACATCATATATAATTCAAATGACAAACTGTACGGATCAAGTTACGCCGGTTCACCTTGTAGAATAACACGGATTCAATATGTAGGCCCTTCCGATGTTTAGAGGTCACGCGGCACGTGTTCCACGGTTATCGATCACGTTTCCATCCTACTTCGCGTTCTAGGGTATACAGTTCCAACTGTTCGTAAATCGCGCCCTAAACAGAGGAAGCGGCCCTCCCCTATTGTTCCCCCTCTTTATCTCTGTGGCCATTCATTTGCAAACTTCTGACGTGGAAGTTGTTACGGGGATCGCTGTGGTTCCCCGGTTGTGTACAAAAGGAGACAGCGCTCAGGATCCCACAAACATCTCCATGAAACATTTACGATATTAGAAATTCAAATATATGTACATACAACACCGACGTATCGACCCATTTCGTATGTTGTATCTGGATGATCGATTTCGGTCTAAAAACAGACGATCGAAATCGATTTATACCCGACTCATCCTTCTCTGCCCTCGTCGAACTCCCCACTCTACCCTCGCGAAATCGCATTAAGTCAATATTGAATGTCCAAATAAACATCGATCACTATATCTTCGCCCGTGTGTATTCTTAAATCGCGGCAGGCATGGGTAAGGCAGAAGCCAGAGTGCCGGCAGCACTTTATAGGTCAGCCCCGATGTGTTCTCTCGTGGTTATCAGTCCAGTCCCTTTCTGCCCCTCCCCTCCCCTCCACCGCTTCACCTCTCCAGGCCCCAGCATGCATTATAATTTCATCTGGTCGAGTTGGTGTTCACGAGGACGACGGGGTTGTAAAAGAATAAATCGCTAAAAATAAGTACAATCGGGTGTGTTCTTGCCGCCGCGAAACCGGATTAACGTGTTCCTCCCCGTCGCTGTCGCCGCCACCGTGGCGTCTCTCGGGGGTTTCGTGATTGACTTTTTGGCGTCGGCCGGTTTTCGAAGCTTAACCCCTCCGGTTACACGTGCCTAGTAGGTCTATTTTGACCAAGCATTTGTTGATCCATAGAAACAATATATAAATTCTAGGTGTTCCAAATGTGGTCGTTGTAACGAAGAAAGTTTACGATTAGAACTGCGTTGTAATGTAGGGTACGATGTGTGTAAACAACGTCTTAAATATTAATTGCTAATTATTCACCGTTATTGTAAAAAGATGGGTGAAAAACTTAGAAACATTTTGTGGTATTTGCTTACCGTTCACTAGGAAAGGTGTTCTCAACTTTGCCGAGAACCAAAGAGGTTAGGTTCTGGACCCCACCAGTAAAATGAACTTGGACGAAATTTTCATAAAGTTCTGTTTAATATTCTAATCACGATACATAGTTTTTTTATATGCAACATTTACATTAATATTAATGATGCACACAGGCAGTAGCATATAAGATTGAAGAACCCCGTTCTAATCGCGCAAAAACTTCTTTCCGCTGTATTTATAGCGTAATCATGTAGCGTTCAATGCACTCGGGAGGAAACTTGAAGAATTTTTCAGCGAACTTTCCGACGATGTTACTAAATAACGGTAAACGATATTACGTGTATCGATTTATAATTCCCATTGTTTAGAGTTTAGAACATCTCACGTATACACTCCGGAAATGAGGTCTATTTTTTACCTTTGAATACACACGTTTTTATGAAGCATACCGACACTCTCATAAATCATGTGTATATCAATATCGCGGAGAAAATGTTTACTTACGAAGATCGGTATATTTACTCTTTTCTAAACCCGTTGAACGCGTATGCCGAGTTATCTCGGCATGGCAAATCTGACACAAATTGCTGGAGAAATTCTTGAAAAAAATAGTAATAGCATTTAATAGGTGAAGGCTAACATTTTAAAAGACATTACACAAACAGATCTAACCAACTCTAGGATAGGATAGTGGTTCCTACACTTTCTTGTCTTGTAATGTAAATTCACGATTTTCTACATTACAAACTGCTGGCTTGAGACAACTGGTACCAAGTGGCAGTTTTGTTTCCCACGAAAATTTGAAATATTCCACCGCGTTCAGTGGCGCCGCTGTGCATGTTTTACGAACTATTGGGTTCGGGGACACCTACCTGCTAGTGATGGCGATACATTTGAATTGTATCGATACAATTTGATATCCATTGTATAGATACACTTGTATATCGGGAATCAAATATCGATATTATTGAATGTAAATCATTTATTTAAATAGATACTGCCTAAGGCAAATTCTCAAGTAACAGTGTAGAAAAGAAATCGATGAATCGCAATCTTTGTAGGAATCTCGCGATTGGTCTATTTTCCTTACGATCTGTTATGTTACGACAAATATAGCGATTGTATCGAAATTTCGATATTTATTGCTTAAGTATCGATACTGGAATATATCGTTACATTAAATATCGATATTTGAATTGAAAAGTATCGTTAAATTGAATATCGATCTTTGAATGGGAAAGTATCGATATTCGAAATACCGATACTGTATCGCACATCACATCTGCATGCTCTAGCACTCAGTACAAACTCGTCCACATGAAAACCAGATGCCCGCATTAGGAGATCCTCTATTCTCCAATGGTTATGCCTCTTGACGTGTGTTCGTATGTTCTTCCCGATAAAGTAACTTACACGGGAGCGTCGGTCGTGCACGAGGGCCAACCTTGGAGGATCGAGTGCAGTGGCCTGAAGCCGGACGATCTGATCAGATGGACCAGAAACGGGCAGTCGCTCGAGCCGGAGTTGGCCAGCGGTCAGTTGGTCGTCGACTCGCACGTGGCCAACGGAAGCAGTACACTTCGGGCGAAGTACGCCACCGATAGCCACGACGGGGACTACAAATGTACCCCGGACAGCAGCGATGTCTTTCATCTATGGATATACTTTGGTTTGTATGCCGAGTACCGTGTCGGCCATGTTCGATCCCGCCAGGTCATTTCATCGGTGTACTGAGTGTAAAAAAGCTTGCGAACTTCATGGAAATCGAACGAATCGCATGACCTATGTGCCAGGGAACGTTTTACTAATTCGTTTTTGGAGAATCAGACGGTTTGCAGGCGGTCATATTTTGCAAACATGGCGGTGAGGTTAATCGTCACATGTAACCTACACCTCGATTGTTTTCCAAATCGAGTGGATCAAATAAAAGTGTACGCAGTTTCGTTTCGGGAAGGTTTATTTAAGCAATTGGACTATTTGAACGAAACTCAAAATACGTACACTGATTGCTTTTGTATCAGCCTCCAACTGGTCAGTGACGTAAGTCTATAATCTTGAGCAGTTGCGAAAAATACACAACAATTATATAGATACTGATATATGGAATTGATGTTTTACGTAATTATAAGAATGGACTTGCTTCACTTGGCCATTTAGATGGCCTGCATAGGTTAAACGGCAGTATGTTCTGGAAATAATGTGCGGCATAGTTTACTTAGTTCAAGGATGGAAATTAGTCGGAAGCATTTAGACGGAACGATTTATGAAACGACCTGGTATATTTTGCATGTTTGCTTTATTCGTTGTATGCTTGGCAATGTTTGTGTACCCCGCATGATGATCCGTATCTTGAAATAGCCGTGATGAATCTTTATGTTAAGACCTCGTTCAGATGACGTTACAGATAATATATTTGCTTGGTTCACCCTCTATATGAACGCGTTCTGTTCATTTCGTTGTATGTAATTTTCGGGGCTAATAGTCAGAATAACCGTTTATAGTCCTGAATTGGACTAAACCGGCTGATAAATAATAATAAAAAAAATCAGAACAAGGGAAAAGCGAATCAACAGCTCATGAAACGGTCGTCGAATCGTGTCCAGTGCTTTCTATGGTGGCGCTACTAGTGTTGATCAGTGTAACTACAGGAAAGGAATACTACACGCTCTCTATATTCCACACAACAATTTACCGTCGCTTCAAATGATGCATGTTTCTCCAGCTGCAACGATTATCCAGTTACACGAATCTAAGTGATAATTAATTGCGATTAACATCCACGCGATCATGTGACCACGCATCGACACAGTACTCTGTGCGCATAGTACTTGAAACATTTGCTTGTCCTAGAAACGCTTTTGTGACTAACAGAATAAGTTGGCATTTATTTATCGATTTATTTTGTTAGAATTTCCGCACAAGAAAACTTTTTTTGTGAGACATAACCAGCTATTATAGTCTACAGTCTGACGTTCCTTGTTAGAATTACTGCTTGCTTGCGGTTCTTATCGGCTAGAAATAGATTTTTCCGCAAATAGAGGAGGAAGAAGAAGATGTCCCGTGTAGTAATTTACATCGTTATAGAAATTAATTTACAAATTCGTGAATGAATGCTTATCTTCTTTTGTTAAGATATTAAGAAACCAAACGAATTTTCCATGCAGACTTAACGTTTTAGACAAGGGTTACCGTATAAAACTACAATTCAATTATCAAAGACAAACAGAAACCCAAGTATGTCATTGTTTGTACATTATCCATGATGGTATATCGATTTCTCTGTATTCCCGTTGTTACGCATTCAAAAGATAACATTCTGGATTTCGATAAAGAGACTTGTTAAAGATAAGGTGCTGAACACGCTTCACGAATTTCGAAAAAATACGTTACGTAATTCCTCGAGGAACGTGTCTCGGTTGCTCCAAAAAAAAAAAAAAATCGAATTTGATCGATAAAATCGGACGAATTTTATAATACAAAATTCAAACACTTTTTCAACGATTTATACATCCATTCTATTATTTCGGTTACTTTCATTATCTGTAACATATTACTGCACAACCAGTAGTGTCAGTCAACGTTACATTAAAGAATCAGAAGCATGACCAAGAAAATACCGCGACATTCAAACCAAATAGTGCGTAGGAAATGTTTACCGGCTTGTTAGAGCTTGTACATTGC
Organism: Dufourea novaeangliae; assembly: GCF_001272555.1. NCBI lineage: Eukaryota > Metazoa > Arthropoda > Insecta > Hymenoptera > Halictidae > Dufourea > Dufourea novaeangliae. The sequence continues at coordinate 5,438,903 of NW_015373896.1, read as the reverse complement.
TTCCTGCTACGTGAGAGGTGACAAACAACCGTTGACACGCTAACACGTCGTTCGTCTTCTGTACCACAGATATCAAGATTAAAGTACTTACCCCGAAGGACACGCCTATGACGCTAGAATGCGCGAACAAGACGGCCGGCTCGAAGGTGAATTGGTTTAAGGAAGACGTTCCGATATACACAGCCTTGGCTGGCAGCGAGGACCACTTCAAGGTGGACAACGAAACTGGCACGCTGGAGCTCGTCTCGGCCAACGATGTCATCTACGGAAATTACACTTGCAAAGGACACAATTCCTCCACAGAGTATAGGATCGTACGTGAGTATCCCGTTATGGTCCTCTATAACCTTGTATCCTACATCTTTCACTTAAGAAATCCTCCAGTGTATACGTCCAGATTGCTTAAAAAGTTTAGAACCAATAGGATTCTAGTTTTTAACCCTCCGTGATCTCTCTGGGTCTTTTAAATATCTCTGAAACAAAGGGATTATTATTAAAAAAAACCTTTCAAAATTCAACTACAAGAACTATTGGATCATGTAGTAGAAACCTTAGGAACTCCTGAATTTTTCCAGAAAAAATAGGTTTGGACATAAAAGACCCAGGTGACGGAAGTAGTAAAAAGTAATAGGGGTCACGAAGGGTTAAGTACTATTAAGTCTATGTAGTTGTACAAGGATAGATAGCCTTTTAAAAAACAGGTGAACAACAGTGACCAATCGCAGCGCGTAGCCAACACTATCGCGGGAATTCGACCGGCAGTTAACAAAGTCTCGGATAACATTTTTGCTAAGAAAAAACTTGTTCCAAATCGCCTTACAAGTGTCCCATTTCAGGGACCTACAACATTTTTGTTACACTCTGTATACAGTTCTCGATAAATATCGCCCATCGCTACTACAGTCTCGACCATGGCAATATCGTTAGATGTCCACTGTATAAGTGTCTCTAGCCATGCTTCAGAGTAGACCAAAGAATAATCTCGACGAGTCAACTGATTTTCATCCAATTATAACACAGATGATGGAAAGAATCAAAATGTTATTAAGAATCTTGTTTCGAATTGCAGCAAGACCCACAGCACACTTGGTCGAGTCTATCAGCGTGGTGGAAGGGGAGAAGCTGCATTTAGTGTGTACCGGCAAGCAGAGTCCCGGTATCAAAGTATCATGGACATTCGGGGACCAGAATTACACGCGTAGCAAAGGCCGCGTTAAGATCGAACGGGACCGAGAGAGGGGCATCTACGGAGCCGTGCTGAGTGTTGAAAATATCGAGATGAACGACCGTGGCAACGTTTACTGCAGGGTATCATACAACTGGTCCGACCCCGCTGAGACTCATACCGCAGAGGCCCAATCGTTGCTCAGGGTCAAAGACAAGCTCGCCGCGCTCTGGCCGTTCCTAGGCATTTGCGCGGAAGTGATTGTACTGTGCGCCATCATCCTAGTCTACGAGAAGAAACGAAACAAGGCTGAACTCGAGGAATCCGACACTGATCAGAGTCCCGACACGTATGTACTTCTATCGTTTGTTTGGTCACTGAAAATGAACGCCAACGGGTACCCTTTGTCCTTTCTGCGCCAGTCTGGTCCATGGCGGTATCTGATTTTGGTTCTGTTTAACTCTCAACTGGTGTCAGTTTTCGTGACTATGTGTTTTAGTGTCCATATTTGACATAAATGGAGAATATCTCAATTTATCCAATGTCAGTTAAGAGTTAATGTGACAACTGAAATGGCACCTGTTACATGATTGTTACCATAGTTCACGCGTCGACTATAGGGGTCCTAGTAGAAGAGACGACAGACTGGAATATTATTTTCCACTTCGCGGACCCCTTCCGCCATCTGAACTACCGCTCGATCCTCCCGTAACACCGCCACCGCCAGAGTTTCCCGGTCACAGGACCATCCTGTTACGTTCCTTATCCAAAGAACACCGTCGTTCATCTGCCCCGGCGCGATTGAGCCTGTCCCGTTATCGCTTTAAATCATTCCCCTTGAAGACTTGCCATCGGCTTCAGCTTTATTGGCGTCTCTCGAAAAGGGAGCAAAGAATAGCTGAAAGAACCGCAGATGCCTGAACTCGAAATCTTTTTTTTTTTTTTTTTTTTTTTTTTTTTTTTTTTTTTTTTTTTACAACATGCAGCAACAAATTACTTGCTGTAAGATTTTAGTATTGCTCGTAAATCGATTATTTTGTAAATTATTAGCTTCTATGGATTCGTTGTTTCCGCGAACTAGTATCTAGATAAAAAAAAGTTTCCTAGAGTCTACTGTAACCTTGCCATCGCAGTGACAGTGGCGCCACACGTATCGATTCCTTGCATCATCTCCAATCGCATGACTTGTCCTCATGAGACTCGTAACCTGTAACATTTCCAAGCTGCTTATATATAGGGGAACCCGAATTGATTGTTTCCATTTTGTTTCGCAGCAAACCAACGCCCAACAAGGATTCCGATGTCAGGCAGAGAAAGTGAAACGGCGAATAATAAGCGGTGGACGAATGAGAGAGATGCAGGATAGCAGAAACGGATAATGGAGGAATGATCGTGGGGCATTTATTGCCGGAGTGACAATATAGATGATAGCTGTACAGGAGAGAATCGCGGTAGAGAGAGAAAGAGAAAGAGAGAGAGAGAAAGAAGAAAGAGAGAGGTAGGGAGATATAGCTTGGTAAAAGAATTTCCGAAAAACGAGAAAGACACATCGTTCAAGGAAACGAATAAAAAAAATGAAGTAATAGAACATAAAAAAAAAGAAACAAGAACGGTAAACCCGTTTTGAAGTGGACAGAGAGACAGATTGAGAGAGAGAAAGATAGAGAGAGAGCGAGAGAGATTATTATATAAATATTATATACATAAATAAAGTTCGAGTGACGGGCGATAATAGCCGGTCGTTTCGAGTACATTACCTGCGTGGAAAACAGGCTTCGTCTGAGCACAGAATGCAGCAGCGCGTGCGCGGGATATTACGATTTACTAACAAATTAAAGTTAAGCCTTACTATCGTGTTCACTCCATTTATCAGATGTTCGCCTGTCCGTACTCTCGACTACATACACTGCTTTGATCGACAAATTGGAGCTGACAAGAGAGTGAGAGAGAGAAAGAGAAAATTTTTGTGCTATTATATTGATCTTGCGCGTGTTTGTATGTGACGATAAGAATGTGCGTGGAAAACCGGAATATAAGCGAAATAAAACAGAGAGAAGAACAGATATAAAGAAACCGTGACGGAAAAAAAAAAAATAAGAGAAAGGATTAGGCAAAAATGAGCACAGGGCGAGAGAGGGAGGGAGTGTTTCATGTGTGTGTCTGTACTGCGCGTGACGTGTGCGCATGCTTGCATGCGCCTGCCTGAATGAAAGAATGCGATAGTGACGAATAAGAATAATAAATCACATATATAATTCGGAACAGCATACCCGCCGAAACTGATATATACACGAGGTGAGTCGTATAATAATAAATTCGTTTCTATTATAATAACCGCCTGGTATGATTAAATAATAATTAGGAATGAGGATAGACCCTGTGTAAACAAGAACCACGTGGCTTCGATACAGATGTAATGGCCACTAGGAGTATTCGCCGAAATATATCTTTTTTTTTCCTAATTTTGCTTGATTATTGGGCATTTTATTGAGGGAACAACGGAACTTGAGTGATTTGACGGTACTAAGGTTCAGCGCGGTATTTTAAAAGGATGGGGGGGGGGGGTTAGAGTTTGCTGTTGATTGTTGGTAAGCTCAGGCTTATTGTAAGCACGATCCTGCCCAAAAAGAATCGACCAATAAGAGTCAGGTCACGTGACTAGCCAGGCTGCCATGTTTCTTTATTTCGGGGTTTGTCCTTCATTCTGAACGAACGATGTAGCTCTACCGAATAAATTTGAGTTCAGAAATCGGTGCGAAAGGTTAAGAAAGCAGTAGTTCGATGATCGTGGACAGTTTATCGTCAAGTAAGATTGTACAGTCATTTTCAATTGCTACTATAGGAGGCCTCACGCGAAATCTGCGTCTGCGTATTTGTTAACCTCAAATTTGCTTGGTAGAACTACGAACATACAGAATATATATCTCACCTAATCTTATCGAGTGAAACATTTCTTCTGCATACAGTATAGTAATGGAAGATCGTCTATGAAGTTTTTATGGTTTCCTGTTCGTGTAACCGTCAATGACCTTGAATGATTTTCATCTGTGTTGAGAACGTACTCGTGGAAGCTGTAATGAGATAGAAAAGCAAAACGAAGCAATGTTTCAGGTAGGTGGAACACACGCTCTGTATGTATACTATATGTTTGAGACGCATTTATTCTCGTAATCCCGAAGAATCATTTTCTTGACCCTATCCACACTGAGCTTCGGCGGGTATGCTGGACCTGATTTCAGAGCGTGTAGGCCCCCTTGTTTCTCATACTTCGCACGTGTGTGACCGAAGAGAATTTAAAGAAAGGAAAAAAAAGATGTTTTACGGTAGGACCGAACAAAAAAAAATTATATGCTCGATTACTAGTTATGTAATAATAGGATCACGAGGCAATGCGTGCTATTAATTGGCTTCCGAACGCAATCCAGACTTTCTCAGTGGCATTGAAAAAGCTTACCTGGGTGGCGTCGCCTTATTATAATTATTATTAATTACTTAATTAATTATGATCTTGAAATATTCCATCGCTCATGGAGAAAAACACATGCACATAAATATACATACACATACACACACATATACACACAGAGAGAGAGAGACACAGAAAGAAGACACACGTCGGAAGTCATGTTTTTGCGCGCGACGCCGTTGTTAACGACGTTAAATGTAATTATTAATACTGTAATCTTATTGCCATCGTTACTACTGCTGCTACTATCGTTATTATGATTATTACAAGTATTATCGTTAATTTTACCACTATTGTAATAATTTATAATCCGTACCAAAACACTTAACTTAATCATTTCGAATAATGACTTAAAGTTATACTTTATAAAAATTTTGAGGCGTGGAACTTAAATCGCATCAAGGGGCTCATCTTATAAGGTACATACTTTTTTTGTGGGTGGAAGCATTTCAGAGATTTCAAGGTCACCTTGATTTTTTTTTTCAACGCAATGACCTATTTTTTGTACCATAGATCGATAGAGTTCCATTTAAGTTCCATGCCTGAAAATTTTCATAAAGTGTACTGTTAAGTCATTATTCGAGGTGATCAAGTTAGCTGAAACACCCTGTATATACGAACAAGAGAGACACGAGGATGAGAGAGAACAAGATTCAGGGTGCAAATTTCGTTGCGGGTGCTGTCTTCGCTGCGTCCACTTCCAGGCACTGGGTTTCTATAGCGTTGCCACCACCACCCACTATCGTTTATCAGTACTATTGTTGACACTAATAGGACAATTACAGCTATGAGAATTCGCATTTTTAGTTTCCTTGTATTTCTATTTTTTTTTCCATTTGTTAACGGTGCTACATCCGCTACCGACAACGCGAGCTTCAGTTCCTCGAACAAGAGAGATATGATTTATTCGTAAACAGTTACGCGAGTCCTAAATCTAAAGATATTTTTAAAACTGTGCCTCTTCGGACGTGCCCGCTTCACGACCGTTCACTGTCCATTTCGCGGTATCAGAAGGAATTCCGTTTGAAACTGTAGACTCAAAGACGCTGTCCTAAAAATGACGTAAATAGAAAACAACTGCCCCCCCCCCGCCCACTAAAAAGAATTACCAGTTCTGTGGCCACAGGTAGAGTCTCGTAGGTCATTTCGTCTTTTCAGCAAAAAGATTTTAACCGTTCAAGGTCATTCTACTCCACTACAAACCGTGTACAGTAAATCTTTGATGAGAGTTCGAAGGCTCCTCAGCACTAAGTATTCAGACGTCGGCCTCATCACTGGGTGCTTCAATGGTTCCACGGAGGAACCACCCAGTGGTGGGGATAACGTCTGAACACTCAGTGCCGAGGAACCATCGAACACTCATCGATGATTTACTGTATTGCAATAGTCAATATTCCCTGCATAAATATCATTCGATTCTGTCATTACATTACATGGTAATTTATTTATTACTTAAACCGTACAGAACAGATATAGTAAACGCAACATAAAGAGCACTTCGGAGAACGTCAATTGGCGGCGTCCCCGCGTGTACCGTCAATGAATTCGGAAAGGCCATATGGCGTGTGCATGGTTCCGCAGCGAACGTGTTAAAAAAAAAAACAAAACGTTCGTCGACCAGCTGAACCAAGAAAACGGGGAAGCATGTCGCGTTCAATTAAAGAAAAGAAAAATGTACAAACGTTTTATTGCTCAAACACGTCCATGCTTGTAAGTACAGTGTAATTCTGTTTGAGCGCTCACGCGGGTGTACTGGTCCGGGGTCGTACGTTGCTAAAACGCCATCGAGCGAGCTTACATGGGAGTACAGTGAACTCTTGACATATTGCATCTTGCTATATTGCCGCGCGAGGTACTTCCCCCTCCACACGTACTTTCATACACACAAGTGCGCAGACGCCGGGACTATGACAACAGAGCTTCGCCTGAAGAGGGCTCTCGGCGCATTGCCGTTTCTGAGAATTTTCTCTCCCACAGCCCCGACCGCGGCAATATATCGAGAGTCCATTGTATATATTTTTCTCTCTCTCGTGCGCGTTTTCGTTTACCGGAACCGCCCCCGCGCAATCGAGGGCGCGCCTTATTGATAACTCTTTGGTCGTAAGCGCCATTTCTGGATACCTTTCGCGATGAAAACGGTGACGTTTTCAAAAAGAACAAAAAGAACGGCCCGTGTGCGACGTTAGCGTGAATCTATGTATACGATCGACGGCGAAAGTGAATGTTCCTCCATCGGGATAGAGGGCAGCACCGGCGGGAGGGCTCGTGTCGAGAGGAGTGTGGGGTCGTCCATTCCCTTTTCTTTCTCCAGGTCCACTTAACAGGCGTTTTATGTACACACATAGTCGCTTCACTGAAGCGAGGGGTAAAACAAATTGTCCGTTCGCGGGATTCGAAAGCAGAGAAGAGAGGGGGACACGGAGAGAGAGAAAGAGGTTAGAGCACTAACAGACGCGGCGTTATCATCATCATCGCATATATATATATATATAGTCTCTTCTATTTTGTTGCTTGGCTCCCGTAATCCACGTACACGCGCACGACCTCGCCACTGTATTTACGTTGGCTGGGCATGAAGTAGAAATCCGGCTGATTCGGTTGGGTCGAGACGCCACCACCACCACCACCACCACCTGCCGGGCTGTTGTGCATATTGTTCTTCGATCGTTGATAATGATCCCTTCGATCCTGGGTGTAATAACCGGGCTGAATCGGCGCCGTATGCCTCGAGCCCGGTGCTCGTGGTAGACTGTACGTTGCTCGGGGCCCTACCATTCGATTGGGACCCTCGACCTGGTCGGTACCGGCTACACCGTTCCCATGCGTGATCTCTCTGTGACGCGGCAAACTAGAGACCGGCGGCGGTGGCGCCTTTTCCTCCGTCTCGAACGCCTCGAACGCGAAGTTCGTGTTCGCGCCGGATGCGTAGTCCTTCCAAGCGTTGCTGGCGATCAGGCGATCCTGAAATGGGAATTAGTTTTTTGGTTTACACGATCGAAGTGTGCTATTGGCTGCAAGTAGGTTCAATTCATTTTTCATATACAGGATGGTCCAATAAGTATAAGGGACACCTATTCGTTTTATATATACCACAGATTGGAAAAAAACCGTGAGTGCAATCATTAGCATAGTCTCTGAAATGACGAGTTCATTTTAACGAGGTTTTCATAATTGTTCTACCTTTCTGAAAAATTCACGATCTATATCATCTAGAAGTTACGTTTCCTTGACACTTAACATAAAACACTACAAGATGTTGAACAAGTTGAATGTCCTTGTGACTATGCTACTGGTCTCAGTCACGTGTATCAACCTGGTAGCTTGTAGAATCTGATTAAAAAAAAGAGTGTACACTCTACTCGCGTCTAAAACGGGTTCAAAAGGCTTAAAACGAGGGAAACGAAATAGAGAGAGAGAGTGTATGAGAGAGAAAGATGAGTGACAGAGATAGATAGCAAGAGAACCAGTATAGAATATACCTGGATTAGTGAGCAAACGAGCGTACGATGAGTAATATTAGCGCGTCGATCGTGTACCGAGTGTGAAGTTCTACCAGCTGGGATTAGGACGTTGCATTTCGTACTGAGCGTGTTGGTGATGATGCCGAAGATGATGGTGATGGTGATGGTGATGGTGGTGATCGCCGTTTTGTCGATGATACCGCGTCGCGTTCGTGCGATGAATCGGGTTGGGAGCGTCGGAGGAAGCCAGAGGCAGCGAGTACACCCTCTTTACCACGTGATGGTCGCGGAGAGCGCGGATTCATGCAACACAAGCGAAGCAGAAGATCGTATCCGAGTTCACAAGATGTGAGACGGGTTGAGAGTTCACGGGGGAAGCGGTTATCTACAGTTCAATGTGTGTGTGTGTGTACGTGTGTCCAGTCGTAAAGGTCTGTCCATTATGATTTGAACCAGAAATTAAATAAAAGAACTATTGCTACGCGTTTATATATATTTGAGCAACCGTCAAACAAAACTATACCAACAAGAAATCTGATATAACACTCGGTCGCCTTGGTTACCACTTATAAACATCATTCAATTAATAACACAGAACTTGACTGGAGAACAGATGCGATTTTCTTTGATAGAGAGCTGTCTCGAAAGTGTTTAGAAAACTCTACTACTGGTCGGGTCCAAGAGGAAAACGGATTCGGCTTCGTTAAGTTCTGATATACTGGTTCAGAATCAGCATTGCTCTTAGGCCGTACCCCCGCACAACACAACACTACGATCGTTATAAAAAAAAGAGTTAGATGCACACACAATACAAAGAAAGAAAGAGAAATTGGGGGCAGAAGTAATCGAAGGACGCGAGCATAGAGACACAGTGAAGAGAAGAAACTACATAAAAAGAGAAAAATGTTTGATACGGTTGGACCGATTGGTACCTTCGTTGTGCGTCTCTTCGATGATCTGTAGAGGGTACAGCTTGCTTGTAACAGGACCAGGGCGAGCAGCGCAGCCACGCAACCGACAACGATGTACAGCTTGGTCTGATCGAGGAACAGGTCCGACGTAAATGGCGATCCTTCGTCCGTGTCTTCTCCACTTAAGTCGTTTACTGGTGACCAAAAAAAAGAAGAAAAAATATGTCCATGTTGGATCGATGCCTTATATTACTTATGTACTTAATATATATATATATTATGTTGGAATTAAATATAATATTACAAGAAAAACGGTCCAAGTGATGAATGATAGGGAATTTAACAAGTTGATTCAAGATGGTACAGAGGTCTTCCCATGATTCTGAACCCAAAAATGTGTTTTCTACACACCTCGAGGAGCTCGAATGATCAAGTACTGCGGATCGACGCTGAGCGCACCGACTTTTCCGTTCACTAAAGCTTCTTTCAATGCCTTTTCCGCGGCTGCACTGGTGTCCAATGGCTTCAGCGATCTACCCTTAACTTCGTTCTTGTCCAAGATCAGATCCATCCGCGCGATAACGCCGTTCTGTTGTTCTTCATCCCTGAAACGAAAGTACAGAACAATTAGAATACCGAGATTAACTCTGGACTCACTGGCACAACAATTATCTATGAAACACACTTTTGCAACTCGTTGAGACGAATCTGATAATAGCCCGGTAGGTTCTCGAGAACTGGACCAAAGCTGTCTGCTATTGTGTTGGAGATAACCTCAAAGTCCGAACTGCCTGGTGTGGGTGCTGTGAAACCGTCACCTAAGTTCACCAGTTTAACTTCGACGTTGTAGTGTAGCCTCGGAGGCGCAGGTGTGGTCATGTCTTCGAGTTCTACAATATTGAAACAATTTTTTTCCTTAATAATAATGATAAATTAACGGGCGTGTCAATCGTAACGTTAAGCGACGCAATCACCTTCGTTGCTACAAGACTTTATGCATATCCTTTCCGATGAGACAACAGGTACAGCATCGTGTTTACGTATTTTCTTGCTGACGGCGTTGAATATACCACCCTTAACTGGATACATCATGTACAAACAACGTTCGTCGGTGAAAGAGAGGTCTCTATTGTCTTTCGTTATCCGTTTCCGTGAGAACCTCAGAGTGGTCACGCCGTCCGCTTTACTGCCGCCTGTATTATAAATGTCTTGAGACGGATCGAGTAAAGGTGCATTGTATCCGCTGATCCAAGTGTCCATTAAGAAAGCTCGGCCCGATTTATCGTCGACCCAGCCCAATACAGCGTCTGTTTGCGACTTTAAAAAGAACAAAAGAAGAACAATTACTTCTAAGCTACTAACCAAATGTGAAAGCAAAATTGTTCACTACTCCATCACAAGAAACAATACCATTTTATCGTCGTCAGAGAATCCAACGCCGGTCCAAGAGTTCGTGTGGGTGGTAGAAATGACGAATGACAACTGATCCTGCAGAAAAAATATTCTCATTCAAGTTAGCATTCTTTTTAATATCCCAATGTCGATAGAATTAAGATTGCACACTACCTTTCGGCTTTTATATGTCCATTGTATGGAGTATTCGCAGGTACCATTCTCAGGCAAACAGTGTCTAGGATAATGCCATTCACCCCTACAGTTTGAAGTCTGCATGGTTGCAACGCCACTGGCCATCTTCTGTCTGTTCTTTTCATCTGCGAAATATCGAACAAAAATGCTGATTAATATTGAACTATCGTTGAAACGTTGGTGCGTTAATAGACAAAAGATCCAAAAACCATAATGAATTACCGAAGAAATTAAGCGTCAGAGCTCCACGCTGGGATCCGTGTCCGTGGTACTTCAGTTCGTCGGCCTTGTAGAAATCCTTCACGCTGACTTTCGTCTTCTCGATCCCACTGGGGGGATTGTGAACATACTTCCCCGGTTCTTGCCCCTTGGCCCATATCACGTGCATATTGCTTTCCACTATTTCGTGATCGGTCGGCTCGTTCGCCGTTAGTTTCCGTCTGAATAGGATCGTGGTGACGCCGTCGCGTTCGTAGCCCATCGCGGCAGTCAGCGTGTCCCTGCCACCCCAATAGTCGTCCTTTCTGGGCGTCGATCTGTCCCTGGTATAGTAATCGCCGATACGGTGACTGTTGCCCCGCGCCGAACCGATTATTATATCGGTGCAGTCCATCGGATTGAAGTCGTGTTTCGGTGTGTATTTGTGCACCGGTCCAGGCAGGATCGCTTCGATCATTGCAAAACCAGGTCAGATAAAAAATAAGCCGGAGAAAACCGTGCCACCCCGAGCGATTAAGTGATCGATGATCGTGATCGGGGCGTGGAACACGGTTAAGTTTTCTCAACGTACGATAAAAGCTGACTTAAAATATTTAACACAGTAGTATTCTCTGGTTATGTGTACTAGACATTTAGGGGACCGTCGAGGAGCTTATAACGAGAGAATACTTGGTGAATTCGGATCGGAAAGTGTCTGATCGTGATAATGAACGATAATGAATTTGACTGGAAGTGAAGAATATACTGGGTGATTTAAAAATTGTTTAGAGTATTGTACAGGGTGTAACAAAAGTGTTGTAGATCCTTGAAATCCTTCCAAGTTTATCTGGTGTACTCTTTCTTTTGGTACACCCTGTATATATTTAATATTCTAAGAACTGGATAGTAAAGATCAAATTCACAGCCTACGGTCATGGTGTATAGATTCTTTTTTTATGGAACATAAAGGATAAGTGAAATTTCAATACATGTATACTCTACAAGTGTTCTATACAGGTGCCAAGTGCAACTGCTCTGTCACGGAACCATTACTATGGATATTATGCGTAAAGCGATAAAGGAAGCTGGTACCAAATGAATACAGACAACTTCGACTTATTAAACATTCTACGATTACGTATATCCCACGAGGGAAATGTATTTGTACGTCGTGTTAGTAGATACCACTACTGATTACGTGAATACGTTATTAATGGAATTTAAATTACTTCCTATCTGCTACAAGTACTGCTGGATATATTATCGTCGATACATATGGCGTTTCACTCGTATCGGACACGAATGAAAGTACCAGATGCTAGAAAATTAATAACAAATAAAAATCACTTGGGCCTCTAATACGATAAGGAAACGGTTCTGCGGTGTGAATCATGTCGATCAATATCGGCTATATACAGGGTGTCCCATTTGAATCGATCCAGAAGAAATTGTCATTGAAATGATCAGTGATAAAAATACATGCGCGAATTAGTTGATACACTACCGTTTAAAAGTTGTACTGTTATATACAGATATGTATCAGATCATATCAATAATAATTTCAATAATATCAGTGAAAATTATAGTCAAATAGTAGTTTCGAGAAAATATTCGTGGATCGATTAAAATGCTCCTTGCAACCCTACGTAAATATTAAAGCGAGTGTCAGTATACGAGGAAACAAGCGTCGATTCGCCTTATTAGCTTGGTTACCTTTTGTGGCGCTCGACTTTGGGCCCGAAATCGGCTCCGGTTCAGACTTTGGCTCCGACTCTGACTTTGGATGTGGCTCGGAGTTGGGTTCCGGTTCAGACTTTGGCTCCGGTTCGGAACTGGGTTCCGGTTCGGACTTTGGTTCTGGTTCTGATTTAGGTTCAGGTTCTGACTTGGGTTCTGGTTCAGATTTAGGTTCAGGCTCAGATTTCGGTTCGGGTTCTGACTTGGGCTCAGGCTCGGATTTGGGTTCGGGTTCTGACTTGGGTTCAGGTTCAGATTTGGGTTCGGGTTCAGATTTGGGTTCGGGTTCTGATTTGGGCTCAGGTTCAGATTTGGGTTCAGGTTCGGATTTGGGTTCTGGCTCTGATTTCGGTTCAGGTTCCGACTTGGGTTCAGGCTCTGACTTTGGTTCCGGTTCAGAGCTGGGCTCTGTATAGGCTCTTGGTCGAGGTTTCGAAACTGATTTTAGTTGAGACCTTGACTCGAGTTTGGAAACGCGTTTCGAAACAGATATCAGCTCTGCTTCAGATTTTGGTTCTGGTTCAGACTGTGGCTCTGGCTCGGATTTGGGTTCTGGTTCAGACTGTGGCTCTGGCTCGGATTTGGGTTCTGGTTCGGATTTGGGTTCTGGTTCAGACTTGGGTTCTGGCTCGGATTTGGGTTCTGGTTCAGACTTGGGTTCTGGTTCGGATTTGGGTTCTGGTTCGGATTTGGGTTCTGGTTCAGACTTGGGTTCTGGCTCGGATTTGGGTTCTGGTTCAGACTTGGGTTCTGGTTCGGATTTGGGTTCTGGTTCGGACTTGGGTTCTGGTTCGGATTTAGGCTCTGGTTCGGACTTTGGCTCTGATATAGGTTCGGGCGTGGTGTTGGTGCTGTCGACAGTGCTCGGCTCGGCGACGGGTTCCCCTGTGCAACAAAGCATCGATCGTCGTGCAACTACCTACTTGCTTATACCTCTTACGTACCATCACCTAGTGCGTAATGTCTCCGACGAGATAAGGGACGCCAACAAAAATACTACTACTTATTTGGAAACCAAACTACATGTTGCTACTTGTATAATTACGGGAGGCAATGGGTGTCTTTAATTAGTGTTTTTTAAAAACCTTTTTAATACATACCATTTGCAGAGGACACTGCCGAATCTGGAGACCTCTTTTTGCGTCCTATACAAATAGAAAATACATCATTTAAATGACTGGCTGTTTTCATAATTATATACGTGTGTGCAGGGGAAGTGCCTCGCATGGCAATATGCTTAGTGGTAATATCGTTAGGGTCCACTGTAGTTATTTGTAACTTAAGTCACGTTAGGAACCCTCTAGACGATTGTTTGCACAGTCGTCTGGCTGATAACGTATAATGAAACCACTTCACATTGTGGGTGACGTGGTAGTGTCAAGGTGTTAGCAACGGATAAAAACGGGTGTTCTCACCTTGCTTCGTACTGACGCGGTAAGTCACGCTGGTCTGCACAGTGACGTCAGCGTCGGATGGAGGAGTCGCGGACAACAGCGCGACATCGTGTGCTTTGGCCGATCTCCTCTTAGCACCGGACCGTTCCGTTCCGAACTCGGGTTCGGGTTCAGGCTCGGGTTCTGGTTTCGGTTCGGCCTTCGGCTCCGATTCGGGCTCCGGTTCAGCTTTCGGTTCCGGTTGCGGGAGCGGTTCTCCCTTTGGTTTTTCACGGATCTCAGGGAAAGCTCGACACGCGGGAGTTAGATCGTTTGGCCGCCAGCCAACGCCAACCCAACTCGTCCCATTTACCACAATAACGCCCTCGAGCTCTTTGCTTTCCTTCAGTATACGCCAGTAGAAGGTGAAGTTGTCTGAGAACTTCTTCATCGTATAGGCGTCGAGGTCCACGTCGATTGTCTTGATTGGAGATTCTGAAATACGTCATGAAGTTAATGAATAACAAGTCAATATTTATTATCAACTCAAACTTGTTTTACAAACATAGTGTGTGACCATAGAAGTTGATAGGAAAAGCTTTTAGATTTACTTCTTGACGTTGTACTATCTCCATTAGCGACTTAACCCTCACCCGTCCCTCCTCATTTTCCCAAATGGATTTGTCCCTCGGTGTTAGTGTTATTAGGTGTACAAATTAATTCATAGCCCTCTCGAACGGCTTTGAGTCAGTGATTAATTCTAGGCGACACGAGTCAATTTGTACACTTAAAAAATTGAGACAGCGGTAAAGAAAATTGATATAATGAAGGGACAAACGGAGTTAAATTTGCAAATACTTTCAAATAAAAGTCACGGAGCCTCAGTTAAATTTACAATAGAATAACCCAATTTTTCTTAGTAGAAAAATGTGTCGAATTGACGCAAGTGACAGATAAGGGTTAAAAGGAAGAAATATGGTGTACATATCGTGACGATTATTTAACGAGTAAACAACTCTGAATACACGGTTGCAAAAAAGTTGCTCTAGCATGGGTATTCTAAGACGCATTGAAATCCTCAGCAATTGAAACTAACTCTTCGCGCAACCAGGCCCGAACCAGCCTATGTTGCAGTAGCAGTGCTTGGTGGGCGCGGTCGTGCCGCCATTGTCGATGCACGTGCCCTGAATACCGCAGTCCGAGTCGTCCAGGCATTCCTCCTTAAATTCGCATCTGGCGCCATGATACAGACGATCGCATCTGCATCGACCCAAAAGATATCGGCCGTGGCCGCTGCAATCTTCCCTGTAGGTTTTTCGTTCGGTGATCTGACGGAAAGAAATTATAGATCAGTACTCAAGTACACTCGAAAGTCAAATATACTTTGCAAAATATATATACAGGGTGATATAAAAAAAGTGTTCGGAACTTTGAAAATATTAAATCTTACGAGCCGTGTTTATTAGGACCTTTTTTTCATCATCTGGCGAGTACTATCTACCCTGGATGTTATGAACCCTTTTTTGTGTCACCCCCTGTATACTATTCATAACAAATTGGAATTTTAGTGTAACGATGAATTGATTATATTTACATCGATATCGGCACACGACCAAAATCTGTAGCTCGCGCCCCACTCCTCGGCCTCTCGCAGAAGCCGTATCGTACAGTCCGTGCACGTGAAATTCTGGGGTAATTGCACGGAGTAACTCTGCGCCCTGGAATTCAGTAAATTACGTTTCTCTTTCGTACGACCGTAATAAATCGAGAAAACTACGTCAACGAAAAAGAAATAACATTTATCTTCTTATTAAACTCACGTGGCGTCATCTTCCACGAACTCGCTTGTCTTCGTCACGGGGGTTAAATCTACCAGCGGCCTATCGAGGCCGTCGAGGATCTGCAATCGAAATCCTCCCTGAAAGCATAAACAACAAACGAAACGGTCAACAACAAATCGATAATTTCATTGTATTTTATCACCACTAACATTCGATTAAAGACGATAATTCGTTGCGTGACAGAATATTTAAAATTACAAATATTCGATGTATATAACGCAAAAAATTCGATAAGGTCGGTTATTTTCAAAATGGCGGTCATATAGAAGAAACTATTAGGAGAAATCGGAAATTTAATTAGAATTGAAAATAATTTGTACAGATCGTAATGCATCCAGCGCATATTTTGTGCGGTTAACAGGATCGAGTGTAATGCCGTTGTGTTTGGAAACGCAGCCAAGTTACGGACGGGATCGTTTTAGTTCCAATGAGTGAACTTCCGTGCGCGCGCGCGCGGTTTCTTTCGCTACGCTCGCGTCGGAAACGAGAAACGGTCAAGAGAGGACGTTGAGACATCGATCGTGGCTCGGATAGCGGTATCGAGCGAACTTATCGCGGAATCCGTGACATAGAAACTGGCCTTACGTTCGATCGGTCACGCCGACGAAAAAAAAAAAAGGAAGAAGCGTAAGCTACGGATGTTCGATTCATTTGACCAATTGTCTGAAAAAATTAAAATCGAAAAATAGATCTAAAAATCGTAAGAAATTACTATTAATAATAAGTACATTAACATATTAGACATATAGGTATTTAGTATTTATATAATATGTTAATGTAACATACATATAATTTTATATATATCAATTTTTTTAAGTATACATTTTATGGACCTACATATATATTGTCCTCTTATGCTATAGATTGTAATTTTTTAAAATTACATACATAATTAAATAATCAAGTACAATTTGAATAAAAGAAATTGGAGAAAGAAAAATCGATTCCTGATTTTTGGAGTCGATCCACAGAAATATCGAGCAGCAAAGAATCGATTCAAAAGATCGATCTTCCGAAATATCGAAACGGAATCGAACATCCCTTGCGTAAAGTATCTTCCCGGGAGGAGTCGCAATTCTGCCCCATTACGAAATCATCGCTTTATGAAACGTTGTCCACCGAATCGGAAATAGGAAGAGAGAATGTCGCCACGGAAGGATCGACGACGGGGAACAGGTCGCAACGTAATGACAGCGATGCCCGTCAGAGTCAGAGTCGGTGTTGATTCCAACACCACTGAATAAAAAGATTCGACGAAAAAGAGAACCGTTATTAATTCGAGTTGCGCTTGGGAACAATATCGCGTTCCTTTTTCGCGTCACGTTTCGCGACACGGAGCTGCACAATGTTTCTTCCAATGAAAGATAAGGTGTATAATTACTTTCAGACCGTCAACTTCCTTGAAGGACAGTTGTAAGACGCATTAAAAGATTGTGGACGTTAAGAGAACTTTTATTGAGAAAATCAGTTTTACTTAATTCATACATTGTTAATGCATTCGGTAATACTACAAGAATATAGTAATACTTCACGAGGAATCCTCACTTGGCTGTCCAAATAAGGATGATTCTCCTCGTTGCGATAATGAAACAAAAATGGAGAATAAATTTTATTATAGACTTTCGACAGTCTTTTTTTTTGTCGAATTCTTCGAATGTAAGGACGAAACGTCTAGTATTTCCTAACATACGAAATATGTCACAGTGGCCATATTATAAAGTGCAATGCACGGGGATACGCATTTTCCAACAGAATGGAATCCGTTCACTGTAGAAGCTTGCCACTTTTGACGAAAGTCCCCCCGTCGAAAAATCTCGGCGAGAGAGTTTAAAATGTGTTTTCCAACGACGATTGCGCCGCCGCGCTCGGGAACGGCGGGAAGGAGAGTGGGAAACGGCGGTTCGCGGAGTGGTACTGCTTCGCACGGCGGCGCACACCTGCAATGCCACAAGTGTTATTGTCGAATTTTTCTCATGCCCGGGATATTTTCGTGTACAGAATTCGCGAGCCCCTTATAGGCTACGACCACGTCGTTTAAAACCAGTTACCGAAGAGAAGAAACGACCACGAGGAACATGTATGCAGAGGTACGGCGTGAAGTTGATTACACACGTTTTCTCGAGAAGGAAGCTGAATGCTCGGATCGGTTCCCAATGGATTTGAAAGCAGGTTTGAGATCACGTTCGTTCGAGAGGATTGAGCTTAACACGATAGCTACCCACATCGTCACAAGTATGAATCATTCAAAAGCCAAACTAAACAATTCCATAAAAAAGATTTTATAGTAAATTCTTATTAGCAAAACATTAATTAGTTGAACACCGACGAACAAAAGTCTTCTACCATTTGGCAAATTTATTCTAGGTAGTAAAATAAATGTTAAATCCTACATTACTTTTTCCCCTAGTGGAAGCCGAGTTTGGTCGTCGGTGAAGATATACGTGATGATTATAAGAATGCGCCCAAATGTATGGAATCTATTTTGAACAGCTTACGTAGCTGTTTTAAACTTCGACTCCTCCAGTGTTATCCTCGGCTAGTTTATGACGCAATCCTTCGGCGAATTCCGCAAAACAATTCGAATCCTTTCTTCACGGTTGGATTACTTCTCCGAGCAACGGGGCCCCCCGAGAGAGGTTTGGCTTCTATACGAGTCATTTGCGACAGCCGAGTTACGGTACCCGACATACCGATGTGTTCCACCGAGCAACACCAGCCAGGGCTCTCCAGGGGCCCCTGTATATACGCATCCACATGCAAAGCGACACTATCCCTTTACCACCTTCGTACCGACCTACCTACCTACGTAAGGTATACACAACACGCGAGAGAGCGTATACCACGAACGACAACGCATGCCGAGCTTCGCTTCTGAATTATTCAACTCGCGTCACCTTGAGCGACGTCCAAGCAAGCGTAGGCTGAGCTCAGCCTCTGTTCTTTTCTTTCCCTTTCGTAGACCACGTGCGGGACAAATTCGTGATGTCTTTCACGATGACTTCGGGTACTGACGGCGACGCCTCGCGGAGAATATGAATGCCCTTTGGGCTTCGACCGTAGTCACTCTCCACTTTGTGTTTAGGTTAGGGATGCTCTTTGGCTACGAGGAGTTTTAATTGATACAATCTCTGGCTCATAGAATTCAATTACCCAATGATTAGTACTTAGGTTAATTATTGCAACGGGAATTTCTTAAAGTCGCAAAATCTTATATACTCGTAACGTTGCTGTCACGTTGAACACTGATTGTGATCACAGTTCTGTCGCACAAGAGCAGTGTGATAAGGGTGATCTGAGATTGTTTGACCAAAAATTTATCAATCGAATTCTATTGGTGGTGTATTGAGAAAATCAATGGTAATCATTAGTGGCAGAGTTGGCAAAATGTAATCTAATTACAACGTACATAATTGCAATATAATTGCAAGACAATTAAAATTACAATTAAATTGTAATTAACTACTATACTAAATTGACAATACAAATTATATTTTGCTCAACTCTGGATTGTGGATTTTTATTAACATAGTATAGTATAGAAACAAAATTCTGTGCAACTTTGTTTTTTCTGTCTCTATTACTGTCCAATACTATAAATTTGCATAAACTTCCCGCAGTCTAGTAATCATTAATGAAATCAACCTTTTTGCTCTGCGCACAAATTACAAACAGGAATACGGAGGATCAGGTTGAAAGATGCAAACACTTTCCTCCAACGGAGAAAGTTTCAACACGAAATAATAAAACACGGGCAGGGTTATGTTCGATATTCTCGTGTAACTGATCGTGTGGTTCGTTTTTCCAAATCGGCCCAGGTACGAGTTTTCCTAAGGCTGTTTTTCCGCGTGGCTGAGCGAACAAACGTTAACGCACGCGCTTTCAGTGCCGGACACGGCGGGAAGCACGCGTGTGTACACGCAGAGGCATTACCGACCGGTCGCGCTGGAACGATTTGCGCGCAGCTTTCTTTTTTCACCACTGGCTAACGAAATTCACCGACGACGGGGGTATTCAATTATCGCGCTCCGGTAAAAGTGGCGTTGAACGCGAAAAAGTGAAGGAGAATTAACGAGATTCCGAAACCACCGTCGTAATCTGTTTCCCGTCACGAGACTAACCTGCTAACCGCGAGAAGACATGTTAACTCGTCATTTGTGTTTCCACAACGCCTGTGCAGTGAGTCTCTATCTTTTTATCCATTTGTCAAACGATTCTTGAATATAACCTCATTTTGGTATTCATATTAGTAGTAACGTAATATTCTATTCACGTTTGTTGCGGTAGTATCCTCCGCAAGATTGATTTTATTCGTCTTTAACCCTGAACTGCAGAAGACGTATATACAGGGTGTCGGAAAAATCGTGGGACATTACAACAAAATTGATATAAATTTGGTTTTAGGATACAATACATGCGATGGAAAACAAATAATATTACAGTACTATGTGTATTTCTATATACAAATTCGATTTTCTTATAGATTTAGTTTTATTTAAAAAAAAAAAATAAAATAAAATAGACGCGTCTACTTACTTGATGAGGATAAGCCAGGTGCCACGTGACGTTGAAGTTACTCCCGGACAGTAATGTAGTCTTGACATCGCCTGAGACACGAAAATATAGATTATTATTACACAACACCGTTCCACGCAACAATGTCTTTATAAATACATCGTATGCGTGAAATGGCTCCGAGAAACGGAAATTTGTAATTTCTCAGGCTCATCGATTCAGACGAGGCAAATTATAAACAATGAGATGTTAATATTCATTGCGATAACAAGACACGATAATTTATAACAATCACCGGAAACATGCTTAAATGCAAGTTCACTTTGCCTGGGGGGATACACTCCCATACGTATTACATCAAAAACATAAGAATCATATTACACCAGAGGAAATCAATTCCAATTGTCTTTATTTTCTTCCATGAACAAATTAATGAAATCATCCAGACAGATTCTAGTCGTCATCCGGTCGGTTTTAATTAAAAATATATATAAGACAATAATCAGACTGCCGATATTTATACAAATTCAGTTTTAGATACGCTAATTCATGAAAATGAAATTTAAACTATGAGATCTATTTCCTGTACTATTATGTTAATACTAGCACATAAATATTATACAAACTTTATTTTACATTATTTTTACAATAGCAAAACCTTCGTCGAAGAACATAGATCGACCTTGAAGAAGTCAAATTTGCATAGAGATCATTCCGAATAACAGATAAACGAACCGGTTGAAGACCACAAATTGTTCTCCACCGATTGTCTGTCTTCATAAATTCCGTTTCCTCGTCGCGGAAATCAATTGCACGGAAACAAAGCGGTGTAAATCACCGGGAATGGAAAAAAGCATCGGGGAAAATATGCATCCATATCGCGAATTACAATCGGTCGTTACGAAAACGAATTCCTACATAACCTAAAAAGTGGAAGGGTGGAGGGGCAGTTCACGTTTATGATTCACCGGGTGGGATCGCGATAATGATCTACATCGGTGTTTATATCGTGTATCGGACAGGGTTCCGGAAAACATCGAAAGAGGCACAGGGTTCAATTAGTTTCCGGAAGTGGCCGAGAGAGTGCACGTTCCGCGACCGATCCTGCCTTTTAAGGATTACTGCCCCCTACTCTCCTCTCGTGAAAAGAAAGCAAGGCACTTCGTTCCGCGCAATCTTGAAGAAATGAAAGAAATTCAAAATAAACAAAAATAATAATTCAAATAGAAAATTATTAAAACTCTTTTATTACATCGTTTTCGTTTTATTTAATACTCTACTGCTGACGTCGAGTCTCATAAATTTCCGTCAGAAGATCTCAGGCATATGTACACATTTTTCGATATATTGCTTCATCGTTGTGCGCAAACGATTTTGTGACTCTGTTCATTGACGGGTCACCGATAACCCAGCCATAGGACGACGATTAACCATCTAAACCTTCATTCTTCCTACTATTTTTCCACAATGACACTATACTCATAGCCTCCGCTGGAACTTAATGTCCCGGGTTAAATAAAGTGCATCGTTTATTTTTCACTCGAATCTGGACAAAACATTTCAGTCATATCTCGTATTTTTATGTCAAATATAACTTAGAAGGCAGCAGTTGTAATTTACAGAATCAGCATGATAAAAAGATCTTTTTCAGACTTCAGCTGATCGGATTAAAAGAGATCTCGGTGTGCAAAGGGTTAAGTTAAATCACGAGTGAATATATACACCGAGATACGTCGACGCGGTGAAGTCCGATTCGGAGGACCGTAAAAAAAATTAAAATGATAGTATATACCCGACGACGTTTTCACGGACGCACTGTTTTGGCGTTTGTGCGTGTGAACGCACGCCTGCGTGTTTGTACTTCTGGTTTCGGGTGACACAGGTGGATGTGTCCGAGGGAGACCACGCGGCGCTTTTTACAACGCATGAGAATGGTTTACGTCCCAGCTTGTGTTCAGGAGGGCTTAGTACTGGTTCTTGAGTGATATATGGTGAGATTACAGAGAATGTGGAAATTAAGAAGCGGTGGTTAGTTAATAGGTCCCAGCATCCAATGGGAGGAAAAAGAGAGGGGGGGGGGTTGAGAACGAAAGGTATCTGATAACCTCCAAACCGAAAACTTGTTAGGAGCGGTACTTCTTCCACTTAAACGAAGTGATTAATTTTTTTCAATAATTAATTGCTTTCTCCAGGATGCTTTTAGTGTATGAGCTAATGATCAAAGTTCTTTGTGTACCGTTGAAGTGATTTACGATATACGTCAGTTTGACGATGTCGCATCCAAAATTCCTCACGACGGATATGGTAATGGTAACCCATAAATTCACATGGAACATCGTAAATCTTAAACTGGAGATTTCATTACCATACGCTTGCTTGGTGAAATTGTCTCTAATACTACTGGATTCTAACCTATTTATATGAAAGAAAACCGTAAATTCAGATTCCCAAAAATTGGCTACACAGTATCAGTAGACGTGTTGTGATTAACCACTGGAACATTTGAACAGATATAAGATATAAAGACATGATATCTTATTTATAAATAATGCAATAAATTGTCTACACAATCTTACCGACGATACTAATTAGAAAGTTTCTGAAATTAACGTAGTCATTATTTTCAGTTAATATGCATTTAAAATTGTAGTTTCTAACCGTCGTAACTCTGTAAGAAGTATTATAAGTGTAACACGTGTACTGGAATAAATATGGTTATCATGCCGTACTATGTAAAGCAAATATCCAATTTGTAGCACCCGATTCACTGAGATATACGCCACAAAGTTTCCAATATAAAATTACATTTTTTAGTTCCATCGTCCGCGGCGCCAATTTTAAACGGACATAATGAACCTTTAGTACATCGTGTGTATACCAAAACAGTACGTTTTTGCGTAATATAATTTCCAATATTAATGAAACGATTTTCCTCAATCCACTTAGTCCACTCATCTAGTGGAACTAATTTGCAGTATTACTGTAACTACTTTCCTCAATCCACCCAATCCACTCTTCTAGTTCCACTGGAATCATATTATTCGAAACTTTACAGTTCTGGTATACACACGCTATACTAAAGGTTCGTTCTGTCCGTTTAAAATTCGCGCCACGGACGACAGAACTGACGAGTACAATTTCATATTCAAAACTTACAACGTAACTGTTTTTATTCCAGTACAGTAGGTGATTAAAATAACGACTACGTTCATTTTGAAAACTTCCTAATCCAGAAAGATTGCTAAAAAAAATTCTCCTCCAGTGACGTTCTTTCATAAGCCCGACGAGCACTAGCCACGAGACCCGTGCATTAAAAAAAAAAAAAAAAAAAAAAAAAAAAATTGTACACGCTGTGTGTACGCGCGCGTGGAATGGAGGCAAGATGTGGAAGGTAATGCCCGGGCACTTGAGGTTCGAGTTCCCTTCGCGCGGAGTCGGGTGAAAGTCGCTTCGAATCAGACTAGCGGGCTATCCCCACCGGGACGACGAGACGTATCTTCGTGTTAATGTCGTTTTCCCATAGAAGTCCCTCGCCCCCTGGCCCCCCAGAACGCCCCCTCTATTCCCCCTGGCGATCGACTAACGAGACGAACGCTATCCCCCCCGAGTCGACCGCGAAAATTCCATCGGTATGCTTCCGGTTCGCGTTCCAAGGATCGTGTGACGAGTCGGTAACATCCGGGGGATATACCTGCTCCGCCGGTAACACCATCGAACGGGATTCGTCCGTTGGTTTTTTTTTTTCTACGCGTCGGCGATGCGACGTCTCGAGTTTCACCGTACTCGCTCTTTCGCTGTATACACACCAGAGCGTGTTTCTGTTGGGTTCGTTTGCGGAGGGAACAGGTTAGAAATTACTGTATTTCTGGCGGTTGGGAATAAAGAATATTGGTGATTGTTGTTCTATAATTTTCAAATAGGGTGTAATTGGGTCTTTGGATCAGGTCTCTATTATTGGATGTCATGGTAGATAGTGCTCTGTGTTTACCCGAGTGAATTCTATTATCGGGTTAATGTATTGTTTGACGGACGTGCATGGACTGCTAATGGAGCATTAGCATAGTAGTCCAGTTTCTATCTTAAGAGCAATTCAGTGTCACAGATATGGTATTGTATCATAGACTAGTATTTTATTAACAGCCGCTACACGTCTATCATTCACTAATAATGAACTAATTTAGCCTTGCTATAGGCTGGCTCGAAGGAGGCCAAGGTTTACATAGGACAGTAGCTCCAAGAATGAAATCAGTGTGGCATTATAACTTTTTGTACCACTACATTGACCCAATAGTTCCAATTGCTACACAGTAATCAACTGAAATGTCAATCAGACCTCTGAATTAGAAATCGATAAGGAAATAAAGACAATGAATGAACAATTTACTCTTGATTCAACTTTGGGATCTTTTTCAATACTGAGACTATGGACTAACTGACCAACAATTATCATAGCACATTGTGTGTACAAGGCAATTATTTTCCTTGGAAACCTTTTAACCCGAACAAATATATTTTAAACCGGTGTTCCGAAAACACTCACCACGAGGCATTCCACATGGTCCAGGCGTCCTGGCGTTGTCCAGAAAGTCCAAGTCGTATTTCCTCGCGCGCGGAAAAGTCAAGGCGACGTGTCCTTGCACTTCTCTGTATGATATCACCGTCAATACCAGCAGGATCAGTCCCGACATTATCGCGGAACACGTTTTCGATGACATTTTCAAGCTGAAACCCGTCGCTTGGCTCTACCCGATCGTCCAGCGTCGTCCACACGCGCTCTCTCACAAACACCACTCTTTCACTGAATTCCTCGTGGTGGTTGTTCCCTCTGTGAATTTTCCTCTCGCACGCCTGAGACCCTCCCGTTGATTTTTCCTGACGCTCGGCATGGGCACCCCTTCGTTGATTAACTCCTTCCGCCTCGGTGAGGCCAGTCTGTAAGAAGAACGTGCGAATTCTTAGCTCGGTTTGTCGATCCTAAAAATGGTGCTTACGCCTTTACTGATGGTAATAAAAAAATATTTCTTGAAAATTCTAGTCTTCTGTACAATGTAAAAAACGATATTTCTTGAAAATTCTATTCTCCAGTACAATGCGAAACAAATTTTTTTTCGAAAATTCTATTCT
This sequence comes from Dufourea novaeangliae, assembly GCF_001272555.1. NCBI lineage: Eukaryota > Metazoa > Arthropoda > Insecta > Hymenoptera > Halictidae > Dufourea > Dufourea novaeangliae. The sequence continues at coordinate 5,413,528 of NW_015373896.1, read as the reverse complement.
ATATCGAATTGTAGATATACAATATTTAGTTCCGACGATTAAAGAAAATTTAAGGTGACGATTGCTATTTCTTATTGGTCTGGGGATAAAGAAATCGAATGAAGTTTTAAATATTATTGCTATACGCGTGGACGACGCCATGTTGATGCTGATAATACTGAAAGTTAGGGTACACCGAGATATATGTGCAACTGTACGAAGTCAAGGCCAGTTTTCGAGCCTCGTGAAAACTTGTTCTTTAGTAATCCGATTGGTTAAGATTGCATAAATTATTACACGGCACAAGTTTATAATCCTGCATAAATTTCCAGCTAATCGGGGACGCGAACGGAATTCTTGATATTTTCAGAATGGCTGCCTGGTAGATATTTCGCGATAATACATTTCGTTTCGACCGATTGGAGTATTAAAACCACGATTTCCAAACGAAATTTGCTAAATCCTTAAAAATATTCTATACGACCATAATATCAATCGTATGTTATTATTTGTAATTGTTCATTGAGAGAGTGAAATACACGTTATGTAACACTGGTAATTAGTAATCTGATTAATTTAACCTCGTTCTAGAAAACAGTAATATACTTCATCTAAGAAAATATTAATTACATTTCCTTGTTATGCAACTACAAACTCAGTAGGTAAAAAATTATATGCCTACAGTTAGATTAATTCGACAACAACGAATTACATATTATCAGTTTTTTTATGATTATGTAACTTAGGACGAGGATAAATAGTAAATAGGCGTGCGTTATAAAAAGGTATAGATATTAAAAAATCTAATTTTCATGTGGCAAATATTTATTCATGTGTTATTTATCATTTAACGTTCGACTTTAATAGATGCAAAATCTTACGAGTGTTCATTCACCGGGCGTTTCCGCGTAGTCATCGCAAGAATGTATTACGATTTGCTGTCCCATTGAGAAAAAAGGTGCAATAACAACAAGAATTAATGACGGGGGACTGAAATTACAGCGTGCCACTGAAACGTATAATTTTGCCGGATTTAAATTCCCCCTGTCGTGAAATACCGAACGGACCGCGGCGAATACGGCCGTCAATCAATCATCGTGCGAGTTATAACGGTCCTTTACGAACGGAAGGACGACACACACCGTAACTCGCACGGGACTTCCGTCTTTCTCGCTTCTTCCTCAATCGAGATGCAAGGAAGCGAGTGAGCGAGCGACGAAATAAGGATCGACCCGACAAGGACAAAAGGTTTAGAGGCGGGGCAAGGGTTCCGATACGTGGTAGGATAAACAGAATCGGGGACCCTTTTCGGAGAATCGTCCGAAACGAAGGTCGAAACACACGAAATCGATGGACACTTGAGAAATCTGAAACGACAACGGCGAAGGACGCGTGTGTATCGAGATAAGCGGATTGCGGAATAATTTTGTTTCTGTCGGAATAATTACTGGCGGCTTGTCAAGCACGATACATGAAATTTGACGGCTTCAAATTCGTTGTATGAAAAATATTAACATTGCAAAAGCACCGTGGACGCAGAGAGCGTGAAACAAAAGAATGCACGGTTTTTTTTTTTTTAGAAATTTTTACGAAATCCTTAGGAATTATAACGAGAAGGTAATGAAGCACGTAGTTAAATTGTATAAATCTATAAATTGCTCAATATTGGTATATTTTACACATTTATGTAATGTGTTATATAATTTTTATTCGATCATTATCGGGAGGTTAAAATATAATAACGTACATCATACAACGGTTTCCATTACGAAGGACTCACTCAGTTCATTTGTACTCTAGGAGTACACGTACATTACCGTTCATAAGTGTACGGGCACAGTACGTGTTAGTATTCTTTAATGAAGAAGACTGTCATTTCTGCCGCTGCTTACTATATATGAAAAATATTTATAAACACCCGTCGAATATTTCATAGATTTTACTGTATGTACTGCAGTCCTAGCGATTCTTACTGCGTCTACGTGCAATAACTTACTGACAGACGGCAAAAATGATTAAACCAACAGATACACAGCCCCCAAATGCAGAGGCGAAAAATGGTGTTGGAAGTACGTCCAATTTATTACAGACAAGAAAAAATGTTGAAGAACTGAAGGTGGAGAGTCTATAATTAAAGGACACACGCCATTAGATGAAAGATTAAAATAGAAAATTAACATATTCGTGGACGGTTGCGACAACGCCGCTTCTACGCAGAGAGATCGGTTGCAAAACACCCGGGAGCGGATCTCCTTCCGAGGAATCCCAGCGTGGCCTCAGCCACGCGGCCTCAGAATGGCCTCAGCCTAGCCTCCTCATCGACGAAGTACGCGGAGACCCTACCTGGTAGGCGCAATTCACTCACGGCGATATGTCGAGAGGCTGCTAGTGGGAGTACTAGAAGCGAAGGGAAGTAAGCCGAGTTCGCAACGCGCCGCGCGCGTACGGGGTATGTATTTTTTCATCGCTCCGTGGAAACCTGACATTCTGCGGAATCCCGATACCGCGGCCGATCTCTAGCGACGTCGACGGTCTTCCACTTGTTCTTAAACGGGCCGTCGCACATTACGAAATTACGAAGTAACACATTCGCGAGTTTCAAAACTCGATAGAAAAATGTTACCTCGTTGACTGGGGGGAGGGGGGTTCCTACGAATTCCAGGGCTTCGCAAAAACAGATACTATCTCACCAGAAAGTTACTTTCTATACACACACGCTTTTCGACGCGACGTGGAATTCCGAGAAGCCAACGGTTCGCGCGCACGATCTTCGGGAGATGCTAATCGCGCACGCGCAACGCAGACACGGGCGGGGAGGGGGGAGGGGGGCCAACCGTCGTCCCCGACATTCCGTTTGTATTTTCATGAAAACAAGAAGATCCATTAATCGACTAGGATCCTCGAACTGTCGTGATGAAGATCGAGTTAAAGGTGTAGAATTCAAACTTCCATTGGCAAATTTCGTGTTATTTATTATTTTAACATTTTCGCCGCTATATTGGTCTATGAGTTATTCTTTGAATTGTATACACTACGGAACATTCTGTACTTATATAATTGTGATTATAATTGTAGAATTATGTTGAATGTTAAATACTGTATGTTTGAGGTTAGGTGGATGTATTCTGCCATCGATGCTGTTGACATAGTTCTTTATAAGAGCAGGTAATTTGACTAAAGGGACACCTTGGAATCTTATTTTACTTTAGTATGAAGTAGTAAGGTTTTTTCTCCATTGATTTTTGAATGCTCCTTGACCAGGTATGCCGGAAACAACCTTCGACAGGTGGCGAGGAGTGTGAAGGGTGGGGATTACTTGACATTCCAACCGAGGGCACACGGCGATTTCTATCGGTGTCGATGAACGGCTCAGTTGTGCGTGGAGATCCGACTTGAGTGGCCCAACACACCGTGCGGAGGAAGGTGAGGTAAGAGCAGAAACGACGTGGTGGGAGGCGGCGGGCACAGGCTACATACGTAGGGAAAACGATCCGCCTTCGACGGCTCGTGGAAAATGAGTTGACATTCCAGTGAACACCGATGTCGTTGTCTCCGATGACGTTCCCGCTCGTTTGCTTATTATTCGCGCTCTAAATGCCGTTGATCGATCCCATGCGTGATCTTGAGAAACGTTTTCTACCTTCTACGCTCTCACGCGACCCCCTTCGGCAAACGATTCTAAATGGTTCGGCTGTTCCCAGTGAATGACTGGCAATCACTGAGTCATAAAAAGAACAAAGGGATTCGAGACACAAGATTGTGTCTGTAATAAAATGGAAAAAAAAAAGAGCTAAACATCTCTACTGGATGACAAAGTCCTGTGTCAATTCTGACTCATTCAGGGTCTATTGGATAGATTTGGATGTTTGAAACATACATATTACTCATGACTGCGTTAGTAATCTAAAATTAGTTTGATTCTTTACCAAATGCAGTGGAACCAATACATGTAAGTGGATGAAAACAGTAATTTGTACGCTAAACTGTACTGAACAGTAAGTAGTACTTTATTTATAAGCCTATTACAGTTAAACTAGAACAACACGATGAAAATGTATATAATATAGTGTAGGAATCCATACAATCATTTTTAAAAAGTAGCTGTGTGCAAATACTTTTTTTATCCATTTATGTGTATTTATAAGGTTCTCTCTCGGTTTCTCACAATACTCCTGTGAGAAAATAACCACGTAGCCACGACGTTGGACAGTAAAACTTTCTCGAACGCCTCTGTTTACCGTCTGTGCTCCTATAGTCGCTGATTTCGTCGTTTTTTTTTATCGGTCTAACCTACTCAAGCGTCAAAACATGCTGCGCTATGGACTCCAAAAAGACAAATCAAGGTGGTCAGTATAAAAAAAATGAAAACCTATTTATCCCATCACTTTTTTCTTGATAAATAATTTTTTTCACGTATTAGGTATAACGGTGTTTAACTTTCATCCGTACCTCGTTTCAATATTGAAACATTTTTCTCCAAAGAAATTGTGTAAATAAATTTCTCCGAGGCCCTGTGACTTTCATTTTAAAAAATTCGCAAATTTAGCTATTCGTCTCTTCGTTATATTAATTTTTCACCACTGGGTCAATTTGTCACCGAGAGACAAATTAAGCTAGGGACATGAGGGACGGATTAGGGTTAAGAACCACGAGCGTTCATCTATCTTCATGAATCCAGTGGAGAATAAAGGGTCCGAATGGGAACAGTAAATTGACGCCAAACAAAGCCGCATCACCTTGATACCCATATACGTACCCGCGGCATATCGAAATGGGTCGAGAGTGAAAACAATGGCAAAAGTGTAGCAGAAAGAGAGGAAACGGTTCTCCGAATGCCTTGAGAGGGGGGGGGGGGAAACATGGCGGTTTCTAAACCAGCGGCCGTCGTTGACTGATCGTTCTCATTGATGGGATATCTTTGCGGGGCGACGAGAAAATGAGAATTCGCCCAAGGGAAGCGAGAGAGAGAGAGAGAGAGAAACCACGGACGTAAAAGCAAACGGTTCTCTTGTTCGACGGTGTCCCGTGGAAAACGAGGCTCTCGTTTCATTCAGTTTTCGTTTTGTTCTCACTGCATCGTTGCGTTTTCACTCGAGGGGGGAAAAAGGATATTACGCGATCACCGTGTGGCATTATGTCGAGAGCGCGCGATTGGAACGACGCGATCGAGTGGAATAACGCACGATAGGAATACGATAGGGAGGAAGCGGGGGAAGGGAATAAGTATTTTCCTCGACGAGTGGATAACATTGAGAACAATGTGAACTGCGTGGACAAACGCGGATACAATGGGGGAAAATAAGAATGCTTTTTTACTTTCGAGAATTTTAGAAAGGAGATGGCCGAGATAAGGTAAATTAATGGTAGCTGAACCCTTTTTGTGAAACTTATTTATTATGTTTTTTTTTCCGCTAGAATACAAGACAGATACTAGCACTAAAAATTTATTTTTAGCTCAATTTAGTAGAGTTACCGAAACGACTAAAACAAGTAATAAATATGAGTAGAGATAAAGCTAGGTTATATTAGCTCTCGGTTCAGCCGCTAGATAACGTAATTACCGCCACGCCAGTCAAAGGTTAATCGTCGTAGTGTGTTGGGGTCAATAGAAAGGTATATCTTCCTAGTAAATCAATTTTTAACGCCCCTAGTTCGTTTTTTCCACGAGTAAATAACACTATTACAGATTATAGAATTTTTATGTCCTATTTTGTGTAATAAACATACCACGTACATAATATGTCATTTTCCCTTGTGGTGGGTATACGTTACAATCCGCAACTGTCCCACACAACAGAAGAGAAAGAGAAAAAAAAACAATCGGAATGTGGGAGGATGGACGGAACCACTGTTACGACCGCCGGTGTTATACGCGGCGCGCACGAAAGGTGTAATTTCTTGGTTCGTAATTAAGAAGAAAAAAAACGAAGAGGCGAGGAACACCGATGACGTTGGTATCATTAAGTTTCCTCTCACCGGCATTCTACGTGTAATGAGCTATTACGCCACACACGATATTACATTAGGATACGTGTTGGAAGAATTATAAGTATGACGAGGAGGATGCAGGAAGCGCACAAGAAGCGGTATAAAAAGAAGAGGTGGAGGAAAAAAAAACTAAAACGACCTTCCTCACGATCGGCTAAACTAGCATCGTGTCTGGTCTCTTTAACGTCCCCGCGACCGTTATTAGCCAATCATATATCGGTTTTACTAGTTTACATCGGTTTATATCCGTCCGCAAACAGTTTTCTAATTTTATACTACGATTATATACGATACACACTTTCGATTTTCTCATACGAGACGCAAATGTCCCCAACATCACGATCACGAACCTCTGTGTGATCGTCCTCGGAATGCAACTTCTAGATCGTAAACACCGTTGGTGCAACGCGATATACACAAACAAACCCGCGCGGAGAGCTGGAGCCTCGACCAACCAGATACGAGAGAACGCCAATAAAACCTGAGCCGTCGAATCTCGTGTGTATATCCACCGCCGCGAAACTATCCAACGAGCGAGAGAGAAAAGGTCCCCTACCTGTTGAATGCGTTGTCGCCGTCGCGTTTCCCCGTAGGTAAAACTTCCCCGGGTTGATCCTCCGTGTTCACACGCACACACAAAATAATCACACTATGCACCGTAATCGAAAATACGGTCTTTAAATCGACTACGTCATCGTTGATCGGAGAACAATTCACCAGTGATAACGAGTTCCCTCTCTGTCTCGAAAGATCGTAAAGACCCGGTACGATTGATCAGTGAACCACACGGCCGATGATGATTCACTGGACCGACGGAGAGCCTTCAGAACACGGCCATGCCGAGGTTATGGTACCGTGGAGAGGAGCAGAGTGTCGTGGTAACGGCAGAGAGAGAGAAAGAGAGATAAGATCGGTTGGTTTCGACAGGTGGTGGTCGTGTTTGTCGGGGCACGAGGGATCCTGTGCAGAAGGATGCGACGGGGCCACACGTCCAAGACTGACTGGGTAAAGTTCGGCTTCCCTCGACTCAGCTCGACTCGCCTCGACTACCTGGCATTGCAAAGCAGCCGCGAGCGAAAACTCACTTTACGCTCCCGCCGCCGCGGCGGCCCCTTACGTTTGCCCCCCTCTCCGCTATTACCGACCGCTTGTTCGCCTGCTTTCTTGAGGCTGGCATGGCCTGGCTCGCCTGAATACCTCTACCTGGTCTCTCTGCTTGCCCCCACCACCCCTTTCCTCCTTCTTCATTCCATCGTCGTGCCACGACGGAGCTTGACGTCTCTTCTTGCGCTCTGGCTCCCTCTGACAGGGAGATCGCACGACATTCGGGTCACCGTTTCTCGCCTTGGACGATCCTGCGCGCGCATTTTCGTGGATTGCCTAGGGCTGGTGTTCATGTGCATAATTCAGTTCGACCCTTTCCCCTCGACCAACAAGATAGTCTCGTGATCTATGGCTTTAGGTCACCATATACGTAAGTTGGAGCTGTCGAAACGGTTTTGTGTGCTTCCATAATTTAGCTTTGTTTATCACAGTTGCTTGTATTACCCTTTCTCGTTATAAGCTTGTACATTTAGCTCTTATAACGACTACTTTTTTTCTGTACTTGGAGTAAAAAAGTGAATTCCGAATAAAAGTCTAGGAGTGAATGGTTGTTGCGCGGAGAATGTTTTCGCGGAGTAGCACCTGTTGGCCGTGCCAGTAGAAACAGTACCGACATTCTTGGCTTTATGATTCCTGTACGTAAAATAATAAATGCTAGTGTGTTGTGAAAGGATGGAAAAACATAACTGTGCACTCGTACGTGGTGGGTACGGAAATGATTCTTGACGCTCGTGTAACAGTCAGCATATAGCTGAATCCTTAAGAATCATTAGGATCTTGGTATGTTAAACAAAAATGTATTCATGACCTTGACATCTTGGATGACAGGTTACTGGACGAACAACCATTGTTTTTAACAGGTCCTTTTCAGGTTCTCGAAACCAGGTGGTCGTTTGATAGTGTAGACGTTTCTACAACCGGTCCCGGAATATGTTCGCAGGACGAATAGAATGTAAATCGTTTTCGTGCTATCCGCGAATTCACGCCACTGATACATCGTGGAGGATGCCTCCCGAAATTTCGCCGCTTGCACAACAAAGTTTGCGTTTCTGGTCGCGAACATTTTTGCAATTCAGCCTTCCACGACGAATCGGTATTCACGGACGAACGGAAATTAAATTTCATTGAATCGAGTCTACCATGCGGATACGATAAGCGTGCTCGATACCATAGCTCGGCCGCGATATTGCCGATCGTGTGTGTTTAGAAACGAAGTACTTTTTAAATCGCGCAGAGGCACAGAGCAAAATCTCGCCACGGATCGGAATGGAAAGCGGGCAATGCTCTGGCACGCGGTGCCTGCAGCATGGGCCGGAACAGTGTTAATTCGCCCCTTGGGCGGTGTACAGATTGCCGAGCAAATCTGCTCGGCACGAACGTTTCGCTCTGGTCTGCCATTAAGCGGAATGATATCGGAGCGTGGCTACAACATAGTCTGTTTTATAATAACAGGTTAGGAAAATCGAGGGCATCGAGAGGGAACAAATGACGCGTGGATCGGTGGTCAAAATACTTTCGACGAGTCGTAAGTCTCTTGGACGCCATGTTGGATTTCGAATTAGTGAGAATTGGACGTAAACACTTGACCAGCGATTAAGCTGAATGATATCGGAGCGGAGCTACAACATAGTCTGTTTTATAATGACAGCCTAGGGAAATCGAGGGCATCGACAGGGAACAAATGACGCGTGTATCAGTGTCGATTACTTTGACGAGTTGTAGACATCTTAGGACGCCATATTGAATTCTGAATTAGCCAGAATTGGATTTAAACAATAGTGACCTCCAGGAACTTTACTCAATTGTCTTATTATGTTGACAGTAATATATAATAAATATCATTAAGTTTCATTAAAATCTACATTTTACTGCATTTTGCATGTAAAATTTGTTATAAATGCAGAAACATTTCTGTGATTCATGAGTATTGAATCTCCTATTATGAGCATATGCTTTTTCGACAAGTACAAATTACAGTATAACCTTCTTTCATTACCTCTAAGTTTGTTTCATTCATACTAGACAAGTTCAACGAACTCTTACACACACACACACACACACACACACACGCGTCACCGACATACTTCTATAGGTATATGATCAAACCCCAAGATTCTAACCAGCTCTATGTTTCGATGATTTTTCGCAAGCTGTCGCGCTAAAAACGCTTAATTACTGAGTCACGCACAAGGTATCGTATCTGCAGCTTAATGCTCACTGGAGCAATATGCGCATACTAATCGTAGAATGGAAGTGTTTTAGAGCGATCTATTCCATATAGAAACCGGAATGCGGGTAGTGCCTTGTGTAACATTCTGGCTCGCGTATTCGTGTTACTTTTAGAAAATGAGTCTGATATACATGTTCATTCACTTTTTGTTCCATATTTAAGTTGAATCGGAACACAGAATTATTATTCTTCGACTTGTTCTATCTGACGACAGTTGTACGAGGACGGGTAAACATCAGTAGTAAAAGACGTTTCTTGTTAGACATCGAACAGCTCCACCATTTTAAGTACAATTTTTTGTTTCGATTAAAGCTAGTGACTTTATTAAGACCTTTATTAGGACTTTTGTTCACCATTTGACGATTACTACCTACCCTAGATGTTATGAACCCTTCAAAAAAAAAGGGTTCATATAAAAATAACGTTCCCGAATCGAATGGAAGCTCCCTGTTTGCCAGATATCACTTAATCAAATTTTTCTACACCTCTCAAAACTCTCAGAATTCTCCACTATCCTGGAAAGCTATATTCCTTCATTTTTTGATGAGAAATCAGGCAACGTTTGCAAAAGGCAGGTGTCCAAATGCTACCGAAATGATAGAAGAAGGTCATAGAAAGCAATGACGACCTTTTAACCGATGCAATAAATAATTGTCAATAAGTTAACACCAAACCTCATCAAAACAAAAGACAGGACTCCAAATGCTACCGAAATGATAGAAGAAGGTCATAGAAAGCAATGACGACCTTTTAACCGATGCAATAAATAATTGTCAATAAGTTAACACCAAACCTCGTCAAAACCATTGCACTTGTCCAATAATACCAAGCTTTCTAGGACTACTACTGCAAGCCAATAATCTAGCAAAATTCATTGAAGCTAAGACCAAACGGCCATATTGATAGCGACCAGCCAGAGAGACATCGATCCCTTATTTGCCAGAGGAAAGCCGGATTTTCCGGCCGTGTCGGTCCAGAGGAACCAACTGCCGCTGGTGAGAAGGGACAACCGGAGAGGCCGATGTACCTCTTGTCCTCGAAGCGAGCCGCAAAGCCGGTCAGAGGGAGAGGCCGCATTCCAAGCCACGGAGAAAGCCTCTCGCGTATTTAGCCACGAGATGACCGTTCAGAGGTCGCGCAAACAAGCTCCGTGGACCCGTTAGTCCGTGGAGAGGTTGTAAGCATATCTAACTGGGAATTATCCGGTCTGATCGGTCGTTTTCACGGATCTTTGTACCGCGATCGATTCCCCTCTATCAATGGGTCCCAAGTACCTTTCAGCTGTCCTCCACTATGAATTTTCTCGCACGTTCTTGGACAATCGACAAGGAAGCGATTCCACCGTACTGGAACAAATCGGAAATATGGAGTAACGTTTCTCGACGGGACGTTTCAAATACGAAACCCGTTCAAAATATCGATCATTTGAAAGCTTTAGCACCATTCATTAAACGTCACGTAATTTTCTAACTACGATCTCAAGACTAATTATGACTTGAACTCGTTCTATGGTATTTGAAAAAAAAAAAAAAAAAAGGTACTTTATAACCTAAAAAAATTGAACACTTGGAGAAACGATCGGTTCACCAACCCCATGTTTATCGATATCTTTCGTTTCTTTTGCCGAGCTCTTATTAGCCAGTTATGCTCCGAAGCATCCAGTACAGTAACAACCGGTTAATAACCGTTCCGTAGTCGCGGCAGTATCGGGAATCGATACCGACCCGATCGGAGGCGAATCTTCGGCTTCGAACCGGGGAAAGTACGCTGTTGAAACGTTTGAGGACGTTCGGTACACCTGCCGCAAGGTGACTGCATTCCACGCCGAGGTGAAACGTAAGGCGGGATACGCGCTGGAATGTATGTCGGATTTGCTGGAATACTTTACGAGCCGGCAGCGCTGCGCGCGCGCGCACCTTGGCGATTATATGTATGTAGTATAGTGTATCGGCCCTGCGCGCGAATCGTTTGTTTTTACGCGGGTCGGCCTACTTGTGTCGCGTATGATTAACTCCGCGATTGAGCCCCTGACACGCTCGGCATCCGTGAAATCGCGGGGAGCGGCTCAGCCCGCCTTGGTTTGAAATTTGCGCGATGCGATTTTCTGTCCACGTCAAAAATCGTCTTCAACCGGCCTGAACTCGGTGGGGACGATATTCTAGATAACCGGTACTTTATTTGCTTCCTGGTTAAATCATTTAGCTCATTCACGATGTTAAGTTTACTGAGAATATATTAGACTTCCGTTAGATACGTACGGTATTCGGGTTTCAATATTTCCAATATGGCGTCTGCAATATGGCGGATGGTACAATCGGACACGAACGAAAGTATAGTTATTTCCTATTGTTCAAAATGAAATATCATTATACACTATACCCAGAATTCCTTCCACCGTCTCAAAGATGACCAGATAAGAATTACATTTTCGAATTTCTTATTCGAATAAAAGATATTTCACCTTTCAGTGAGTATCCAAGATGGCTGCCACACGAAGATTCCATCCATAAAATGCCGGCAGTTCTATAATTTCCGCTGTAACGCGAAAAATTCAAATTGACCGTTGTATAATCACTGTCCAAGAGATTTCAACAATAATGTGGGTATCGTTTCGAATCGAGCCCCGGCTCGGAACAGGAATATCGGGGCATGCATTACGATGAAATTCCATGCATTCGTAATCTCCGGTCGTATGTACGAACGAGTTCCACGGTTCCGTTAGTATCCGCAGCCCCGTTGCACGCCCCGTACGATGTTATTTGGGCGTGTGTGCGTCCATCGGACGGTTCCGAGATCCGTGAAACGGCTAGAAGATATTCGCCGGGAATACCGCCGGTGGCGGCCGGCCCAATCGCCGAGAGGAACGCGTTCTCTTTCTGCGCAGGGGCGCGTGACTCGGTCGCGTGAATCAGAGTCCGCGGATTAACGGGAAACCGAGGAGATTTCGTTCAGCCACGTTCGTGATTGCAACGCATTAAACTGTCAGTCAGGCGATCGTAAAATTGCCACGGGATTAAAACGAGTGTACACAAGTCAACGTACCTTGCGTCGTCCTTAATCTCGTGGAATTCGAAGTTGGTGTGGTTAGGTTAGTTAATAAAAGTACCTCGAATTCTTCGTTTCCAAAACTTCTTCTTCCCTGACACAATACAGACTCTTCTCGATTATTGTCCCGAACTTGGGTTTGCGCCGGGACAATAATCGTATAGGGAGAAATGCTTCAGACCCTTGTTAATTCGCTTCTTTTTTTGACAGGTTCCACGCCCTTGCTCCCAGTGGTGGGGTTAACACCTGGACAATAATCGTGTAGAACAAGCCAGACTATAATTGAGAGGAGTCTGTATAGAGTAAGGGGCCCAAATTTCGCCCCCCTACAAGGTTCTTTGGTTCTTCGTGAAACACTAATGTAAATTATAGTCTGACAAACATTGGAAAACTTCAAGGTCACATGAAAGTCACACTATTATAGGTCATTGGATTAGTCTTTATCTCAACTATGACTTCACACTGATAAAAATATGCAGTACCATTTAAAAAAAACACCGATGACCTTGAAATTTCGAAAAACAACGTTAAGAAAAATGTTTGCTTATCATAGTATTTGCTCCTTCTAACTAAATCATACTTTCCCCTCGCATTTTTTATTGTATCCTCAAAAATAAGTGAGATATCAGAGATGCTCACGTTGGGTCGGAATGGGGGGGAGGGGCGGAATTCGGACTTCTTACCCTATAATTAATGTTAGAATATTATACAGGATGAGACATCTGAAATTATCGACCTCGATTCATGTGGATATTATTGGCTGTAGAAGGTTGATGCTTAAGATGCTGATAAATCGTTGTGTTTTCCAGAGTGTCATGGCGGCCCGAAGCGTTAAATCAATCGAACGGAATGAGATACTGTCGGTACGGAACGCGCTTCCGATTCGTTCGGGATATTTATGCGTTCCGCAGAATCCCGGTTCGCATACCATGCCGAGGACCCCTCGAGATCTAATTTCATTTTAATCATCGACAACCGCGACGAGCAAAACAAGACCGTTCAATTTTCTTCGGGGCGAGCACGCTTGGGATCGACGACGACAACGACGTGCCTTTGATTCTTTAATAATGACCACGTTGCCGGAAGCAATATGAGTAATTGCACTCCACGGATAACGCGCTGGCGATATGTAGTTATTCGTTTCGTTAAATATTTGAGAAACCTTTCCGGAATAATGGTATTCATTACGTTGCAATAATGTCAGAGTAGTTTTGATTGATCGAAGTAGCGATTACTGGATTCCGTATATTCCGTTTGTAAAAGATAGTGTTCAGACGATCTGTTAGGTACGTTACTATTTATTTATTTATTCGAACAAATGCCACTGAATTATTGTCTGATAGCATATCAGGGAAGAATTAATTAAAATAATTTAAAAAATATCGAAACTTTCGGTGTTAGGAACCGACGTTCCGTTGTAAGAAAAACACCGCCATCTTGTTTTCAGTCAGTCACGCGTGCCTTCTTCCTCTCCGCTTAACAAAACGAATCTCGTGACGTTAACCAGAGATCGTTCCGATCGGTTCGATCCCGATCGATCAATCCACGGATCCTTCGAATAAGATTTCTCAAGTAGGATAGGAATTCCATGGATGTACTACATAAATTGCTATGGTTATGTGCCACCAGAGGGGGGAGGATGGTCGGGAACTGGAATGACCGTGAGGTAATCGTAGATCGAACGATTTTTTATTCTAACCGGTGGAGCAACCGTCGTCGCCGTGACAGTGTCGTTATTAGTCGTTAACCAAGGTGCCAAATGTATATAGAATAGCAAGTGATCGCGCGTGCTCACAAAGTTATAGCCGTTAGGACCAATTGGGGTCCCTCCAGGGACGCCACTCGTGTCGTTGTGTGTTCTACAATAGGCGACTCGCGTGTAGCCCCGCCCGTGTGCTCCTTATACCTTTTCCGACAAATTCATGCTGGGCAGGCATTCGGTTGTTGCAAGGGTGTACACTCCAGTTCGTAAGTATTAGGAAGACAGTTGTCAGATGTGATGGAAACTCGAAGAATTATTGCGAAATTATCGATTAATGTTCGATAATTTTTTGACGATCGAATAGACCTAGGGGTAGGGAAGTTTTTCGATAATAAGAGGCACATACAATACTTTTATAACAGCTAATGTTCAAGAATAAAATATTCTAATATTGGTACACACTATAGTACTGTAGATTATTATTAATATAAATGGTTAGGAAAAATGGCAATAAAACCGAATACATATTGTCTCGGGAGGTACAGTTTGTCCACCGTTGGAATAGATGGCGGTACTTGGGTCCAGATGGACCCGTACTTATATGAACAACGGTGGGTTTTGAATTAGTTTCTGTAAGTTCGAGTGGTGAGGTTTTTGAGATCTTGAAAAATTTCTGTAATTAGCAACCAAAAGGATATCGGATAAACATTACAACAAACTTGTATCAATTTTCTTGATCTCCATTTAAATAAATGGAGTTTAGTGTATTAAAAAGGTGATTGTTCTATTATCCGAATACTTATGTCTGCCTATTAGTTCGGATATGGGAGGCTCTGCTGTACCGCGCAAGAAGGATGTGTGCACATGTGTCCAAACGTACCCTCTCGAGCAAACTCGGCTTTCGCTAGGGGAAAAAGTGGCGTAAGAGAAGGGCCTCCTACCATTTGGTAAAAATGATTTCAGGTACTAAAATAAATATTAAATCGGATGTTAATTTCGGTTAATTAAGGCCTCTTTTTCTATCACTTTTTCCCCTAGGTGAAGCCGAGTTTGCTCGTGAGTGTACCCAGCCACCTCTGTTTCTGCGGTTACCCAAAATCAACCTACTGTTCCGAGGATCAAGCGTCAACACGGCCCCGAGAAATAAACCCGTTGGTCATCCGATCTCCAACGTTAACCGAACAATTTTTCCTCGGTTCAGCGGGTATTACATCCTGGAATTGTTTCACAGGTGGCTCGCAACGGGCTGTGTTACGGGTTCCAGGAGGACTCCGTGAAAACGAGCGTCCACGCGAGAGTGCGTTCTCTTTCAGGCGTGTACAGCGGGTACGAGGCCCCACGGTGTGCCGCACTTACGCGTTATAGTTGCGTAACCACGGCCTAGTTCGCGTACTAGGCGACTTTAATATTCGTGGTGGCAATTCTACCGCAAACGGAGCTCTGCGCCTCGACGTTCCTCGAAAAACCGAGTCTTCCAGATTGGACCGTGCGCGGTCGGGCACCGGTTTGATAGCGCACGGTCCTGTTCGTCGAATGTATTTATTTATATTTTTCTTAATTTGATATGTCAGGATTTCCGCGCCAATGTTCGAACCCATTTGAATGGGTTAATCGTTGATACTCCTCGTCAGATGTTTGAACACGTTTGAACGATTGGACCGTTCAAACTCTTCATAAGACGTTCGAACACATTGAAACAGTTCGATTGTCCGCGAGCTAAGTATCACTCTAACCGGGTCACGATAAAAAACGCTTTCCATCCAGCCATGAGAATTCATACTTATGTAACCCTCCGTGTACCTGTTCGCCGTACTACTCGGGTTAACGTGACATAATCGCTTCATTCTCGGCCTCCGGTTCGGCTACGCATCCTCCGAATAGTTGCCCGGTACCTATACACACGTATCCACATAAACATGATCGCCGATTAGTCAATACGTTGTGCACGATCCGCGAGTGGGCGTTTGCGTTCCTGTATGCTAATGCCGTATCGTACGTATATCTTTCGTAACGCGCCGTCGCGGCTCGAGGATCCTTGATTGGTAAAAGTGGTCTCTTTCTCTCTTTTGGCGGGCTAATGGCTGGCGTGGCTCGTTCCTCCGATTCCTCCGACGATTCGTCATAGACAAGATCTTCGTGAAACCGCGGGTGAAAGCGGGAAAGGGAGAGAGAGAGGGAGAGAGACGTTCGACGGGCCTAGGACGCGACCTGGCGAAAGATAGCGAGGAGGGGGGTAGACGGTAACAAACGTTCTGTTCGCCCCCCGGGAGAAACCACTTTCGCTCTTTTCGCCACTCGCCCGTCGCGTTTTCATTTTTCCCTCACCTGGGATAGATTTTACCACGGTGCGTTGGTTCGATGTCACGGATCGTAAAACATCTACGGCCGATTCTTAACGTCGTCGCCGCCGCCATCTTGGTTTCGCGGGAACGGTTAGTTGCAGTAGAGAGGAAATGAGAGTGCTCAGGTATCTATCACTCACTTCGCACACAAATATTTCGTGAATCATGACTCGTCATGTGTCCTGAGTCGTAATCCCTCCTCACGAGCCCGCGGCTGCCCGATGCTTGCCCGAGCGGGCACAGTTGCCCGTTCATGCTGTAGATCTTTGGGTTGGAATACGTAAATTGTTGGAAGAATGAACATTTTGACATAATAATAATATAAATGGAACTTTGAAACTTTTCTATGTTTAACAGATTGAATATGGTATCTGCAATTCATTACTCACATCTATCGTATGTCCCCGGGAATAAAAATTTCGGCGACAAACTGATGAAACCTTTATAAAACCTTGAAGATCCTACGGAAGATTTCCAAGTTATTGAAAAAATCCTACGAAAATATACAATTTACAATAGTATTTCTATAAATTTAACAACAATTGCCTTAAGTACTACTTAGATACATGACATGACAATTTATTTATAATAATATTTGTATAGATTCAGTAGGACCACGCTCTGGTGTTATTCAGGCTTATAAAATTGTAATGTATGCGTCGCAAATAATTCCCTCTTCTGGAACTTGCAAATCTTCCGTAGGATCTTCAAAGCTTCATAAAGGTTTCATAAGTTTGTTGCCGAAATTTTCATTGACATCAATATACCTTACAGAGTCTTACGAATGCTCCGGTGGTTCTATGACTCCACTTTCTCAAACACACGGGGTCTCTTATGCAGGCTCCGGGGGTTCTATGACCCCACGCTCTCACCACGCTGGGTCTATGGCGCCTCCACCGGGGGTTCTGTGACCCCACGTTCTCACCACACGGGGTCTCTGGCGCCTCCACCGGGGGTTCTGTGACCCCACGTTCTCACCACACGGGGTCTCTGGCGCCTCCACCGGGGGTTCTATGACCCCACGCTCTGACCACGCGGGGTCTCTGGCGCCTCCACCGGGGGTCCTATGACCCCACGCTCTGACCACGCTGGGGCTCTGGCGACTCTCGCGGGGGTTCTATGACCCCACGCGCTGACCACGCGGGTCTCTGGTGACTCCCGCGGGGGTTCTACGACCCCACGCTCTCACTACACGGGGTCTTTGGCGCCTCCACTATATAGTAAAATATGGAAATAGGAAGAAACGAAAGTTGTACTGTAAAATTGATTCCAGTATAATATTGAAAGCAAGTAATTTCGTCTTATTGCTCAAGACCTAATAGGTACTTACAGCAGATCCTTGTTTCCTTTCGCGCGACGGGAAATGCTTTCTCGTCAGGTCAGTTCCCTTAGCGTGAAAATTCCGATCGTGGTTTTTATTACCGTGGCGGAATGCCCGTTATGCGATCCTCCGGGTAGTAACAGTCGCGCTTCGTTTTAGGATCGAAAATTCTAGAAAGTTGCTTCTCTAGCGAAATTTGACGATATTGACTGTATAATTAGCTCCTTACAAGTTTATAATAGAAAATGATCTTGAAGGCCATTTGAAGGCCTTCATATGTCTTTAGATAAAAAATAATCTACTTCTTTCGCATAATTCCGTCACGAAAGGCTTGTTCAATTATGCATTTTCATCTGGTTACCTTCAAACACAAATTATATTGGCTACAGTTACACAAAATAAGAAACTAATTGACCTTGAAATGTTCTTGACGGCCCATTACTTTTACCACGCAGCAGACTCCTCGCTTAGAAACTCGAATCTTTCCACTGAAATTCATTAGAGCAGTATTCTCGTTTTCTCCTATGCTTTCGTCTCACAGACGAGATTCCTGTTCATACATCCAAAGGGAGATTTTAGGATATATAGTAAATCCTCGATAAATGTTCGACCGGGTCCTCGGCACTGACAAGTAGAGGTCCCCTGGTGTAACGCTGACTGTTCAAAGCCAGTGGTATTTGTTTCAGCCCACACGTGGCCATTAGTTCATGGAATATTTAATGTTCAGTGCCGAGGACCCGTTCGAACGCTCATCGATGATTCGCTGTAGATATTATTAAAACACCGAAGCATGTCGATCGACATTGGTTCTCGATTTATTTCCTCGATATACTTCATCATTCGGATTGTCTACATCGTTGAAAAACTGTCGTTTGTACTTACAAGCGTAACGCGACATCGCGGTGTCACGGCGGATACCTCGCGAAGCGGAGCTCCTCCAGTCGTATGGCATAGGGTTCCAGTAGGGTCGGTTCGAGGGATGGGTCGAGGAATCGGGACGCAGGTGGGATAGGTGAGCTCTCGCTTCGCGGCGGGAATGACAGTGGTATTAAAATATAACGTTATTATTATCGTCATTATTATCAAATACATTAACGGGACGTAATAAAAAATAGAAGATGAAGCGTGACCGTAGCGGCCGGTCGTATCGGAAGTACATTCACTATTTACACGAATGAGTATTCCATCATTGGGTCCGTTCGGCGGGAAGATCGCGGGTCTACGACGCGGCGTAGGACCAGTTGGCGAAGAATATAAGTTAGGAACTCTTCTTTTTAGTCTCTCGCTCTCGTGTCCGACCGTTGTATCCGCGTAGTCTCGAGACTCGAAGCTCGTAATATCGATTGTAACGTGAATCGTACGCGTCGCGTGACTCCAATACAGAAACATTTCCCTCAGTGGCACGTAGAACTGAACGATAGTCTCGGGTTCCCGGAGGCATCAGGACACGACGCACTTTTCCGTGTCCCTTTGCGCCTGATTCGACGACGCCGAAGAGGTGGGACCGCGTTTTCTGGCGCAGGCCACCGCGTCGTTCGGCACGTAGGAGATCCTGACGCCACCGTAGGCTCTTCTGGGCGGTAAAGCATACGCGGCTGCCTCGTCGGAACTGCTGGATGAGCTGCAGGTGGAGCAACAGCTCTCCGCGTCGTCGTCTTCACCGTCCACCCTCGATTTTGAACTTCCTGCTACACCTACAATAAGTGATCTGCCGTTAGGTTTGTAATAATTGTCTCAGTGATGATGGAGACAGCGGTGTAAAATAGGGTGAATTGATCGAGGCGCCTACGACTCCTTAACTAGTTGTCTTTGTTGATCTTATTAGTGTTAATCTTTTCGTTCACCTTAACCCTTAACTATAGTGGCCGGGTACAAATCTACTTCATTGTACATAGCGTAGTCATGTAGGTCAGACTTGACCAGTGTAGTAGAGAGTTAACTGAGTCTAATGTTACGAGATATATAAATCAGTCAAAATTAGAGGATTACGATACCATGCTTATATAACCTAAAATTACGTATCTCTTTACGTATTCGCTACATCAGGAAGTGCTTCTCCCGACATTGTTCGTCGAGGGGTTAGAATCGAACAAAGCCAGCCAAACTCCAGTATCTAAATCCACTGGACCTCGATATTCCTATTGTCGTGGGGATCACAATAAGCAGCGGGGTCTTATGGGTTATGGAAAGCAGGAGAACACGTCTCTACCCACCCCAAGACGACGAGCCGGCGACCTCCTCCGGCTGTAAGCTCCTTGATCGAGACACATTCGTTCTCGACAGCGACGCCGGCGACGGCGACGGCGAGCACGACGTGTTGTTCCTCTCGTTGGAGGGGGAGTGGGGCAGTACGCGGGGCGACGTCGCGGCGTGATCGTTCGTGTCCAGATCCCCTTGAAATCGTACGCGTCGCGACGTCGGGGTCGGGGGATCCGTTTGGCTCAAGACGAGATTCGTCGTCGGCGATGTCGCCGATTCCTGGGCCAACGTGGTCACGGACAGAGCGACGACACCGGTCGATGTCGACGTCGACGCCGACGCCGACGCGGACGCGCCCGATGACGGCCGCGGCGGCGGTGGCGGTAGTTCCGGCATGCTCGACGCGTGGGACGGAGCGGAATTCTGGACGCATCTGAGGGGCTCTCGATCCCTTGCTTGCATCAGCCTGAAACGGAACATACATTTTGTTATTGCTATTATTTGTTTATTTAGCTTGTTGATACAATACACTCTGGTATGCATTTAAAACACTTATCGAACATGGGGTAAATGTTTTACGGGGCTTTAGGAAATTGCAGGATGTCTGGAATGTATATTGCTTAGATATACACCTATTAATCCTTTGATTACGAAAGGCGTATATATATGCCCTCTAAATTTTTCTTATTGCAATACATATATTGTTTTACTAAACTGGTTTAACATAGACTTCAGATTTACTAACTAATATTTATAGCATGCAGGAAACTAAACATATTTACTAACCACTACTTAACTCTTTTATTTGTCAAACTTTGCATATAGGAAAATACGATTATTCTCCATGTTGTACTATTACAGTTCTTATATAAGAAAGACGTGCTACTACGTCAACCGTTCTCAGCTTATGTTTTTGAAAGGACATACTACCACCGACATCAACTGTTAATATGGGTAAATTGAATTACTTATACCTCATCCATCGTCAGTCATAAATAAATAGAGGGGGATAACCATTTAGGTGGAACTAGGACAGAGACAATTACGATTATATCACTACATTCTTGGACCCTACTTTGAACCATCCAACGTTCTCTATCAAAGGAAATAAAAATCTTTCTTAAAAGGGGTGTGTGCGAGTCGATTCACACCCTCTATGGGCTTCTACCCCAATCAATTTACCTTCCCAATTCGCTGCGATTATCCTCGGGATGGGTACTACGTTCCTGTAGCAGTCTCTCGAGATTCCTCTCGAGCAGCACCCGGTCAAGGCCTCCCGGCCTGGAGCCACTCGTCGGGAACCCGTCGGTCGTGAATTCAGGGCTGAGCGTGCTCTGTGTCGGTGTCGTCGCCAAGGAGGCGGACGTTTGATGATGCTTCCTGGTCATACGGGGCGAGTTCCGCGGTGATCCAAGGGTGTGTCTGGAGCCAGGAAGCGGGGGCGGTGGCGGCGGGGGCGGTGGGCTCGACGAACCCTCGCTGGCTGGCGGTTGCCTTCGACCGGTTCTGAGAAGTCGAAATGGTAATCGGTTGTGTCAATAACGGGGAACATCACGAATACAACGGGGGGCAATCAGAACTTTCGGGGTCAAAGATAAATATGTACTCTTATATCGAGGGTGTTTTTCAATGTTTGAATTCTAGAATGACATTGCGAGGTGGCCAGAGGTTCTAGAATATTTTAACAGTTTCTATAATGATCGAAGTAGTGATCACCACTGTTTTCTCTGTGTAAATTATTATTTACCTGAGGAACGAAGGCGGCGGAGCCGGGCCAGCCGACGAGTCGCTCGGCGTCGTCGGCGGTTCACCCTTGCTGCACGCTATGCTACAATAAATGGCGCCTCTTCGCGGCAGGAACGGCCGTCCGAGGAGGGAGGTGCGACATGTGGCGCAGCAGAAGCAGGCCTCGGTCGCGTGCCAGTGCTGACCCTCGTGCGACATTTGTCCCTGATCGACACCGATCGGTTCACCGCAGCTGTCGCAGTATTCCGCGAAGGATGCGTCGAAACAGCGAAGACAGTACGGTCGTCCTTCCCTCATCACGTACCTCTGACCGCCGAGCTGAAAATCAGGATGTCTGTTTAGTCGAGAATTACTCATCCCTAGGGCTTTGATACAAGCGATCATTTCTACGGTTTGTTTTCGAGACTTATAGAGAATGTGTTCAGGAGAACAGAACAGTTGAGCACTGAACTTTATGGTTTGATTAATCGTTCCACCAGGATGCACGTAACCTCAAAACGTGAAACAGGACAATCGTGAAATAGGAAAATTATTGCAGAACTCTACCCGTTCTAATAAAAAAAAATTTATTACTATTTTGCAACTGATTTGTACTGGTAACTTGTAAAATTTCATTAATAATATTAGTTCAATTACGCAAGGGGGTCCTTGGTGAATGACTGAACCACCACCATTTTAGGACGCACCCCATATGATTGTATTCTATAACTACTCAATACTCTACAAAGACATAAGAGAAGTCAATATCGTCCCCCAAACAAAAACAATATTATTCCAAACATTTTCATATTATTATTGTCGAAGACATTTTTATTATCGGTCATTCACGAGAATATAAAAATTCAATGAAAATCGTTCAGACGAATATGTACTTCCCATCACTGACTACGACGACTAAACCGAAAATAAAAATGGCGGCGAGACACACGTCGCGTCGAGGGGCATCGACCGTTTCCTGCTTTTTCGCGCGACAATTATTTACGTCGGAACGGGCGACGTCCGCGGAGAGTCATTTACCTCTCCCCCTCTCTGTACGATTTAGCTGTCAGCCTCAGAGCCCATCCCCTTTATATCCCGTGACGGACGTCCGTGGCATGCAGTTCGCGCGGCGATAATTCATCGAATCTAGGTGTCGATAAACGTCATACGCAGGGCAAGGACGAACAGACTCTCCTCTACGCGGGACCAGACAAAGCTTCTTATCGAGACTTTACGAGCTGACGGATCAATCGACATATCCACTGTCGGACAAACGCATTGCCTTCTTTTTGCAACGGAAATGAACATGTTGTCACTTGTTACACGAGCTTTTAGATAGAAATTTTATGTGATTTTTGTATACGGAAGAATTGTAGAATTGAATCAATTGATGGTACTCGTTATTCCATACATGAAGTATTAACTAGGAAACACCGTGAACGGTGACTCGCGGATTGGAATGAAACTTTTTGAGTTTATAGAGTGATTCAAGGCATAGACGAGAGTTAGAAAAAAATGCTTCGAAGGAAAGTTTAATGGTACAATAAATGTTATAAACTTGCGTTCACGAAATATGGAAAAATATCTGTTTTCTTAAGAAGAAAATTTTGGAACACTTTTTTTCGAAATTTCGTTGTGTGTTTGTTGGAGAGCAAATTTGTGTGCGCGAAAGTACGTGTGAAGGGGAAGTGCTTCACGTGGCAATATGTTCAGTGGCAATACAGTTAGAGTCCACAGTAAAAAATAAAAAAAAAAGTACTTCGTCATTTTGACTCGTTTAAACGTAGAATTTCCTTCCTCCATAATGAGTCGACATTTGGTAAACAATTATTTAACCTATTAACCTGGGAATTAACTTTTGTTCAACTCGTGTCGCAATGGGCCTATATGGCCCATATACATTTCACATATATTTTCCCATATGGCCACACTACGTTTTAAGGGGACTTTCCCATTCAAAATTAAAAAAAGACACTTTTTTAATATTTCTTTATAAAAAAAAACTATTATATTTAGAAATATAATTCCTTTTGGACGCTATTATATATATTATTAAGAAGATAAAGAAATTTTTTCTAGCACATTTAGTTCACCACGACCGCTGTAGAGGGCGTCTTCCAAAAAGCCACGTTTTAATCGGTGCGACACTTTGCAGACGTCCTGTAAAAAATTAAGTAAAAATTCAAACGAGATTCTATTCGTGAGACTTAAAACTACACAATAAACCTCTAAAATAGTTTATTTTTTGTATTTTTTTATCGTTTTATACGTATTTTCCGAAAAATTCGAAAAATCACTTTTTTGGGGGCAATTCACCCCTGTATAAAAAAGGGGGGGGGTAGTTTTATGAACTTTTAGAGGTTTATTGTCTAGTTTTAAGTCTCACGAATAGAATCCCGTTTGAATTTTTACATAATTTTTTACAGGACGTCTGCAAAGTGTCGCACCGTTTAAAACGTGGCTTTTTGGAAGACGCCCTCTACAGCGGTCGTGGTGAAATAAAACTGCTAGAAAAAATTTCTTTATATTCTTAATAATATATGTATATAATAGCGTCCAAAAGGAATTACGTTTCTAAATATAATAGTTTTCCTATAAAATAATATTAAAAAAGTGTCTTTTTTTTTTTTCAATTTTCAATGGGAATGTCCCCTTAATGGCTAAGAACGACGTGAAACGTAATGCGCACCGTTAAAAATTTCGAAAAAAGTCGTCACCCCCATTGTCTTCCTGGCCTGAATATTCCGTCATACCGTGTTAACAGGTGAATCACTATCGACACCTCGACGACAGTTTATCCCTAGTCGCATGTTTTTCATTACCTGTCGATCGCACTCGAGGCAAGCGAAATGCCTCATGTGCCAGGCTCTGCCCTCCGCCTCGGTGCATTCGTCGGCCAGTATGATCTCGTCGCAGGCGCAGCATCGCGGTTTCAACGTCTCCGCGTGATGCCTGCCGCAGTAGAGCCGACCGTCCCGCCAGAAGTATATCAGGTCGACGAGCAGCTGCCTGCAGACGCAGCAAACGAAACAGGCCGGATGCCATAGGGCGGACGGTCCCGCTCGGCTCGCGGCAACCGCCATCTCTCCGGCGGCGATCGGCCTGCTGCACTCCCGGCATCCGGCCCCGTGGGGCCTCTCCAGCTGGCTCGCGTGCCCGCGGCCGAGGGCCTCGCGTTTCCGTTGCGCCGCGAACACCCTCAGCTCGCGTTTCTCCTCCTCCGATAGGCCGCTGCAGTAACGCGCCTCGTTGTCGTGCGGCGGTAGCTGTTGCAGCAGCTGCTTCACCCGTTCACGTTCACCCGCGCTACCCGCGTACGGTATCTTGTCTTCCGGTAGCGCGCTGAAGTACAGGTGTACCTGAGACAGAGCGCGTGTGCACATACACACGGGATTGTAATTAAGAGCGATCACGCGGAGGCCGTAATTACGGCAGAGATGGAGAATAATCTATAGTCTATTGATAAATAATCATCGATAGTTTTTAATAGGGTAAGTCTGGGAGAGATGGATTAGAATTGTATTTTTTAAACTACAGTAAATGCTCGATGAGCGTTCGATAGTTCCTCGGCATTGAATGTTAAATACTTCATGAACTAATGGCCTATAGGATATCGATAAATTATCATCGATAGTTTGTAGTAGGGTAAGTCTGGGGGACCAGAATTGTATTTTTCAAACTACAGTAAATTGTTGGTGAGTGTTCGAAAGCGCTTCGGCACTGAATATTAAATATTTGATAAACTAATGGCCACATGCGGTGTCTGTCCTATGTTGTCTGATCGTGTTTGTCTGTTTTTTGCCCCGAGGAGTGTCCTTTTCGGGGCCCAATCGAACCGGGCAACCTGAGCTTCGAACGGCACGGACGAACGGTTTTCAGATTGGTGACTCTGGTAATTGGGTATTCGGGAACCACCTGGGGACGAACGTTTTTTTTTTTTTTTTTTTTTTTTTTTTTTGGCAGATTGAAGGACAGGTCTGCAGGATTGATATAGGGTGTCCTTTGATGAAACCGATCAATTTGTGGAGCATATTCACTAAGGGGCCATTCTACGCGAAGTTGGACACTTGTTGGAGTAACATTTTGGATTTTGTTGAAACTTAAATATGTCGTGGTCCTTAGTGATATATAAACGTATCTCGAAGGATTTTGGAAACTTTTTAAAATTGTTGATTTCACAACTTTTATGAAGTATGGTGTCAATAAAAAAGGTCGACACTACATTTATAGCTGGAAAATGAACAATTTAAAAATGTTTGAAAATCCTACGAGATACGTCTATACATCATTAAAGGTTACAACATATTCAATTTTCAACAATATCCGAAATATTACACCCAAAAACTGTCTGACTTCGCGTGGAAGAACCCGAAGGGGGGATGTAAGCGTTAATAATTATAATAAATGCTGTTTCCAACATGGGATATTTTTGGTTCAACATAACCTCGATCGAAACAATCCCTCGAATTACAATTTTAAATATTCCCGCGTCGGAACGGTCCCTACAATCGGAAATATGGCGGCCCAGTTTCGGGTCGTACAAAAACGGGAATCAAAGACGGGCAAGCATTACTTTCTCGCCATTGTGATAGTCGATATCCATCATTCATGAATAATTCAAAGATGAAATGCTTACAGTTACACGGAACACGTCACGGGGGGGGGGGAGCAGGTCTCTTCTCTGTCGGACAAAACAGTGGAACGGGTCCGGCTTGTTTTATTTCGCTTACGGGACCGACGTTTAACCCGAATCCGCGTTCCACGCTTTCGACTCGCGTAAGTCGAGCACGCACGCTTTCGAAACAGAAAGGGTCGAACGTTATCGGTATCGATCGCGTTTTCCTGAAACGAATCGAATATAATTATTGATCGTAAATCAGACGGGTCTCCGACGACCCGATCCAGACGTACTCGACAGTTAAGTAGAGGTGCTGCTAACGATTATCGATAAGTTATCGATAACTCATTGATAATATATCGACAATATCCTTATTGATAGTTACCGATACATCGACAATATCATTAAATAACTGATACTTTATTTAACCTGACGTTAATATAAATTAAATAATTGATATTTAAACCTCTAGTTATTGGTATATCAATAATATAGTTAAGTTATTGATACTTACCGATACATTGATAATATAGTTAATTTACTAATATTTACTGATCAACGGTATTACCGATATATCGAATTATCGATGATATTATCGATATATATATATATCGATATCGACGGCAGCACCTTCACAGTTAAGTCTTCGATCGACTTCTCTATCGAAAGTGTCTCCCGAGCAATTTAAGAAACCCTCCACCGTGTACAGAGTTTATGCGCAAAATTCTCGAAGTTCCTGAAAATCCCAAGTATAACCGTCACGGTAAATCAACCGGAGAGAAAGCAAACCTTTATGCAAATCCAAAGTCACCGCGGCGCGTACCAAGCATAGCGTATCAAGGCGCGCCCACACGAGAGCCACTGAGTCCGAGAAAACCGCGGTGTTCGTTTCGTAACCGCCTCGAATCGCCACGGCCGACCATACGTTTCTTTATCGACTATAAAAACGTCCCGCCAAAAACTTCTGTCGGGACACATTTCCCCTCGACGATGCCCCGTATTTCAATCATCGTGAAGGACAGTGAAATATTGTCCCTTCAGAAGGACTCTGGAATCGTTAGGACCACCACGGTCTAAATCGACGATAGATCAACATTGCTCGTTAATTGATTATTTCGTGATCATTTGAACCGCGGATGTTTATGTAAATTTCATACTGGACTTTATCGACCGACTTAACAAAACTGGAATCAAACACATCAACTGCCCGGCTTATGGCCTTGGAGGGGATATCGAAATCCCCTCTCCCGGAAGACTCAAGTCCCACTAGACTGCGGATTTTATGCATTTACAGACTCTAGAGCTCTGTGAAATACAACGAAAGACTAAACTTTCATCGAATGCAACGACTTTTCTATTTTATTCTAAACCCAATAACGTACTTAAACGAAGGTAGAAATTATTACTTTTGTTCTTATTTTCAAGAATTACTTTATAAAATTTTATTTTGCATAAAAATCCACAGTCTACTGATCACTAATTACAGTGGACTCTATATTGCAATGGCCTAGGCTGTAGGGGAGTAAAATGGCAATAAGTTCGGAGCTCCCTCCATGCTAAGTTGGCATGGAACGTGGTGGAAGGGGAAGTGCCTCGCGTGGCAATATGTTGCGTGGCTATCTGTTTAGTGGCAATATGTTGCGTGGCAATATGTTTAGTGGCAATATAGTTAGAGTCCACTGTACTAGGTCTGGAGGAAGAGATATAAAGAGAGAAAAATAGCCTGTTTTCCCTTACTTGATCCGGCCTGAGACCGGGCGGCACCCACGTGTACTCCTCGAGGGCGCATCCGCTGTCATCGTCGCTCTGCGAGTGCCTCTGATGATGCATCAGCGCCTCCTGGAGGGCGAGGCCTGGCGGGGCCGGTTGCACGGGACTCTTGAACGGCTCCTCGTGCGATGTACCGGCGGCCCCGCTCTGGAAAGCCATCGCCATTGCCATCGGCGGGCCAGGACCGAGGCAGAGTCCCGAGGGACCGCCCGCCTCCGTCGAGGTCCGCTGATGTTCCTCCCTTGGACACCTGCAGCTTCTGCACACCTTTCTGAAAAAAATCATGGAAAATTCCAATTTCATTAGTGATCACCCTCTTCCTATTGTTTCCTATCAATGGGGAGGATACAGAGTAAAAGATTTTTGGACAATGGCACGCCGATGAATCGTCGTGGGGAAAAGAACAGATGGGTAGAATAATGGTCATATGTGTTCGCTTTGGGAGAGCAGTCACGAGATGGACGTCGAAATATTGGTTTCTCCGATCGTGCTTCGAGGTTGGTTAACGATTTTTGTAACTCAGACCTGGGAGAATGTTATTTGAAATGATAAGAAATATCTATTTGAAATAAGGATATATTTGAATTTAGGAAATTTATTTTTTATACTGGTATTTGAAAATTAAAATAATAGTAATTTTGAATAATAAAGTATTTTGTTATGTTTGTATTTGAAATTTGGCAAAAGAAATAATACGCAACGAACAGAGTTTATTTTAAGGAATCTTTACTGGAGTTTGCTGTAACTTCTACATTCATCATTTTCTACAAATGACTTCATAAAACTGTATTTGCATAAACATCTGCTGTCTACTTGTGGATCACGAGTTACCAAGCTACCGGCATTGACGTGCTTCGAATCCTAAGATAGTAGTATGCAAAAATAATCAAAATCTTCTCTTAGTTCGCTCATAATGCTTTGTATCCTTTTTTGACAGTTCCTTTTCCGTCGAGTTGTATTCAATTAATTTGGTGTTCGTTATTTGATCATAAAATTTACATTTCAAGAGACAGTCTTCGGGACTATGAATTTAGTCTGGAACAGGTTATGGTCATTTTTGTGAGGCTTACTTTAGAATAGGTGAGGAATCTCTGATTCTATGGGAAGTCGTAAACTTCAACACGAATTTACTGACATTCCGTAACGTTTTCAAAGAAAGTTTATATGCTTCTGGAAATAGTAACACTAGAACTATCAAACCCGTCAAAGTAACGGAATTCAAATTTGTTATTTTGCAATTATTGAATTTATAACAGTGCTTTCGTCGGTATTCATGACTACCTTTAATTTATTATATATATTTTATATTACTTTATATTATGCTATACTGTATTATATAATATAAATATGAATATATTATGCAATTTAAGTTGTTATACATTCAACGCTGGTAGTTCTAGTGTTAAGTGGATCCTTTTTATCGTTTCGGTTATTGGCCCCTTTTCTATGAATTATTGTATATGGAGCGGGCCCAGGTGGTACAATCGGAACGAAGATGACTCTACGAAACAAACTTCAAAAAAGCCACAATCTTGCCTTGAGGGAGAGGTTGAATTTGTGTCAGCACGATGCGTGTTGCATATTAATATTCGAAACCCCTTTCCAAGGTAACAGAAGGAATTCCATTCCCACGGGGCGCCGATAAATTTCGTTCCTATTTGCATTCGTAATTTCATGGAAACGGAAAACGAAGAATTTCGATTCGGTTCAGGGACCCGTGAACCAGAAGCAAAAAACGAAAAACTTACTAACAGTTAAATCAATATGAAGTATAAAATGTCCCTATTCCTGCTCAGCGAAAATGGAAGTACCAAAACCAAACTTTGGCGAACAATATTAAAGATTCCGTAAGTTTTTTATTTTAACACTTATTAAATTTATTTCCATTAAAATACTGCCATCGATTGAACAGCGGGCTGTAGTATTTTGTACGGAAATACTGAACTAATTTAAATAATTTTATGTGTGTTTAATTTATTATGTAACTTTTTACATTAAATAAAATATATACGCACTGAGCAGAAATCGGGACCTGATTAGAAATACGGACATTGACCTTATAGATGACTCCTTGCGAGCATGACCCCCTAAAACAGTATGATTCGTTGGCCCGAGGTGGAAAATCTTGCAGCAACCATTGCGTTACGATTTAGTATGCCGGTCTGTTATTACCAGCGTGGTCGACGTTGAAATCGAACCGAGGCAAGAAATTCCGTTTCAGTGGCAACGGCTGATTACACGCTGACCGATCGTGCCAAGGTATCACTTTGCTTATCAAACTCCACGGTTTCGAGAGGCTGTTCAAAGCCAAGGTGCCGTGGCTTAAACATCGATTTACCGTCGGTTACGGGTGGGATTCAATTAGAAAGGACTCGTCTGTCTCCCTCACTGAGAGAAAACGAAGGAAGAGATCGATTTCCCTGAGCTGCAAATTTAATCTCAGAAGAAAATTGATTCCGATAGGCGGAACCGATCGAGTGGCAATTTCTTTTCGAAACGATCCTTTTTTCTTTCATTAGATGCACCAGTGATCCACTAATTCTTGGGGAATCAACGTCTTTTTTTTTTTCTGGAAATCAAGGATCGATACTGTTTCATTTATATTCGAAATGATTTTTGGAGATCCACCATTGTTGATCGGGAAAGTATGTTTTAAAAAGTTTCCAGGCCAAATATGTAGTACGAATAAATTTTTTGTGTACCCATATTGAGAATACGCTGCTTCTTTGGATTTGGTGATATTAAGAATTTTACTGCATAAAAGTAATCTGTTCTTCTCTTTCGAACGAATATGGGTCTGACAAATGTTATGACAAGAATATATGGTGATATATACATAATTGTATAAGAAAATAGTGGATTAATTTAATGGGTACACATTTTTTCACGCTTATGCATTATTTCAAGCTTTCACAATTTCTACAAGTAGAAAATGAATGTGCAATGGCGTGTATACACTTGGCACGCAGCGTCTTTAAAAAAAAAAAACAGGTCTCCACGTTGTAGAGTAGTGCAGACTCTCGCTCGATGTCGTGAAACCGCCAATTCGAGGTGGATTATAATCAGTACGCGTCCCCTGGGAGCCTGAACCCATTCCTATAAAAATGAAAGAAGCGAAACCAACAAAATGGCATCGTTCGAGGGAAGAGATCACAATTTTGTGTAGCTTTGTTCTTATTTCTCAAGAAAAAAAGTGTCTACTATTAATTTTTTTTGGACTGACATATCCTCTCAAGAAATGTAATTCTTTTTATTGAGATTCTGTAAATTCCTTTATAGATTTTATTACAGAACGAAATCGATTGGTTCAATTGTTTTGGAGATATTATACTCAAGCTTGAGAAATACTGTCGTCTTCCGATTAACAAATAAAAATCTATACTTTAGAGAAAATTGTTAAAAAATTTGTTTCTTTAACCCCCTACGATCAAAACATTCTTTCAACCATAGTTACCATACTTGAAAATCGACATATTCTTAAATTTGTATTGCTTTACAAACATGTAAAGTTCCATCCAAGTTATTGTTAAACGTTGTCAATACTACTCTGGAATTTTTAAAAGTCTTAAGAATCCATCAATTTTCTTTTCAAATTTTGTTGTTGACATTGTAGGTTCCACTATATTCTCTGTCTCGCTACTGACTATTAGAATCAATCATCACAAAAACTAAAACATTTGAAAAACGTCGGTTTTGTCGTGAGCCTCTGAATTTTCAGTTGGGAACGAAAAATGTCATTAATCAAAATTTGTTTTTTTTTAATGATAATTACCGATTAATCGGTCAATACTTTACAACCCAAAATATGTAACAAATACTTCCTGGCATTCCTCAGAGTAGCACAAGCGTCCTTACAAAAGCCAATAACACAAATTCCATCCCAGATCCAACACAAGGCTATTCCAAATCTACTAGCCCAACGGAATAATTCTTTCCCGTTCACTATTCTTCACAAAGCCTGACAATACTCACAGTAACCCACACACATACACTGCACTTGGAAACAAAACGAACGACCCGACCATCCACCCAATAACCATCATCCTAAAGGCTCCTCGAACAACGTTCAACCTTCAACAAGCAAGAAAAGAAAAAACCAAGAACGAAATGCACTCGGGCCACTCGGGGCAAATCACTCAAAAAAAAAGAAAAAAAGAACAAAAAAAAAAACTTTCCCCCCGCGGGCGATCGAGAAACGAGATCACCGATGAACTCACTCCGAGGCGGCGGTGGCGGCGACATCGTAACCCGAATGCAACGAGCTGCAATCACCAACACGATTGCATTCCGTCTCGCCAAGTCTCCTGTCGTTCTCGAACTCGGCCACGGCATCGTGAGCACCGTTCAGAAACTCGACGCACTTCTCCGTCGGGCTGGCCCCGCTGGTAGCCAACGCAGGACACCCGACCACCACCCCAACAACATCATCTTCCTCGTGGCCATCCTCTCGACTCCTCAGGAAAGCGTCTAGATAATGTTCCTCGGCAGCTGGTAACTCGTACACAGCGGTTGGACTCCAATTATTCCCGATATCACGACGATTCGAGGCATCGTCCTCAACTGTCTTGCCCGGTTGCTCGCTTTTCCTTGCGTACAACTTCCGTAGATAGGCCTCTTGGTGGCTCCTGGTGGCCCAACAGCCTCCTTGCCACCATCTTTTAGACCCCAGCAACGAGGTTTTCCTTCGTCTGGCGAGGCTCGACATCCTTTCCAAGCGATTCGGCCGACGTCGGTGTCTCCGCGGGGACTTTCACGGGGCCATCAGCCTCTTCTCCTCCTCCTCCCTTTGCCTCGTTGTCTCTTTATCCACCGCCGATATCGGCGCAGAGAGCTCCTTTATCCGGCCGATCTGCCTGTCCAACCGTCTGTCCCCCTTCGCTCCTCGTCTCGCGTGCGCGCACGGGTTTAATACAGACCGTAGGGGGGGGGGGGGGGGGGGGGTATTAAGCCTCCTCTCCCCGGGCTGATCCAACGATAGCCGGCTGCCGGCGATCGTCGTCGTCGTTGCGTCCTTCGGACCGATCGCTGCCGCCGCCGCTGCTGCGTCCCGATAAGATCGTGGTCCGGCCGCCGGCCTCCTCCGGAACACGACGCGTCGATCTGTCGTGCGGCACCGGTGCCGGGCGTGTACGCCAGTGGGACGAGGAAGTCGTCATCGCGAGGATCGAGGACCACGATCCAGTGTCCTTGGTCTTTAGCGTGTCCGTAGATAAGGGATACAGCGATTTAGAGGAAGGGGCCCATTGTGAATTGGTTTGGGCAATATCCAATGATATCCTTCTTGGTTTTTAGCGCGTTAGAGGATCAGGGATGCATTAGAGGAGTGGGCCCATTGTGGGTGTTGTGGTCAAGATCCTCTATGATCACGCTGTCTTCTATGGCCTAGCGTTTTAGAGGATCAGTGCTAGGTTTCGAGGATGAGGCCCATTGTGGGTCCTGTGGGCAATATTCTCTATGACCACGATGTCTTCTATAGTCTAGTGTCTTAGTGGATCAGGCCTACGACGCTTTAGAAGATTGGGGTGTTGTGGCCAGTATCTTTTATGACCACGATTCGATGATATCCTTTTAGGTGGCTAGCGTATTGGAGGATTCTATAGCGTTTTAGAAGATGGGTGTGCCGTGGTCAATATCCTCCATGATCACGATCCGATATCCTCTATGGCCTACCGTATTAGAGGATCAAGCCTATAGCGCTGTAAAGATTGGGGGCCACTGTGGATGCTGCTGCCAATATTCTATATGATCACGATCCGATGATATCCTTCTTGGTTTCTAGCGTCTTAGAGGATCAGTCCTATAGCGCTTTAGAGGATAGGACTAATTGCGGGTGCTGCATTCACCATTACCACGATCCGATGATATCCTTCTTGGTCTGTAGCACACTCGAGGATCAAGCCTAGCGCTTTAGCGTGCCCATATCGCGGGTGCCACGGCCAATTGATCGCGTGGCATCTCCGTTTCGATTGGCACGCGCTCGCGAAACACGTATAGGACAAGATCCAGAGAGGATGAACAAGAATAGGTGGACCAGGAGATATGGGGGGGGGGGGAAGAACGGACGAGAAGGTGAAGGAGGAGACGGAGAAGAAAGGAAGAGACAGAACGGGGGATCTAGAGGAAGAGAGAGAAGGGGGAAATCAGGCGAGAAAGGGTGGAAGAGGAGAGCCAGTGGGAGAGAAGCAAATCTGTACGTATAACCGGTAGTACAGTCGGGGGATTAACGTTTTAATACGCTGCGCGTACCGGCCGCGAGCACAAAGGGGACCCGATAACGCTCCACGCGGTTCCTCCGCGCACCTATCGATCGATCCAAACGATCGGGTCCTTTCTACCACCGTTTCAATCCACGCACCACTATCCGAAGGATCCCTCGATCGCGCACGAACCGGAATGCCGGCTCTACCATTCCGTGCTGAATTCGCTTCACGTCCGTCCCGTGACACGCGACGTTCGTTCCGTCACACACATACACACGGTTTCCGAGAAGTATTCAGCCCCAAGGGGGAACAGGACGCGGAGGTATACTCCTCCGGTCCGCTGTCAATCTCCTAGAGTGTCACCGAGATATCCCCCCACCTCCCTAACTGGCTGTCGATGATCCCAGCGAAGCGGTGGACCGGAACAGAGGTTCCTAGGGGTCTCCTATCTCTCTTTCTCTCTCTGGATATCGTCCCTCGCCAGGTGGGATATCAGCGTCGTCCCGTTGGTGTCGCCGCGAAATACAAAATGTCCGCCCGAATACACATTGGGCCCCAACTGTTCGCGATCAAGGTGGAGAGGACACTGGTTCCTGGAGACGGGTTAATTGGCGGCGCACTGGAAATGGTACCAGGTAGAATCACGGTTCGAATGCTTCCAGATATTACCCGACACGACCTTCCTACTCGTGGCGTGCTGAGGGCTGGGGGGGGGGGGAGCGCGCGAGCGGACGGCCGGCTGGAAAGCCGCTCGAAGAGGGGCGGGGAGAACCGGGGGGCCCTTCTTTCTCTCTTTTTCTCTCTCTCTCTCTGTCTCTAGTAAGATCGCGGAACGTCGGTGCGTGTGTACACTTCCACGCGGGCCAATACCGTTTCGCCTCTCCCCACCACGTCGGCCACTCTTGGCTTCCACCGATATATTTATATTCGTTTCTAATACGTGTGGCGTGTCGGGGCCCGACGCCTCGGCCATGGGGCCCCCGTTCGCCCGAGTGTATACGCGGCCCGACTCACCGTGTGAGGCTCGACGTGTGCGTGCGTGCGTGCGTGCATGCGCGCTACGACGAATAGCTGCTGCGCCCCCTCCCCTTCCTCTTTACCCTACGGGCATTCTGACCGGGACGTGTACACCTTCCGCGGGATCCAACGATCGTGCGCGATCAACAACGAGGGGACAGTTTCAGCGGGAAACGGGGATGCTGGTGGGGATCGTGGGCGAAAATGAAATTGGATGTTGGATCGGAAAGTAAAAACATAGTAAGTGTTATTGGAGATTTAGTCGCATACCGTTAATAGAAAAAGTCACAATAATGGCTAACAGTGAGAAATTAGACTGTGTCAGTGTGTAATTCAATTATTACTATTGTAGCACTTTTGTTAATATCAAATTACAGATAAAACATAGATTAATTCGACTGACCTTTCCAGTGATGTAAAATTTAACCCTTTTTTTGGTAGAGGCACACCTGTCGATGATTGCAAGTGTTATTTGAATCTAGTATGAATGTGAAACTGGATTTCTTAATAATTCGTTGCTTCATCCTATTGTAAGCAATTTTAATTTGTACCATAAGCAAAATGAGTACTACGGTAAAATCTCGATTGACATTTAACGTGGAGATCTTTCCGAGAATTTATCGAGAATTTACGGTATTATGCAATATTTCTGCAAGTTCTCAATGATATTGAATATGTATACTCATATCACGGATGTGAATAACAGTACATCATCCACGGAAAAAAGGATTATAAGCAAACAGAAACGAAGAATGCTCGTCACGAATAGCTGTTATAAAATCTAATCCCGATACCTCTAATTTGGTGGTGCTCGGTCGAGCTCTGGCGCGGGTAACAAGGCTATAATTTTAATACCAGTCAGTCCCTCTAACAAGACAGGCTCTCTCCGATTCGCGTCAGACCGTAGATAGACGCGTTCAATGAACGTTTGAACTAGGAAATTCTTACGTAACCCGGCTGAAACTAGTCTTTTTCCGGCGGATTCCCGGATCGGCTAATGGCTCGCGTCGGCTCTCTCTCTGGATCGTCGATGAGAGAAGTTCGATCGCTTAATCATCGTTTTACAAGTATCCTCGAACGATCCCGTACCGTCTTGTACCGTTCCACTCTAACCCCGAAGGTAGGGATGGATTCTCTGGGTCTTAAACCCCGCCCCGTCTATTAAACCACAAGTAGAGATGACGGTACATTTGAATTGCATCGACATTTAGTATCGATGCGCATTGATACCCAGAATATCGATACATATGTGTATATCGATATCCGTATTGAGAAGTATTTAATTTTTCTATAATTGAAAAAATATTCAAAATATCGATTCTGTATATCGCCCATCACTAACCACAACCAAGAGTTGCTCCTTTTCCTTGAGATACATATTTCTCCAGGGCTTGGCAACTCCTTGATACAGGCTATTTTTTACCGAGTGATTGCTGTTCGTATTGAACAGAGATAGAGAGAGAGATTCCTGTATTTATTGCTAACCAATTAAATGAATACGCTGCCCCCGTCAGCGGACCTCTTATTTATGGACGGTGTGCAGAGATCAGCTACGGGTGTTCACCTGCGTAGCAGCTAAAAAGAACACACAAACACCGGGCCCTATTCGGTATACGCTTTTAATTAAAGAAACGGATTCGCGATAATTTGGTTTATTGAATTGGTACCCTTGGATTAATCCATGGGCTGATCTTTAGCCTGTGGAGTATGAACGGATGAAAACTGATGGGTGGGTCGATCCTGACCCATAAGACCCAAGACTTTTTCACTAACTTTATGAACATGTCGCTCGTTTGCTGCAATAACCGACATAACTAAAAAATTATGACTGTAGGGGAAATAAATGTTGAAATTTAGTCGCCATAATTTTGTACGCACATTTGAGGCTACACAATCTTCAGCTCAGCGGTGAGAATTGGTAGTCTGAGATTCCACTAAAGATTCTGCGAAATCTCGAGACCTTGAAGACTTCTCGATATTAATTTCAATGAACTCTGGGGGTTAATCCGAGGATTAACAACCATTAATTTTCTGTAATGTTTAACCCCACAGTCACCGGTTTCTAAATATACTCCAGGTATTTATTCCACGTCTGCGACGTAATACTTAGTTATTTCCAGTCATTTACATCGAATGGAAGGAACATTCTCAATTAAATTATAATATCTTGTATTTACACATTTTTACGAAGTAATTTATAAAAATAGGAATTCAGTGCAATACTCAATTCCACAGACAGAACTGATCAAATCGATCGAAGTGTCTCAAATTTCCTTTCCACTCGTCATATCAGTTTTAAACCTCGAGATTCATGATCGAGGGATATCCATCTGAAAAACGTTGTTGAAACTATTTTCGCAAAAATGTTGCTCAAGCCTAGTAAATTAGAAAAACAACGGAGGCGATGCGGAATCATGAGAGTAGAAGTAAGTGGCCTGTTCTTGGATCGATTAAAAAGTGATCGTGGACGGTTTATATCGATCGTAACTGGCTTCAAATTGGCCGGGCTAATTTAATTCAAGAGGGTAACGATACGGTGTATCGCGGCGGCTGGGCACGGTTCAAGCCTGTCCTCTACCCTTTTTCTTTCGGCTGCTCCTTCCAGGAACTCCATCCACGAGAAATGTCTTCATCGCGTGATTCCGGTGGCCATTCCCGCGATCGAGCCGACTTTTATTTTTCTTCCCAGTGTATTATCAATCGCAGAATTCCCGTATCCCTTCACTTGACAATTCACGTTCAGCATCATCGTGGAGACTTCGAATACACTGGCGCGTCTTTTGCTTCCGCGTCATTCGGGGTTCAAATCTCAAAAAATGATATATACCGAGTGCCGACATTATAAGATATCAATGCAAGTGAAATATTCAGTTGATTTGAATTGTGTGGCATATCTTGTGTTTCGGACGCATGTTTTCTAAGTAGAGAGATTCTGTGGATCTAATGGAGGGTTCCACGTTCCGTCTTCCGTGGTATTGAACGTTCAAATTGGGGCTGGAATTTCTTGTCGAATTTGTCTGTATTCGAATACTTCAGTTGTTCAATTCTTGAGATATATAATTCGAATACTATTTGAGTATCAGAATATCAGAATACCATTGAAATAGTATTCGAATAGTCAAGTACTCGGAGAATATTCGAAGAGTCAAGTATTCGATGAGTATTCCAATAGTTCAGTATTCAAATAGTATTCGAATATTGAAATAAGTGTCCGTAGTATTCGAATACCTGTAAAATATTTGAATACGAAATTATTCGAATATTCCCAGCCCTAGTTCAAACCCGAAAAATAATACACAGGGTGTCCACATTTTAAAGAATCAACACCAGTGACATGTTTTAGATAAAAGTTCATTTAAATTGTGCGAAACACATCTTGCCTCTCAATATCCTTCTTTTAGAAGTGGAGGTGTTCTGTAGATCTAACGGGGATGATCACGATAATCGGCATTGTGGTTCATCTTCCGCGTCGACCAGGTCGACCAGGTCGACTGTTCCCAAGGGAGCTCACGATGTACCGTGACGCTGTATTGCGAACGGACGCGGTTCTTGCGACCGACGTAATGCAGCCGGCCATTACACGCGGTCGAAACAGGTGCCGCACGATTGTCCGTGATGAACCCGACCGAGGATCCGTTCGATTATTCTACTCGGAGCGGGTAAAACACAAAGTCGATCTAAGCGTGATCGGTACCCACGCACCTGAGTTGTTAACCTTTCTGTACCTATGACAGGGTCATCGGCGACCCGTCGACAAACAAACATAGAGTCGTCGAACTATTTCTACAGGGAACAGGGGAATAATTATTTCATGTATATACATAATTAATGAAAATTATTCATGGGTCACGATTGACCCAGCCAGCGGACGAAGGGAATATCATTTTTGTATAAATAGTAGTAAGATCTACTTATGGGTCATAATTGACCCGACCATCGGATTTAACGTACCATACCGTAACGCAGATAAATCTTCGCGTTTACGTACTATGTTAGTGAACGCGTACTCGCGCCATTAATGAAGTTTCACCGGCTCCCGTAGGCGTGTACGATGATCCTGCGTGAGGATCTGCCATCATCGAACGCGCCGGTGATCATCGAGATCGGAACGCTTCCACGGTAGCGCTTCGGCGGTGTTAACGAGCCGCGAA
This sequence comes from Dufourea novaeangliae, assembly GCF_001272555.1. Taxonomy (NCBI): domain Eukaryota; kingdom Metazoa; phylum Arthropoda; class Insecta; order Hymenoptera; family Halictidae; genus Dufourea; species Dufourea novaeangliae. The sequence goes on along the minus strand of NW_015373896.1, from coordinate 5,374,137 downwards.
TGGCGCGTGTCACGGGACGCGAGATTGATCGATCGATCGTTCGTTCCACCGAGTGCGGGTGAAATCTGCTCGATCATTTTTCTTTCAAAGATTCTTCCTTTATCTGGAAAGTTAGTATACGTTCCTATAACTGTACAGGGTGTTCGAAAAAAATGGAGTCTAAGACTTTCGATGCTTATATAGTACTCATCGAGAGGAGTAAAAAAAATGTCTGATCATCGGGTAAACGTTTAAAATCAATCCTTTCGGTGTAAAATTAATTTTTCTATTGGGTTGGACCACATCGACCTGCAATTAATGGATTAAATTAAATGTATACTTAATATTGGCTACTGTGTTAGAAGTTTACGACAGTACTGGTAATTCCATGTTTCCCTTAACTATTAGTGTACTTTTTCTGATTGTGTCTCTTGAACTATCTTCGTCGATTATATATTTTTTACTCCAACTCAGTGAGTACTATAAGCATCCAAGGTGTCTTAAGATCCTCTTTCCTTTGAACAGCCTGTATGTTTTACAATTTCTAAATGTGATCATAAATAAATCTATTACCAAAGCAAATACCATTCAATAGGTCGTACTATGCATTTTCACAGAATTTGGAAACGGACTGTAATTCGTTTTCGATTCAAATTTAGCCGGTTACCTAATTCGAATCTGTCCTGTCTTTCTCGAAAAATCTCTGGTTTCATCCTCGAGTCTTGCGATTGACCGAGCGTTTATAGTTCCACTCTCTGTTTTAAGTGCCAAGATAAACGAGTGCCGGTCAGATTAATCGTCCAGACTTCGGTAGTTCGTAAATCAGCCAGTTTAAACGCCAACACGCTCTGGCCCTCGAAAAATTATGTATTCGACGGTCCGCCGTGTTTAAGATTAGAAGCATATACACACACACACACACACACACACACACACACACACACACACACACACACACACACACACACACACACACACACACACACACACACACACACACACACACACACATTTCTCGCGAGAAACGATGGCTCTCGACCGCGATGAGAATAAATCAAAGAATACGGACTGTGGCAGGTTGGACATCGTCTTTAATCAGTTTACACCTGATACAGATTCGGATACTATCGATCTTCTTTATACCGATGGCCTTATCTAACCTGTTAAACAGTTACAACCGGATCTATGTAATCGATAGTCCACAGCGATCAATCAGATCTTCGTGTACAGTGGATCAAAAACTGTTCGTTTACACGTGTACACTTTAATAAATCTACTGGACAGATTGTTAACGAATGTAATGGCTAAAAAAGACACATTATTTGAAAAGTCACTGTGTAAAATGGACTAATGCAATAAAGATAGATGTCCCTGTTTCCATCATTTTAATTATATCGAGAGTGTAAGTGGTCCAAGGATAATAACAGGGTTAATCTTAGAGAATCTCCTAACCTCTTATTTTTCATAATCTTGGGTATCGAATACTATCAATTCCAATTACGAGTAAAGTTCTCTTAATGAGTCACGTTTTCGAATGAAACAAATATTGGGTCTAAATGCGATCATCGACTGTCCCTCGGACGTGACTACTTTTCCTAAGTATTACACGCCGAAAGAGCAACGACTCTCGATTCGATCCTAATCCGTGAACGTTCGCCGATTTCCGAACACCTTCTCGCCACCGGCTAAATCTTTATTAATGACGTCTGCGGTGTCGTAAATACATTCCGAGGATATCCCCGCGGACGTTCGTTCCCTGACTATCCTGTAATCCTCCACGAGAGTGAGATGCTAACGCTTTCGAACGATTCCATTCCGTGGAATCCACACCTCGCCTCCCAGCTTCGTGGCCCCCGCGGCGAGGAAAAAAAATTTTTTTTTTAACCGAAATAATTTTTATCAGGTACTCTTATGTCTCCACTATGAGCACCCACAAAGCTGATTGTGATCGGTTTGTTAGTTCATTAGTTACGATTTATTGAAAAAAGATCGACACTGCATTTCAAACAGCTGTAGGATTAACAATCTTTAAAATTTTCAAAAATCCTTCGAGATATCCGAGGCCGCCAGACTGGCGCTTTGATTGGTCTGGGTTTTTTGTTAATATCTCATTAAAAAAATAAATCATCCCAGGAACCCCTCATTTCCGGGTTGAAGCTATTTTATATTTATATATCACTAACATATATCCAAGTCAACAAAATCCGAAGTGTTACACCAAAAAAATGTCCGATTCCGCATGGAATGCCCCTTAGATAAAAAAAAGTTCATGCTTTTTATTTCAATCTTTGTAAATTTCTTTTTAGAAATTATTATTTTGCATGAAGATCCGCAGCAGTCTAGCGATAAGTTTCATCGTAAGCTTCGAAATCGCGTGATCTCGCAATCACTGGGATCGAATTCTTCGCGAGTCAGCTCGCGCCCGATCGCGAGTAACAATCTCGCGTGACGTGTGTGTGTGTGTGTGTGTGTGACGCACGAAAAACGCGTCCCGGGTGTTCATTAGATCCGTCGATCATCTTGGTGTGGCGGAGCAATTAAGAGCCTGTTTAGCGTCGTTGACAAGGAGCGTTCTTGCGTGCGCTCTCTCGCGAATTCTTCCGCGCCTCGGCCGGTTGCGTTCCGCGGCACCTGTTACCAACGAAAACAGGTGGTGGTGGGTACGAAACGCGCTTACGTTTGGCTGGATCCCGCAGGTGCATCGCAAACCGTCTGTTACGAACTGCTCCGTACAATTAACTGCCTTTTCCTCTATTTCCTATGTCGCTTGTGTACAGGCCGCCTAAAAAATCGCGGCTGTTAACCTGGACCTATTTTATTTAAAATTATTTCGGCGGGAATACTTGAATTTCCCAACCGAAATCGTTAAGATCTACTCTTCAGATCGGTGAAACTACCCAGATAGCAAATGGCGCCTTGAAGACGACTTAAAGATTCCTCAGACCTGAAATAGCTGTAAAATAAACGTCTTTACGGCGTCATGTGCTATCTGGGTATACATATACTTGGCTGACAATAGTTCGATATTATTCAACAGGGTTTAACGCAATTTTACAATAAGTGTTGCAATAACTAGGAGTTAAAGGGTTAAAACTATCTTCTAGTTAGCACATGACGTCTGTCAAGACGTTCATTTTACGGCTCATTTAGGTCTAAGGTGCCTTTAAGCCGTCTTCAAGGCGTGATTAGATGTCATGTGCTATTTGGGCTGTACTCGAACACCAACGTCGCCAAGCGGCCGATTCACGAGGGACACACACACACACGTGTTATTTTTCGTCTTCGTCGCGAAACTGGTTTCTCCGTGTCGAACAACCGCGGTATCCTCTCGCCGATTCGTTAATTTCGTCGTTCACGGTTTCTGATCCGAGTTGTCCTGGTGTTCCTCCGTGAAACGTTGCCTCGCGGATGATCGTTGATTATTATCGCGTGGATCATACCGCGGCGGCCGGAAACGCGCGATTATTGAACCAGGTAACCAAGGCGTGTGTTCGCCCCGAAAGGAGGCCGTTTCTCGAGCGAAAGATGCTTACAGATTATTGTTTCGGCGTGATTTTCCGCTCGAACGTATCCATGCAAGTTTTTAAAATACACTCGGGGCTATCTGGGGCGGGAAATCGAGGGCAGACGGATCATCGTGTGCTTGGGAGATGAGATGAATAACTGAGTCCTGATTTCTGCGTTCCGATTTTTCTTTGGGCTAATGAGAGTGCGCGCTAGGGCACGCGTAATCCAGTCGATCCCTGAGGCGAAGACGTTGATATGAGAGTTTCCAGCGTAGCCTTGGAGGATCTTGGCGGTGTGCAGGGTCACGGTGACAGTTGGATAACTGTTGTTTTATGGTACCAGTGTCATTATTTTATACATATAACTAGAGGTAATCCTGGTATGACATGTTGGGTTTTTAAAAATTGCAGTGTTATATGAAACTGGGAACCAACATGTGGGGCCGTTCCTGGATTGTTGTCTGGGTGCAAATCAGTATCACTGCGTTATTAATTTTTAATATTATTCAATTAAGAATTTGATATGCAGTGTTTACTTATATGTATACACAGGGTGTCCGAAAATAACACTACTCCCGGAAATGAAGGGTTCCTGGGATGATTTCAAACAATTTTTTCCTTAGCGAAAATGTTATCCGAGGCTTTGTTAACGAGATATTAACGAAAAACCCTGACCAATGAGAGCTCCAGGCTGCCGGCCGAGCTTCCGCGGTAGCGTTGGCTACGCGCTGCGATTGGTGGCCGGCGTTACCGCGAGAGCTCGGCTGGTCGCCTCGCGCTCTGATTGGTCGGGGTTTTTCGTGAATATCTCGTTAACAAAGCCTCGGATAACATTTTCGCTAAGGAAAAAGTTGTTTCAAATCACCCCAGGAATCCCTCATTTTCAGGAGACGAAGCTATTTTGGGTCACCCAGTATATTGTATATTATTGTATTACACAATTTAATTTAGTATACATTCAATGCTGGTTACCCTAGTATTAACACTGGAATTACATGTATTGCTCATGCGCAACCCCTTCGGACCACACACGGTCCCAGAGGGCGGTGAAACGTTCACCTGGATTCCACTATCTCCACGTATATCCAACGAGAGCGTGGAGAAGCGTCCCGGAATAAAGTGTTTTTCACGTTAATCTGAAAATCCGTGTGTGACGGGGGATCTCATCATCGTTCGGGACACGCGTGCGCGCTATGTTCATCCTTTCCCGCGCTTACGCGAGGCAAGAGAGCCGTCCAAACCCTAGTTGTTTCCCACGAGCATTCCCGGCTCATTACTGACTTCCCGCGGCCACGGAAGCCTGAACGGAACACGTATGTATGTACAGTCCTGCGGACTCTTTAAGGAGGAATACGGGGAAAACGGTGCCCCCAGGCTGACTCCGTTAATAGTAGCCCGCTTCGTTCAATATTTGTAAATGGATCCGAGCTAATAGTTTACCGATCCACCTCTTGTCCTCAGAGAAACGCCACCGGAAACCGTTTCATCCCGACTGAGGAATCACTCGAGTACGAAAGAAATTTTCTGTGAACAGAATTTCGAGGAAAGTCTCTAGTACAGTGTGTTGTTGGGTGTGTACATATACAGTCTGGTAAAGAAATTAATGTCACCTATAATTTTCCAAATTTTTCGCGGCAATCGTAGGACTTAAATGGCCAAAACGTAATTTAATAATAATTTTTATTAACTATTAAAGTATGCAGATGTACCTATATTACATACATACATTTCCTGCTCTCGGTACAGTGGCCTTAGAAAAAAAAGAAAATCGGAACATCCGAGTCCTTCATCCTGAAGAACCAAGGCTCTTTACGAACCCAGAAGAATGTTTAAAGAAATACGGAACTTTCGAGTTCTTCGCTCTGAAGATCCAAAAAATGGCGAAGATAACGAATTGACCGAGTCCCTTTAGAAACCCATAAAATCGAGGAAAAAACATTAGATATTTTCAGTGATGGTAATTCCCATATCAACATTTCTACCTGTCTCTTTTCGCTTTCCGTGGCACGCACGCGCGTCGTAGACCTCGAGTTCGCCCGGTAGAGGCCCATAAAACAGGATGGCAGAGCGAGCTACACACGGGAGGAGGATCGACGGGAGAGTGGAGGGGGCGACTCCGCGGTAAACAATACGTTTCACGCGCGAACGAACCTCGAGGAGGCTCCAAGGTCCTCTCATCACAGGGTTGGGGAGGGAACGAGGGAGTGAAAGAAAGAAAGAAAAAAAAAAGGAGCCGTTAATGGAAGCGGTAGTTCCATTGGGCGCGCTCGCGCGATGGGGATAAGGAAATCGAGCCCGGGGAATTATGCAGATTGTAGGTTGGAATCCATCTCCTGATGGGCTGCGGATGGGCATACCTCGAAAACCTACGTGAGTTCATTCGCGGCGTGTCTGAGTATACCTGCAGTATTGCCCAGGACCAGGAGGATGTAAACTGAAATGTTAAGTGACGGGAGTGTGCTTTCAACGCCCTCTAAAATACGGAAGGGAACTAAAATTCAAGATGGCGGCCAAATACCGTAAAATATGAATGCACATCTGGACCATAGAACCGGAGTGTACTCAGTACGAAAAAAGTTTTTTTTTTCTTTAAAAGAACATTTTAAAACACTTTTTAAATAATTTTGTTAAGGCAAGTTTATAGCGCTTATTGTACCATTCAACTTTCGTTTGAAAAATTTTTTTCTATCTCTTACACTTTAAGAGTCATACGCGAAAAAGTGGGCGTGCCTATCTGACTTTGAGGTTAGTTTTCGCACCCTTAAAGTACGATTGGGCACGAATGTAACATACCGTTATTTTTGTCTCGAATCACTCTATAAACCCACGAAGTTTCATTCCAATCCATCAGTCATCATTTATTGTAATAATCAAAATACGTGTGATTGAAGGCTGGCCCAGCCAATCTGATTCCCCAGCAACTTACGATAACTGCACAGTAGATGGCGTGGCGGAGGGGGGGGGGGTATTCCGTAAGCGCGCGTCGGCAGTACGATGGAAATTTGCGCCCAGTGAACCTTGTCCCGGGGCGTTCGATTATTTCTCTATTTTCATTCCTGGCAGATCGTTCTGGCCTGGGCTCTCGCGCGATCCGGTTTCCCTATCCTCGTCCAATAAACATATCGGGACATCTCGTGAAAACACCGCCACGACCATGAATCGGGCACTGTGTGACCACCCGATTTTACCCCACCAAAGATCGTTCCTATATCCGCTACTCGTCCCGATTTCCACCCGTTTAATGAATGGCTGCCATCGAGGCGCGTTAAGGATTCTGTACCCGGAGACGCCATTACACGGTTCGATCGATAAGCGTTTAGAGATTCAATAGGACGGTGTAATTAAATACCGCGGGGACACGCGTGTATCTACCGTTCACGAGAGCATCACAACCGATCCCTGGCGATCTCTCTCTTTTGCTTCTGTGATCCTTCTAATTGGCGCGGTTAGCACGGTGGTCTGGACGGGGCATTTTTATTGGGCTGATAAACGAAAGTAATGAGCTTAATGCTTGAACCGAGAGTCCCCATCCCTGGATCATAACACGAGATTATGGCAGATTTTGTTTTGGATTTTCTTTTTGATGTTTCTTGAATTTCTTTACAGTTCAGTTGCTAAAGCACGTATTGGCGTTGAACATTTTATATTTAAGATAAATTGTAAATATGAATTTTATGGAGTTAATCAATTAAATAACGACTAAATTAACCCTAGAACTACCAAATCCGTCAAAATGATAATTTGTATAATTCGAAGCTATCTCCCGCAAAGATCTGACAAGAAACACGTCGCAAATCACTCAGTCTCGTTCCCTACAGCCAGAGCGCCATAACCGCCCTCTGGCGGTCAACTTGCGAAGCTAAAAGATTACCCTTTCGATGATTGGTTCAGTGTTTCAGCAATGTTCTCGTGTGAGGATACCTTGTAAAGCACGTTTTTCGAGTTGTGTCGCATTTTATAGCAAAGGTGTGCGCGACGCGTACACATCTGGCACGTTGTAATAAGAATTTTGGCTCGTTGTTTTCGAATCGATTTGCAATTAGCCCAAGAAGGTCAGCGAAGGGCGGCCACAATGGCGCCAGATGATGCCCAGCGCCGAACGTATGGTTACGTTTTACGTTTTTGAGAGTGATCGGCGATGCTAGCGTTCCAGAGAAATCGAGAGAGAATTCAGGTAGTGACCGGACAAGCTCGGAGAGCAGCGTGGTTGGCTCGCCTCGCGGGAAAGGTTTCGCCGGGGGAGAACGAACGAGTCGAGTCGAGTGGAGCTGTAATTTAGAGAAAAACGTCCCCCCTTCCCCCTCCCTCTCCAGAGCCGCGGGGCCCTACTTTTCGTGCCCGCCGACCCGCCTACCTGGCCTCTATTACCCGCGCGCTCCCTCGCCCCGTATAGCGATGGCCTCAACACGCCGCGTATCGGTTCCTCGTGCAGTACGACAGAATGTTTCCCGATTCGATTCGAAACGTCACCGAGGAATTAGTTCCTTGGGAATGTCGATGATCTTGAACGGTTTGTGCCTACCTCGTGCCCCGACCCAATCTCGCCGTCGAAAGGATCCAGGTGTGCTGGACACATTACCTACGCTTGGGTGGTAGCTTATAAAAAGGGTATACAAGCTTTGGTCATGCATTTTTTTTGGGGGGGGGGGGATTAAGGTTCGAAATGCAGGTTTGTAATTAGGTAGATGCTGGGGGGTTATGATCGAAATTCTTATGATTGCTTGTTCTGGGAGTGGAAGATTCCAGGATTAGAGGAGTAAAATCGTGTGGCGTCGTGTTTCTCGGGTTACTATGACAATGTTCTTATCGGTTGTTAAGTGGATCTAGTGTTTAGATACATGTGAACTCGTATTTTAATCTAGTCTGGGTTCGTTGAGGTCTTGTTCTTTGTAGAATCCTAATCCTATGAGGTCTTGCACCAGTTCTTGGGTTTTTGTATCAACTTTAAAGTCTAACCAACACTAGATTCGATCATAACTCTAGACTAGATCGGATTACAACTTTAGACTAAGCTACATTAAACAGTGATTCTAGTTCAAACATGGATACACTATGACCTTAGAAACTACACTACCTTATCTAGACAGTAGACTACATTAGACTGCGACTCTAGGTCAAATAAAACTAGACAATGACCTCAGACTAGACTACTTAATTCAGATACTATATTAGATTAGACTATCACTTTTGACTAGGCTATATTAGATTACGACTCCAGGTCAGATAAAAATAAACAATGACCCCAGACTAGACTACTTAATTCAGATACTATATTAGATTAGACTATCACTTTAGACTAGGCTATATTAAATTACGACTCTAGGTCAGATAAAAGTAGACAATGACCCCAGACTAGACTACTTAATTCAGATACTATATTAGATTAGACTATCACTTTAGACTAGGCTATATTAAATTACGACTCTAGGTCAGATAAAAGTAGACAATGACCCCAGACTAGACTACTTAATTCAGATACTATATTAGATTAGACTATCACTTTAGACTAGGCTATATTAAATTACGACTCTAGGTCAGATAAAAGTAGACAATGACCCCAGACTAGACTACTTAATTCAGATACTATATTAGATTAGACTATCACTTTAGACTAGGCTATATTAAATTACGACTCTAGGTCAGATAAAAGTAGACAATGACCCCAGACTAGACTACTTAATTCAGATACTATATTAGATTAGACTATCACTTTAGACTAGGCTATATTAAATTACGACTCTAGGTCAGATAAAAGTAGACAATGACCCCAGACTAGACTACTTAATTCAGATACTATATTAGATTAGACTATCACTTTAGACTAGGCTATATTAAATTACGACTCTAGGTCAGATAAAAGTAGACAATGACCCCAGACTAGACTACTTAATTCAGATACTATATTAGATTAGACTATCACTTTAGACTAGGCTATATTAAATTACGACTCTAGGTCAGATAAAAGTAGACAATGACCCCAGACTAGACTACTTAATTCAGATACTATATTAGATTAGACTATCACTTTAGACTAGGCTATATTAAATTACGACTCTAGGTCAGATAAAAGTAGACAATGACCCCAGACTAGACTACTTAATTCAGATACTATATTAGATTAGACTATCACTTTAGACTAGGCTATATTAAATTACGACTCTAGGTCAGATAAAAGTAGACAATGACCCCAGACTAGACTACTTAATTCAGATACTATATTAGATTAGACTATCACTTTAGACTAGGCTATATTAAATTACGACTCTAGGTCAGATAAAAGTAGACAATGACCCCAGACTAGACTACTTAATTCAGATACTATATTAGATTAGACTATCACTTTAGACTAGGCTATATTAAATTACGACTCTAGGTCAGATAAAAGTAGACAATGACCCCAGACTAGACTACTTAATTCAGATACTATATTAGATTAGACTATCACTTTAGACTAGGCTATATTAGATTACGACTCTAGGTCAGACAAGACATCGCTATGAATCTCCACCAGACTAAAATAGATTACATTGGGAACGACTAGATATAGAGCTCTGAATAGCCACATGACTAAACCCTGGAGCATTGTACAAGACCAAGAATTGAAAGCCCATCACTAGCCCGCCATCAACCTGCGCATCTCTCCAGGCTACCCTCTCTCTCTACTCCCTGAAACATCCTCTCCCCTCTCGTCCCGTCGTGGTAACGCGCGCGTCATTTCTACGGGTATACACGCACTTAAAGGTTCGCGGCTCGGAGCCGCTTTTGCGCGTCGATTCTTCGCGGCGGTAGCCTCGGACGGCGCTCGCGGCTGTCCTTGGGACTTTCTTCTTAGAAAGGTCTTTATTCGGAACCCCGCCGATTGTGGGCACAACGTTGATATTACGGGCAATCAGACGGCGTGACTTCGGGGAATTGTTTTTTGGCGGTAGTCGCAGCGCATCCGGACCGGGCCAATTCTCCGAGGGTCATCTCCTCGGATCTGCGGTTTTGGGTATTGTTTCTCATGATAGATGATTTATTATACCCACGAATGACAACGTCTGGCTATTGTACAATCATTTTGAAAAAGATGGACTACTAGGTAGATCTAATAAGAACAGAAACCAAACGATTTGCCTTGGTGTTTTCCTCAAGTATAGTTCTTGGAGTATACAGAAACCTTGAATCATTCTTCACAGAGAGAGGGTCAAAAATTCAAAATTTGGCTATCGTATAATAATTTCCAAAAACAGTGGATTACTTATAAGTATTAGATCTGATAGTTCCAGTAATATGCTTTGGTGTTATCCTCAAGTACAGTTCTTGGAATTCACAGGAACCTTGAATCGGGGAGATGATTATAAAAGGATCTATCATACCCATCAATAACATTCGGTTAATGTACAATTATTAAAAAAAAAAAAAAAAACAGGACTACTCACAGACAGACCCAATAAGATCGGTACCCAGATTACATGTACAGCCTCGGTATTTTCCTCAAGAAAAGTTCTCAGAATTCCCAGAATCCCTGAATTATTCTTTACCCAGAAATGATCAAGGGGGGTAGGGGAGGGGGGCCACGAGATCTGCCTGCGATTATGTCTGCGCGTCACATTCGCTCCTATTAATAAAGTCGAACGAATGGTTTCAGGCGATAACCTCGAGACGTACTTACACCCGTCCTTGGGAAGTCTCTTTTCCCTGTCGTCGTTTTCGTCTGTTTCTTCCGCGAGTGTATCCGTTCGCTCGCGCGCAGAGCAGATCACAGAGAAAAGAAAGGAGTGTATATGTATGCTGTGGTTATTCACGTACGTTGATTGCGTGTATAGATGAAATTACACAGGGGCGCCCCCCCCCCTCCCCGCCCCTCGATCGAGAGTTCAAAAATTGTCTCTCTCGAGGGATGGAAAATTAATAAATGATTCTTGATCGGGCTGGAAGAGTTATGGTTACCCACGGGTAATAATATCCCTCGGCGTTTTGCGCGGATCAACCGCCTTGGAGATTTTTGCTCGTGCGCGTTCGCCATCTGGGAACTTCTTCCCAGGGCAGCTTACACCTGAGCGAGATAGACTCACGAAGATTTTATTTAAATTACCAGGGACGATTTCCTTGGGCAGAAATGACGCTCGAATGCAAAATTGGGATCCTTGGAATTTTCGAGAATCGGGGGAATCGAACCGTGTGTTCACACGAATCATGGTCAGAAGTGTTTTAATTGCATAACTATAAAATCATTTTTTTTTTTTCATCATTATAAAACCACGATAGAATCTTCGATTCTTATGTATTGTGGTTAAAAGAAAAACGAATCAAGTATGTTGGAAAAGTGATGGAAAAATTGTGGCATTTTTAATTTATCAAATAAAAGAAATACACGTCTACGTAAGAATTAATTATAAAAAATATAAAATGTATATTAAAGATACTTCGTGCGATAGTTCCAATTAGAAAGTCAACGTGTAAATGTATCTACCATGTTCTACGAATATTGTCAAGCAATTTTTTCGTCCAATTATTCAAACACGTGTTAGAATTTATTTTACATTGTCTCGCAATGAATTACCGATTTATTTGCATCGATTCGATATATGTGAATCGATCGCCTCTATGAATGAAACAACAACCAGAGATTGGATAACGGTGTTCATCTGTGTTCAATCCTGTTCACGACAGCGTAACACGCTTGTCATTCGTACTGTCACCCACGCCTACCCCCGGAGATCGGTATCGACTTCATTGTCGACGCGCCGCGCGGGACCAAGTTCCGAAGCGCTACCAACGGTGTTAACAAGACACGCCGTCTGAATGATTAGTTGCCACGAAGCGAGCGAAACGACAAAACCCAAACAAGAAAAATTCCAATTATCTCCTATTTTTTAACTGATTTATTATTCTATTTAGAAAAAGAACAAATTTTTGTATTACCTCTTAATCTTGACTAAATCTAAATCAGAGAAACTCAAATTATCTCCTATTTTTCAACTAATTTACTATTCTTTTTACCAATAGTAAATTTACTATTCTTTTTACCAATCTACTTTTTAACTTCTTAATGGAACAATGTATTCGTTGCTGACGCAACCGATATTTGTCTGTAGCATATTTAATTTAAGTTATATACTCATTTTACTAAGATTTTACTCATTTTACTAGATAATATATTACTTGACATATATAAATAAATAAATGGAAAAATTAATATTTTCAAAGCTATAAAAGAATTTTTTCTTTCGGTTAAAGTTGTTTGTACGTTTTCATCTAATACCTGAATAATTTTAGTAACAGTAATGCACCGTTCCATTATCTTCTTCAGAAAACTGCCAACACCCCCCAATAGCACCTGTACGAATAGGGAAGCTCGTCCCCTAAAGCCTCTTCATCCCGAGAATCCAATTTCCCCTAAGAAGTTCGAGGTGTACGCAAGAAAGATGAACGCATTTCTTTTCCCAAGCGTTACCTGTCGACTGCTCCACGGTCGGCCGCCCCACAAAGGCCCCGGTCTCAGGTGAAAAATATCAAAGGGAGCCGAGGCGGGGGCGTCGGGGCGATCCCGCGAATGCCTTAAATTCGTCATACGGGACTGTGACAGATTTACGTTGTTCCCCGTACGGGGGTCACGATCGAAAAGGAAAGGTGAACGTGTCCATTTAACCAGGACGACGCACAGTGGTCGGATGCAGGAAGAAAATCAAAATTATAAAAGTTGTAATTTCAGATATTTTGTTATTGATATTGAAATTAAAATATTTTCTAAACTAATGGTGTCTCGACGTGAATAGGTTAATAATTTTTCACAGGGAATAACAAGCTACAGCGATCAGTGCATTTAAAAACATATGGTTCCATTTAAAAAAATAAAGTTGTCCTTCATATGTCCTCGACGCCTTCACTTATGAAAAAACTATCGACATCAAATCATATCCCCCTCGATATCATTCAAGGTTTGTTTGAAACACTTTCCGGTAGCACAAATAATTTCGGAGATATTCGAGTTGATCAATTTGAATAGTATACCCTGTGTATGTATATTAAACTATTAAAAATTTTTAAAAAAATTTGTTTATACTCTCAATAAGTGTATTAATAAATATACATCACTTCATTTACGTTGAACATTTCTTTCACTCAAAACAAAATTCCCAAAAAAATGACCATTTTTCCAGGACTTCGCAATGGTTAGACCCCTTAAGTGGGCGACAGCCTTAAGGCTCTCTACACGCAAAGACGTCCAAGAAGACGCGCGAATAGGGTGCGAAAATGTCGGGACATCTGCTGCCTCCCGACGCCGTTGGAAATTATTAATCCTGTCACAAGTTGTAAATCATACGTCGCTGGACGGAGTGAGGGGGTTGGAGGAAGGATGCGACGACGGCGAAACGCGACGACGCCTGACCTTGATTTAGGGTCCCGGGAAACCCTTGCGCCGAGGTTCGTCCTAGGTATTTACGACTCCGTGGAACTGGTTGCCACGAACTATGGTAGCATCTGCGCCCCGAAAGGATTCCTACCCCCCCCCCCCTAGGGGAAGAAGGGTGAAGAAATCAAAAGTATCCATATTTCACTACGGTGGCTGCTTTCTTTTCGTATAATGGAAACTCGAGCCGAACTGAACCGAAGGATGGGAATCCGGGAACTTTCAGAATGGTTGGAGGATCTTTTAATTAATCTTCGGACGGGATGGGATTGGCTGGATGATTGATCAAATGGAAAACTCCTTTGGACCAGTGTGTTTGTTGAGTAATTTCGTGTGACTCAAAAAATATAAGATTCTATTTTAAAAAACAGAGTTGGACTTCATATGACCTCTACGTGGTCATACAGAGAAAAAGGAAAGTACTCACATTAGAATGTCCCCTAATACCATTTAACCTTTCTTTGAAACATCCTTTTAATATCGTTAACAGTTTTAGAGATTTTCGAGTAGGTCAATTTAAATGGGACATCCTGTATAATATTAAAAAATCAATCTCCTGTAACACGTTCACGTTACTTAAATATAATTTACCGTTGAAATTTCAATACTGTATTTCTCCTTAACTCTCAGGGTGTCCAATAATAGATACCAAATTGGTATAGGCAACAATTTGTTCGAAAAGAACGCCAATCAATACGGAATTCCTATCATTAAAGATCAGCCATTTAGCATTATTAAAACAGTCTAAGAAATTCATATTTCACGATCTGTCACGACTCAGAATTAAATCCACTCCGAAAGTAACGCCCACAGAGGCACCGAATACCACGAACTCTCATTATACGCCGGATAATACATAAATAAGAACCAACGGGGGTATATTTCATATCTGCCGTCCGTTTCATCGTCCCTTATTATCGCGACACGCGTGGTGATTCTTTCCCGAAATAATACAGACCAATCTAAATTCCTGGGGTGTCGCCTCTTCAACCCTTTCGCCCTGTCCCGCGGAACGAGAGTGGAAATATGGCCCGCGGAGAATATCCTCTCATCCTCCCCCCCGCCCCTTCTTTTGCCCCCTCTGACCCCACAGTCGACCGTAGGCAGAGAAACGCCGAGAAAATATAGCTCCTAATGAATCGTCCCGTGCACTGACCTCATCTCGTTCGGTAATGGAATTTCAAAACATGCTCCGAGCTTCTCCTTCCCTCTTCCCAGAGGTCGACTTACCCCCTCTTCCTCCTTTTTCCGTGCTCCAACAACGGCGGAAATGACTGTCGACTCGCATTTCGCGTGCATACGCTTTCATTCGTATTTTTCATTAGGCAGAAATTGCAAATTTGTTTAATTCCCCTCGACTCGAATTACACGCGTTCGTACCGCCTTGCCACTCGCTATAATGCCATTTTGGTTGTTTTCCAGCGCGTATGGTAATTAAAACGGCAGCCACGTGTCGGCTACTAGGAGAAATAAACGCGCGTTTTAAGTTTCAATGGAGGTTGTCGTCGAGTTTGTATTCCTTGAAGTTGCTGATGTCTGGTCAGCTTTGAGGTTTTTACCCATGTTTGGAGTATCGAGTATAGGAAGAGGAAGGCAAGGTGCATTGTGTCCTTAAAATGTGTCCGTTAAACTGCTTCTTTCCTTCTCGATTGATTTCCACAGTCTTAACGTATGTTAAAAAATTTCTGAAATTTCTGTAATACGTCACAAACGGTACGTATGTCCACGGGTCAAAAATGACCCAATGTTCGTTCACCATCTCTCATGTCCTTCACCTTCTAACGGTTCAACGCTCCTCCACATCGCCCTCGTCAGTTAAGTCGTAACACTCGTACTTACAACACGTTCAAATTATACTAATAGTTATAACAATCGTTCTCATGAAACCCATTGCCTTTACCTTTCTTTCCATTTCTCGCACTGTTCATCTCTCTTCTACTCTGGTTATACCAAATCCAGAGGCACTGTTACGGCCCCATCTTGCCCAGTGAGAAACGGGGCCCCGTTCTCGTATCGGCGAGGAATCGAGGGATGCGAACTCGCTCTATGACGCTCCTTTGTATGCAAACAAGGTGCTTGTTTCGAAATTGGGTTGCAAGTCGAGCCATCGTTAATTAATATATCTCTCTGCACGACCGAATTAAGCCACCCCCCACATCCCAAACCCTCTTGTAGCGGCCGCGAAAACCGTGTATCGCAAGGGGGAGGGTTCCAGTCGGCTTGGTCCGTTCGTTAAACGGCCGCCATGGGACTCGTACCAATCATAAACGGACCGTCGCCTCAACGCCCGGATACACGGGAATTCTACGGATCCGAGGCGTGACCAGCTTACGAATATACCGGGGCGTTCGCTGAAAATTGTTACGAATGAATTTTTATGGTTCACTTTAGCCACCACTGGTTCGTCAGGGCCCCTCGAATCACCTGTTTTCAGAGGGTTTCAGGTGTAGTCAAATGTTAATGGAACGATTCTCTAAAGGCAAATGATTCTGGGGATATTGTTCGCGGTGACTGGGTCTTGTTGGACCCCTGAACACTTTTATTCGAAAGTTGTTATTTAATTATTGTTAATTAATTTTTGTGGATCATCTTAATTCCTACTGGTTCGTTAGGGACTCTCGAATTACCTATTTTTCGAGGGTTCAAAATGTAGTCAAATGTTGCTCGAGCAATCCTCTAAAAGGTAGTCGCTCGAACTTCCTACAGCAATTCACCTTTCCCATCTTCCAAAGTCTCACACGATTCACCTTACGAAACTTTCCAAAGCAACTACACACTAAGTTTCCAGCGCAGTTCCACAATATCCGAATCAATTAAGCGGCAGGGAACTGCGCTCGAACGATCGACACAGCAAGAAGTTCCAACGAATAGCCACGCGGTTTCCTAGAAACCAGCGGATCGAAGGCGATCAAGCGAAAAGGAGCGAAAAAATGAGTCTGGCAATAAAGAAGACGATAGGGGGGGGGGTTGAGGGGTGGGGCAGGGGATGCAGAAGGCTAGAGGGGAGGCGAATGAGTCCTCGTTAAAATGCGCACTAAGTGTTTAAGGAAGGACTCTTACTGTTGACTGGATCCTCGAGATGCACTCGTGCGCAGGCATCGAGGAAAGAGGGGCGAATTCTGCACTCGACGGAGCGCATCTTCACGTTGCTGAGTCCGCGGTTTCGTGCAAATATCATCGAACTTCCTGTCGGCCAGGCTTCCTGAATTTAATTAAAGGCTTTCGGGGAGTCACGGCGCATTAACGGTTTCCTGTTCCTTCGGTCCTTTCGATCGATTTCGTTCGTTATTGCGAATAATAATAAGAACAAGATTGACCTGATCGTATTGTTATAAGGATTGCTGCGTTATTACGGCGGACAGGCGAGGTTTGAACAACGCACTGATCTGTACAACTGATCAAATCTTAGTTTCAATTCCCTTCGCCAGGGGCGAAATGAATTTTTGTCAAAGATGGCGATAAGCCTTCCATTTACGTCAAAAAATAATTGAATGAAATTTCGTTTACTGCTTCCCTTTTGATATAACTCGAAATTGCGCTAAACTTAGAAATAAATCGGACCAAAGTTTTTAAGATATATACAAAACATTGTTTGTTATAATTAAATGTTATTTAATTTTACTTACAATAAATTTCAATATTTCAAGATTTATGTATTTCATTGTATGTTTTATTACATACCCCCCTCCTCCCCCAAACAAGGGAGGCCTCTAAGGTTTGATAGCTTTGGGCCCTGGCCTAATAGCGAATCGTAAAAATTATTTAATTATACGGTCTTTTGAGCGAGAAAACATCTTAACGACTAGAAAAATGGTTACGTATAGGTGTAGAGACTGTGAAATAGATTACGAACCAGATGATAAAAGGAAAGATTACGTTTATTATGTTCGAAAGATTCATAAATTATGTGTCGAAGCATCCTGTTCGATTGTGTCAATTGCGATCGGAAAGGCCTAATGAAGGACGATTAAAATGTTAAGTTGGTTGTTACGCCGGGATTTTGCATAATAAATGCGGAAGCGACGGAATACGAATGCTCGGTCGGTAACAACACTCGGCACCGTTACTCGGCCGATAATACAGCCTCGAATCGCGAGTACATTCAGATAAGGATACCGTTGAATCTTTCATGGGAACGAGGAAAATCTATGGCCGGATTTTATTAAAAGCCCAGGCGTAGAGAGACTTATGCATAAACTCGCGGAACTTTGTTCATAAAAGTGAACCCCGCCTGTTTCGTTACTTATGCATACACGCCGCCACTGGCGGGGCGTTTGTCTTTCGTTTCAACGAACGGAAAGTAGTTCGAGATCGTACGGAGCAGACGATTCGGGCTCCTGATACACGCGAATCGAACTGTTTTGCAGTTAGTAGGAACGTTTCGTATGGTATTTAAATGAGTCCGATGGCTGTCTATAAGGAAGTAGCAACGTTTGCATTGATAAAAAAACAGAGAAATGTAGAGAAATTAAACTTACTAATGGCCGATTACCTTGGGCCGATATTAAAATTCTATTAGAGAAATGTATATATCTATAAATGGGTCATTCCATTAAGAACTTTATTCTATGTAAAATTTAATTTGCAATATACTATACAATAGTCAATGGTAAATGTTATTTACTTTACTACACTTATAGTATACAAATAAATAATACATTATTATTAATTTGTAGATACTAAATGTTTTTTTAAATATTACAAATTATCTTCCTGAAATGTATCTTTACATCAAATGGATAAATTGTTAATTTACTTTCCGGAGATATGTTAAATTTTATAAACCGGGGATTGTAAAAATATATAGATGTACAACTTGTTTTTAGAAAATTTATTTCACAAATAAATAAACACTGAAAGTTGAAGGTGGAAGTTTAATGCACAGTTTGGGCTCCTTGGAGCACGAAGACCGCGATCGCCGTGGTCGAGAGCGGGTTGCCTGCGCAAAGGGGCCTCGTGTACCATCAAGAATGAATGGTACCTAAAATATTTTCCTTTTTTTAAAAAGTATTCACAGACCAATAAATGTTTTTCTATGAATTGACAATACTGTTTTTAGTGTAACACGACGTTATAAGAAAAGTTAAGTTGTTACAGATATTCGTAGATAAATCATTTTTAATTCATTATTATAGTACTTGTAATGATAATACAAGTTATTGACATACGAAATACAATTATCTGCCCCCAAAATTTCTGTATGTATCGACTGATTTTCATATGATCATCTACAATCTTCCAAGGGACCTTTTTTCCCCATTTAATTGGGACTCATAGAAATACGTGAAACTTTAAATTATTTTTGTCCCTATATTGGTGATAATATGTTTAGTAATATTACGTAATTTTTAACATTTAGTGGTGTTACCGTAAATGGTAAAGTTTCGTGAAAAAAGTGAGAAAGATGAGGGTCGAAGTAACGAAACTATCGCACAGACAGGATACGCGAGGGACAAGTTGCGCGGCGTTATCTGAAATTTAGGGTGCAGCTTCGGCGGAAATTGAGCCAAGACCGTGCCGGAAGTTCACCCCCGCGGCGGGCAGCCAGGGATACGGGAGCATAAATTGGAGAGGTCGCGTTTCGAATCGAAGCGTGCCCCTTCGACGCGAAAATTGAGTTAAACACGCCCCTTTAACCGGGGGAATCCGGCCTGCGGTTACATAGAAAGCTTCGAATTGATGCGCTTTACGCCTCCATCGGGCACTACCATCGGGAGCTAACTCGATAAAAGTTAATACGCCCACATCTAATAATCAAACTGTGGATGTTTACGCACTTTATAACATTCTCTGGGAAACTTAGCAAAATGAACATTCTAGTAAACTATAATAGTATTTATGTATTAAAATTGTTAGGTATTGGAAATAAAATTCAATGCAATTTTGTTTTTTACATGCCAGCGTTCAAAACTGTAAATTAGCATAAACTTTCTCGTACCAAAAATCTCACAGACAAACCTACACGCAGGACGACGAATAATCGTGTTCATGGTTGGATCATCAATGACCCAGTCACAAGACGACACCGATCAACATGCATTCAATCGAAATCTACCTCGAATTTACCTCAAGAAAATCACGCGAAAAACCTTCCCCGCGGAACACCTCTTCAAAGAAACATCCCTATAAAGGGAAAGTACTTCTCCCCTTCGAAGCAGATCCCTCCCCATAGCTGTTACCGAGTTTTGCGACGGAATTCCGTCGCTAAAAGCCGGCTAAAAAGCCTGCTCCAGGTATCGACACTGTTACGGGGACCGTTTATCTGCCGGTAATCCAGCGGAAAGCGGCACCTAAAGCCCCGTTTTCCAACTCGAGATCCGTCTAACCGTCAGGCAAAAGAGACACAGAGGGTATAGGTTCGGTTTGCGCTTCGGGGCAAGCGCCTACCACCCACCCTGGAGTCGTAATATAGGGGAGTCGAGCATTTAGCTTATCACAGAGGACTATCTACCGGTGGCATACGGCTCGGTTAGAGGGGCTTTTCACCCCTCCGGACGGACGGTCGATCGTACGCGTGTGCTTCTACAGAGAGGACCTGGGATGCTCGGGCCCTTGAATCAGTTCAGTTTGCTGGTGTCTGACCCCCGAGGCTGGCTTGAATTTAACCCCGAAACGTTATCGGTACCGGCTCAGGACGGCGGTGGAGGTCAAACTGGACTGGAGATAAGCTACGTAACGGGACGAATTAACGGCACACCTGTAGGGGATGATTCCAGCGGATGGGGTGGGGTTTGAGGTGAATGGGGAGGGAGTGAACGCGTGGGGGCAGTTGTTGGGAGACCTAAGATGGGAACTGGGATGGTTTTGGTATTGTTAGAGGGCATAGTACGACGGGCAAATGGGAGATCAAGAGCATCGTCAGCAATATGGAGGATACACATAGTGGTCCAGAATGAAAATTTAGCACTTCAAATGGTGGAAAGGGGATTGACTTTTATTATTCCAAAAAGAATTATATTGATTTAGTAGGTATTAACCATGGATTGATTTTTTTTTTTTTTATGGATTATTGTGATACCCAGATCGACTTCGTATGACAGATCTTAGGTATAAATGATCCTGGATCATATTCGATGGAGGCTATCAAACGTTCGAGAACTGACAGGCGTGACGTGTGATCGATGTGTCCACTTTCGTTACGCACGTACATTTTTGGACACCTGTTAAGAATTAATTGGCGATACTTCAGGAGCACGATCGCGTCGTAACCGTCTGAAATTCACGTCCAAAGAGGGAGGGGGGACTGGCTCTCGATGGTCCCACTCGGACTTTTGGCCGTCCCCTCTTTCTGGGACATTGAAAGGCAGCTGCTTACGAGAGGATGCCTGAATTACGAGCGAAATATCGAAAGTGGCCGGCAAAGTGGCGACCGATCGGGATCGATCGATCCTACGATGGAAGAAGATAGAACGAGGGCCGGATTTTATGGCGGTGTGTGGCTGTGCAGAAGAGCCTACGGAATCCGTGAACCATAAAGACGACAGCGCACGTTCGATTTACGATGAGAAAAGGAGAGGCACAGGCCGTGTCGGTATCGTAAATTACCGGTGGTGTTCCGATGGCGATCGTTCAGGCGTCTGTAATCTACTTACGATTTAAATGACGGGCTTCGACGGAATGGTGGATTTAATTGAAATTACAGGATGATCCCGTGGAACGCATGAATCGATGCTTAGATGGACCTACAGATTGTGATTTCAGAGGAATCTGAATTAGTTATATCCAGGATATTAATCTGCACTCGTTTGAGCCTGGTAACGGCCGCAAATTGATAACAGGGACGACAGTGGTAAGATACGGTAAACATACCGAGGATGCAAAAGGTGCCCCCCTCACCTGGGCGGCCAAACTCACAAGGGAAGACACGGAAGTGTCCCCCTTCGATATTGATGAAACTTCGTATGTCTGCTAAGCAGTCAAAAATAAGGGATACGTATTTTTTTTTATCAGTTGAGACGCGACTTTAATGGGTGAAACCACCCCTCGAAGTTCCGACCCGAAAGTACTATCTCGAAAATCAGAAGAGATACATGAAAACTTCTAGTGAACGAGGTTTGCGGTTTTTTATGTAGAGGATAATATAGTGCTAACAGATTGTCGAAAATATAATTTGTTTGTAACAAAAAAATTTCGGATCGTAACTTCGAGGAGTGGTTTCACTCCTTAAAGTCGCGTCTCCGCCGATAAAGAAAAATACGTATCCTTTATTTTGGACTTCTTAACAAACACACGAAGTTTCATGAAAATCGGAGGGGGACACTTCCATGCCTTCCCTTATTAGTCTACCGTGAAGAATTCACCCTGTGTAAAAATGTTCCAAAATTTTTGTTGACTCGCATCAAGACACAATGACCTCTACAATTGCCTCCAATAAATTTCATTCGATCTAACACATAATCTTTTCAATTCCCTTCAAGCAGTTAAAAATAAACTAGGGGATCGTTGATACACGATTCATGTTCAGAGAAGAAAAATGAAATCCAAGTGTAGGATCATCCCATCAGTCTTCCCCAGCCGAGTGTTCGACGGTAGTTATTAAAATTCGTCGATTCGAGAGCAAGGTGTAAGAGGAAAAGTTACGAACACCAGGATGAAGGATAGGGGGTGGGGGGTTGGCAGAGAGAAAAGACGATGGTAAATCCCGATTTAATAGAGAGTTCTCGTGTGAACTTCCTTCCCATATCGCCCGTAGAACTGGTAACCCCGGGACCTGACGTCGGCATATTGCATTATCGCCCCCCACCCCCTCGACTTATGGGATCCCCATATTCAATATGATGCCGCGCGGAGACGTTCAGGGCCAGAGGGATTCCGCCACTAGAGTAGCAAACGAGGAGAAGTGGGACGAAGACGAGGGCGTATATTTCGAAGAGGGTTTTAGGTCCGACCCGGTGGTCCTGGACTCTGTATCACATCTGCTGACACGAACCATGGAGGAATAAACGATATTACGACGCGCTGGGCATGATTTAGGGCAAGGTATAAGTCGTGGATACCTTAGAATTCATGTAATGGCGATCGCTGAGACGTCAGATTCGATTTGTTATCTGATTATTTGAAGGTTTAGAGATACATATTAGTCGAGGCGAAGTATTTGTAATAATTGGACCAGGGGTGAGCAAGTTCTTTAATCATAAGGAGCCATATACAGGGTGTCCTACTTAAGATAGGCACCTTGTCAGTTGTTTTTCAAGGTACAAAGAAATGTGAGGGTGGAAATTAGAAGGAGCAAATACTGTGATAAGCAAAATTTTTCCTGAAGGTCGTATTTTTGGAAATTTTCAAATCATCAATGTTTTTTTTTTTTGTAGCGTAAAGCTCAAGAAACTTTCTGACGCTGATTCGGAAACAACCTGCACATGCAACGCCTGTTAAAAGGATGAAACGACGGGGGTTTCTTTTCGCAACCTACGATCACCAGAAAACATTTCTTCGAAACTTGGGCTGGGGGTGTAGTCTCGAACGACGTCGTACATCCCCGATAGGAAGAGTGACGGGGTTGGAATTAGGGGGGTTGGTCCTTGCAGGAGGTCTTCGTGTGTTATGGTCAACGGTATGCCATAATAAAACTATTCCTGTCGTGGCTTACGGGGGCGGGTGGTAGACGGGGGTGTATCCCCACGGGATATAAATGCCGGCGGGGTGTTTCTTTGGACCGTGGCCGGCCTGGTAGATTCAATCACGACCCTTCCTATACCGACGAAACTCGCGACTCGAATACCAAGCAGACCTTTTCGCCTCGGTATTAGAGCGTCCCGGCGTCTTTGATCGTGACGGGAATCCTATGCCACGGGAGAATTCAACCTTTTCTCCGGTACGCGCCCCCCTCTTTGCTGGGCGAGGTTACCGTCAGGTAATGTCTGTTACAGGTGTACTTGTAACGAGGGACGTGGTGTATAGGTCGCTTGATAAAAAATTTTAATGTTCAATCAAATCTGCACACCCTATCCATGTGTACCAATTACGTCGTCGATTATTTATCGACGAAATCAGTATTCGGTTTTATGGAAGTCGAGGATCTAGGTTGTTTTATTTGGATTTGTAATAATTTTCTAATAGCCTACATCATTTTTACTCGGCGAAGAATAGAGAATATTGAATAGAAACGTTTTAATTTACAATAGTATTTGGATTGTAATTGAAGGAAATGGTGGATTACTTGTTGGTACACCGAATAATTATTCTATACTAGTGTAACTTCCAATCATGTACTGGAATCATAAAAATTAATGAAACTTCTACTTTACTTACAACCTTACAGAAGCTTTCATAATGAGAACAAATTCTTCTTGGATTTTAATTCAGAAAAATCTATGTTTACATAAATATTCATTGTCTTGTTATAATATACTTCTTCGTTTGTCACAGATGCTTCTATCAATCTTTAATAAATAAAGTCAGTGGATCACTGTGAACCAAGCCGAAGGACAGATCTATAAAAAAGTTGCTCTCAGATTTCTGTCCATTGTACCCTCAGACAGCGAAATTCGAGGATAGCACCCCTAAGTGGATATGTAGCCTAAACCCACGACGTTTACTCCCATGAGACGTTAAGACGGTGTTGGGTTATATTCGTGTTGAAACCATTCGTTTCTTTCGTCGATCTCGATGGAATTCGACGTCGTCGACGTCGACGGGTTGCGAGAAACGGTATCCACGGCCCGTAAAGCGTGTTATGGAGGTTGAGCCTGACCGGGACCAAGCTCTGGGTTTATTCAGGACGTAAAATTAAGTTATAGGGCCTTCAAGGATTAATGATTCCACCTCGGAGTGGTATGTATACGGGCACTTCGAGATTGTTTACCTGAAGCTTTATTTATGTCGTCGGGCAGCGTTTGATCTGACGATCCTCTGGCTTTTTCCTTACAGGCTTTCAACGAATTACAGGTATCCTTGGTTTTTTAGCGAGGGTGGACGATCTGGGATGGATTATCGTGTTGTCGCCTTGTATTGTTAGCTCGTCGAACGGAGGAAACGAGTTTAACTCGTTTTTGTTACATTTACCTTAGGTATCAAAGACTTATTTTGATTTGTTATGTTAATAATAAGTGTAATCACTGGTAGACTGTGAATTTTATAGTATAGTAAAACGATTCGGAATGTTTATTCAAAACTTCGTTTTATTTTGGATCCACTTTAGAAGGTAAATCAATTTTTCTTTGTGTCCAGTTTCGAAATGATTGATCCATAAAGTTCTATATTTGCATAAATATCTGGAGTATAGTAATTATATTCTGTTTAATGCGTAATAACAGTGATAATAACTCTCACTAGAACTGTCGATGATTAACGAGTATCCATTTATTTGGTAAGAAGATTTTTTTAAAAATGTAAAATGATAAATTGGTTATTTTATTTAATTCTATTTCCCGATCAATATCAGTTATTTTCCTAGGAGTAAATATTTATTAAAATAAAAGTAGAATAAAATATTGTCATTAGAAATATTAATTATATCTTTCACAGAGTCAATTCTAGTTACCCTCAACTATTACTTGAATCGAACCCCTTCTCGTACGGTGCAACCTGCGCCTTCAATCAGGCAACCCGTCGCGCAGTCGTGTCGGTTCGAACTCTCACTACTTGGCGCGTCGAGTCTCAAGAAGTGGAGGTGTGCTCAATAATATCGGGAACTTGGCTCGAACAATTTTTTCGATTTCTTTTCAATCGCTAGATTCTTTTCGTCGATCACTTCTTATTCCTTTTAACTTATTTTTAAGTTCCTCGTCATGGAATTTTTATTTAGTTTACGCCCCTATATCACTCACGAGACATTGAAAAATGTTGAAAATCTTCACTCAATCTTATTACGAGTTACAAACATCCCCATATCGTTCAAAAAAAGATCAAAGAATTTCTATTTAGTTCCAAATTATGTACAAAAAACCCTCGGTTGAATTAATTTTAAACTAATTTTCAACAGTAAAAAGTTCTACATTCAACGTTCAAATAAGCCTAAGGTAAATTAGTTTTCGACTCATTTTCACCACCAAGTTCTAAGTTCAAAATTTCCATTTATTTCCACGATTACAAACAAAAAAGCGTCAGATTTATTACATTTCAACTAACACCATAACTCAAACCTCAACATTCAAAGTTCAAAATTTCTATTTACTTGCAGATTACGACAAAAAAAAAAACAACAAACCATTTAGTTTTCAACTAATTTCCAACACAAAGTTTCCACCACGGCAACCACTCGTTCCCCAAAGAAGCTAGAACCCCAGGGCAGAGACGAAAGAATCGATTTCCTCTTTGCTCCTTTATCCTGTCTCTCCCTCCAGTCTATATTCTCTCCCTTTTCCCGTTGTTTCCGCCTTTCGAAACGAAGCGAACGAGAGGGAAAAGGCAAAGGACAATGGCACGGAGTCGAAACAAGACGGACGGTTTCCCGCGGCGGTGTTCGAAGTTTTGCAAAAGCAAACTGTCGCTCAACTTCTCGATTGAGCTCCATTGGCTGAATACCAAGTACCTGGCCAAGGGTGGAGGAGGGGTTGGTGGATCGTTCGCGGACCACGTATCCCAGGAGACGTCTACTTGAGAAAAATGATCGGACCAGACGTGTTCTCCGAGTTTGGGAGCTGGAGGAGGACCGCTTGTTTGTGTAATAAAACGATTCTTTGGGGACCCGGGTGTCGGTTGCGGATCTAGTGACTTTTTTTGGGGGAGGTGAGGGTGGTATCGTTCTCTGTTTTATGGCAGGCTGATGGAATTCTGATGTTAAAGTTTCGGCCCGTGGCGATTGAGACCTCTGTGTGTGTGAGAAAGGGGAATTGATCCTTTCCTCGAGCTGGATCCATTTAGAAAGGAATTTAGAAATTTAGAATCGATCTATGTCGGAACGTTTCTGGTCATTTTTAGGTGGACTATACACCTCTGAATATTTTGTCAATTTTTATGTACCACCCTGTATAGGGTCTAGTGTGAGCACGTTAAATATCTCACTTACTTGTTATTTTCTGAGAAATTATTTTAACAAATACTGAAAGCGAAGTCTATCAACTTGGACACATTTTGGTACTGATCTCTCTATCATAGTTACTTTATTATTTAAATCTACTCATCGTCACATGAAGGTCACACTGCTATAGGTCATTGGACTGATCCTGACCTTACTTATTACACCACGATAATAAAAATACGTTGTCCCACTTAAAAAAGCACCCATGATCTAGAAAATTAAAAACATATGACCATAAGAAAATTTGTTTGTTTATCACGGTATTTTCCCGTCCCAACCGCTCCTTTTTTATTGTCGCCATTAGTGACAGAAAAAAAGTGACGTTACAACTTGAAGGTTAATCCATAAAAAATGATGAGGTACTTTTAATGGTTATTCAAAACTCTTGGTGCAGATACCGAATCCATTCTTGAAACTAGATCCCACGATAGCAAAACTGACCATCAATGATCTCGAAATTGACATCTTCTCTGTCCGATTCCCCCAACAGGATCAGTAGCGCAGATCCCCTAATTGTTTCGAGCATTATGTTTGCCCAAAGGATCTGCACCGTCCAAGTAACCGTCGAGAATACAGTAGATTCACAGCAGCCATCCCAGATACCCGTTTCCCCCCGGAAAACGGCCGTTAGCCTCTGTCTAAGGTGGAAAATTAATATTAAGTGTCCGCGTAACTCCGAGGCTGGATGACTAAACGGGCTCGTAGGACACGCGACGAGCCTCGGGGACCGTCGTTGAACCGGCTGAAATGCGTTCGAGGCTGGAGTGGGGGGAGGGCGCCACCGGAGGCAAAACATCGGACGTGCGTGAACGAGACATTAATTTGCCGCCGCGAAGGATTACGGCCCCGTTGTATCCTCGTCGTTAATCCTGATTTAGGGATTCCAGGCGTGGAACCGGGCCTGTACGTCGCGAATTAAGACAGTAGAGTCACGAGCCTGACGGTCGTCGCGGCATTCTAACGGCTCTTAAGTCAAACCTGGGGGATTAACTTCGATCCCCTCTACGGCAGCTCTTTGTCCTGCCTGGCAGCTGATCGTTGATCGTGAAAAAGTATCGATCGGGAAGGGCACCTATACGGAATATAAAAAAGCTTCGGTTCGTCCTCAGCCAGCCTTGGAGACCTTCCGTGATGAAGAAGTTAACCCTTTTGCTGGAAAGGGTGGGGATATATGGCTTCCGTGAGGATCGTCGAGACAGACAATATATTTTGTTTACTGGTGTGTTGTTTGCTAATTGGTTGTGTAATTATAGACAGGAATAGAAGACGATTCTGAGATTGTTTATTTCGTGGTTTTTACTGTTATGTGGTTAGTAATGTCTTTGTTAATGGCGATGTGGTTACGGGGAGATTGATGGATTTCCTGGACCGTACAGATACGTACTGCCCCCCCTCTCCCCTCCTTATATTCGTCCGAGTGGACTATACTAAGATACATTTTATTTAGGTCTTTGTTATGTCAGCAAAGTTTGTAAGAAACTTTATGAAGAAAATGCACAACAATTCGGAAGGGGATCTTTTTTCTCATGACCCCCCCCCCCCCCCATTTTCATTTTGAAAAACAAAGTAGGTATAACTTTTTATTATTTCATACCAAATCATCATCACTAAACTGCAGATATTTATGCATTTATTTGCATCCTTTAACTTAGAAAATCCAATAAAGTAAAGATTTTACTAAACTTTAATACTAATTTGTGTGTTATTAATAACATAGTAAAGCCTCCCGTACAAAATTCAGTCCCATTTTAATTTTCAAATACTCGTGTCTGAACATGTGAATTTGCATTAACTTCCAAAAACTGACGCGGTCTTAATGGAAAATTTGCTATCACTCACAGATTCCGGTATTCAACGTGTTCGTCGCCGAATTGCACGATTATCATTCGCAATAAATGATCATAAACGGACATCACAGCGATCCTGTGAAACGGTCGAGAGCAGTTGGCTCAAGGCTTAGCCGTGTTTCGAGGGAATTTATCGGCCACCCGGGCGCTCGTACGAGCCTCGTTTAGATCCGTTGAAGTGTCCAATAAGGGAATGTGTATTCCGGGGGCGTTTTCGCGAAGGTGTCCGCGGCCACCGTGGAAAACGGCCCTCGGAGAGAGAGAAGCCCGTGAGACGGCCGAGCATTAATATAATCCCATAATTCCGCCGGATATTCCGCTTGTACTCGCTCCTCCGGTCAGCCGTCACGGTGTCGGTATCAATTACTTTACCCTTGTCAACCCTGTTAACCGTCCTACCAGGATCTGGGCGTAGCAGTTTCAACGGTTTTCTGTCAACATCCACCCTTTGCAAGTCATTGGGAAACCTCGAGGTAGCGAGTATGGAGAATGCAAACCTTATGATGTCAGGATATTATTCAAACGATGGAAGAAGATTGATATTAGTATATATTCATGTTTCTCAGACTTTTTTTGGATCATGCCACACCTCAATGCCTAATAGATCTATCACCCCCTAGTATAATAGTAAACCATGAGTTTTGTAGAGTACATTGAAATGGTCGAGAAATTGTTAACAATTAATGTAGGATTGATAAGTAGACTGCAAATTTTATGCATTTGAAGTCAATGAAGTCTAGGTTGGACCAGTACTGTAACTTGTGTGTAAGCAATTTACGTCTTATGATAGATAATATGTGTATGATTAGTGGTGATTGGATTAATTAACTTGTTAGTATATAAACAACACATATTGCTTATTGTATGGTGCAAATTGCTTAGACATGACAAGTCAGAGTAGTGTTCCAACCTAGGCGATCGACCAAATCCGACAACCTTCCCCTAATAAAAGACAAAACTTTCATTAGATGCAATGAGTTTTTTATTTTATTCTGAACCCAATAACGTACTTAAGAGAAGGAAGACGTTCCTCCGTTTACTCTAATCGGTATAAGTTATTTTAGAAAATGTCATTTTGTATAACAATCTGCAGTCTGTTGATGAGGATGTAATCTTGAGTACGAGAATAAACTAACTGAGAACTTTAACCTGATGAAGATTTCCCGGGAATTCATGAAGCCCTTAGAAGTTACGAAGCTTCAAAACTATCCGAGGATCTACCGAACGACTTAATAATGTACGCGTGTTTAATAATACCCAACTTCGAGTGCTTTCTCGTGTCGCGATTTATGATTAAACGGCGAACACCGTGTTCTACTGCCGAGATGAATTTCAACTTCGACTTTAATAGAAATAATCGCGTTATTTCCTTCAAGTTTGAAAATTACTTTTCTTTACAGAAAGCATCGTTGTGTAGAATGGAAAGGTTAAATATACTTGTGACTCAGTTATCGAACTGCTTAGTCAACAATAAAGCGATCATGGTTTTCTGTCTATGTGTCCTGTGAGATCCTATTATAAGACCCAATTTCAAAAAAGGTACTGTTTTTATTTCGTATTAAATTAAAGAAATTGAAATTTTGGCTAGCTTTTCAATACTTCACAGTGCAAGAATTCTTTCCCCCCTCAAGAGGTTAACGATTCTATTCCAAAACAACTTACCCCTTTGCACCCTTATAAGGGCTGAATATCGAAAAACGCTCAAGCACTTGTTTGCTGATTTTTAATAGGGATATTGGTATTCTTTTTAAAAAATTTGACTCCCTTTTATGTTACCCCTTGCCATCTAAGCCCTTTATAATACACTGCTCTGTTATTCAGTTCCCTAAATATGAATTGAGATAAAATGTAACTTATTTTTAAGGGAATGCCCAAGGAACACATTGGTGAAGGTTTCATCGAAATAGGTTCAGTAGTGTCTAAGATTATCTCGACCAAATCTACTGACACACTTTTCTTCTTTATAATATTAACACTAGAACTACCAAAAACCTCAAAATGACTTGTCAGTACACTCCTATAACGACGATTAAAATGTTATACCAATACATTTTCTACGATCTTTGGAACTTTTATTACGACATGAAAATGAAGAAATTAGTTAATTTATAAGTTTATAAATTTTCACCAGTTTTCCATGTTTATCGATAGATCAAATTATACATGCGTTTATCATCGGTAATTCTAGTGTTAATGTACAAGTGTCCTAACACTTAGAGCCGACAGAAGTGCGTATTACCTGATGTTCGCGAATCCGATTCGCGAGTGTTGCACATTGGTCATGTGCCATCTGACCCGTTCCCCCGTGTAGAACTGCGTATGGGACAATCGCCTCATTTCTCGTTCGTCCGTGTGTCAGAATCACGAAGAAGAGTCTGAGCTTGAAGAGGTTCGTTCGAACAGACGCGAGAGATGAGACCGTGGCGCGATTAACGGTCTCCATGATCGTCGCCGCTTAGCGGCGAATTATTGTTCGTCGACACCCCTCGACTCATAAATCGCGATATCGATACAAGGCGAGCGGTTCTCCATCCTCTTTACTTATCCCCCGCGTCCCTCTGCATTCTTAGTCTTGGCCGAATGCATCGGGGAAGCTCTATGTATTCGGTGATCGATAATCTTCCCCCGCCATCGAGGGTCTACGGTCTCTGATCGTTATCAAGAGAAATTTTATGTTTGTGATTGATGATGGTCGATCATGATTTTCTAATAATGAATTTGGATGATTATTATCGAATGATTATGAGGATGATTATCTGGACATCGTTGGTAGAAAGTTTCTTTTGTGGATCGGTAGCCTTTGATCCTTATTGTTACGTATCTTTCATTAGGAATTGATAGTTCTCTTGATACATTGTTGGTTATGTATTATATTCATGTGTATTTATACAGTAATTTGACGACACAATAAGAATATTATAAAGGTGTCACTGTTTGAACTTCACGAATTTCAAACAGTTCCGGATCAACCCCCTTCCTCACCAAACATTCACTTCACATCTTCACGGTTATTGTTCACAATCTTCAACAATCCAGAGAAAAATCATATAACACTACGAGCTACATGCTCTTCGTCAAACAAGAATAACAAGCCTGTTCACTTATATTTATCTTTCACCCTGATCAAACATCTTGAACCACAGTCCCTCCTCGCTCTATCTTCTCCAACTCATCAATGACACTAAGTTCAACTGTCATCAACTGTTCTAAACAGAAACTAGATCTTCCAAGGCAATAATCCCCGAAAATCACAAACCACCACGAGCTACATATGCTTCTCCCAAAACAGAAGACTCCAACAAACGTAATCACTTATCCTCATCCTTCATCCTGATCAAACATCCTCAAACACACTCACTCCTCACCCCAACTTCTCGAACTCAACAATGACACTAGACTCAACTTTCACTAAATGGTCTACAGAAACTAGGTCCTCCAAGTCCTCACAAGGCAATAATCTGCGAAAATCATAAAGCACTATTTCACTTCAACAGAAGATTCCAACGAGGTTGATCACTTATCCTCATCCCCCAACCTGATCAAACATCCTCAGAGTCCCTCCTCACCCCAACTTCTACAACTCAACAACGACACTAGTTTCAACTGTCGTCAACAATTCTACACAGAAACTAGGTCCACAAAGTGCCCCACAAAGCCTCTATATCCCAAGTACTTCGGTAAGTCTCGTCGTTTGACCGCGCTGACCCAGCCAAGAACCACCCTCTTCGTCGCTTCAACCGCAAGCAGGGTAGAAAACGTAAGAAAAAGACGAAGGAATCGTGGTTTAATGCACGCGTTATTTTCTTTTACACGACCCACGAGGATATGAGAGGCGAACGGGTAAGCGTCGGGCGAAACACTAGCCTGGCATGGTCGGGGTGCAGACACCGGCTAGGGGCGCGCCCCTTCACGCACAGGGCCCCATCATCGAACGTGTATGTCTCTCTTTCACTCGCTCACTTTCTCTTTGTCTGCCCTGTGTTGTGCATGCACATCCCCCGTACATTCGATACGTTGTCCAACGAGGGGTTCCCCCCGCCCGTCGTAGGCCATCGTTGCCGGCGTTACCGCCGCGGCCTATGACTAATAAGAAACCGAAGACATTGTCACACGAGACCGGCCTGATGGGCTGTGTTAAACGATGCGGGAGCACATGGGGGTTGCTTTCGATCGGTCGGGGCTTGCTCTTCACGGAATGTCTATACTATGGTACATATACTGTATATGTATATACGAGTGGAGACACGTGACAAACGGGGGATTGTTGCGCGGGAAGTTGTGTTGTTTTTTTGTGTGGTCAAGTCTGCAAGATGAAACGAGGGATCGGAGGAATGGACATCCCTCGGGTAATGGGGTTA
The DNA here is from genome assembly GCF_001272555.1 of Dufourea novaeangliae. Classification (NCBI taxonomy): domain Eukaryota; kingdom Metazoa; phylum Arthropoda; class Insecta; order Hymenoptera; family Halictidae; genus Dufourea; species Dufourea novaeangliae. The sequence goes on along the minus strand of NW_015373896.1, from coordinate 5,341,090 downwards.
ATTGGTTATGTGGTGGACGAGGGATGATTGTGTTTTTTTTTTTTTTTTTTTTTCGTTATTAAATTTAGCGGTTGTTGGTGGATTGTGAGTGTGGATGTTTATGGAAATGTAAACTCTGGAGTGCACTGAATTCTAGAAATCGGCTGGCTAATTATGAATTTTCGTTATTGTTTATTAATACTACTGATCCTTGGTCTTTAATTAAGATTCAGAGTTATTCGCGTATTGCATTTTTATCTGTGTTAAGTCTAACGAAATTTAATATTATGAATATTATCTTATTATATTATTTATTAATCTTTTTCATTCATGAATAAGTCAGTATTACACCTGGGGATCTCCTTGTCAGTCCCCCGAGGAACCTTCGAACACTCATCGAGGACTTACTGTACCGTAGAGAAAAAACTCTTTTTCTCCCGTTGGAAGTACACGTATTTTGAATCACACGGTAGCTACATGTAACAAGAACCCGGCGACAACCGGCTTGATGTTGCACATATGTGTGTTATGTCTATGGGAATCGCGTGGACAAGTGTTGTAAATCCTCGATACTATTGTTGCTTTCAGCTCCAAGCTTTGATATACGATGACACTGAATTGCTGCCCGGTGTACACCAACGTATATTGCTGAGAAGTATCAGAATTTTTCTGAACGTACTACATCTACCCAAGGCGTGCGCTAGCCAGACCCGTTGAAAAACACCGGTGGCAGTCAAACGACAGCGGTATTCAAATTAACCCCCTCTCAAGGTGTATATAGGCAAGGGTTCAAGAAGAATCTGGTTACTTGAACGCTTAACAAGGTAATTGCTTTATCTTGGCTGCAAAAAGGGAAATACTTAAAGTGGTTTGTTAAATATCATGATTCTTACATGATATGTATATGCAAGTACAACGGTCTCTACTCTTGGATCATATTGATGTAGTAATATTTGTATTGCACGATGTGTATATGTAGTACAATCGTCTCTTGAATAATTGAAATAGAAGAGAACAAAATATGAAACACAAAGGTTATTTGAATGACAAATGATTTTGGAATAATGAAAAATATTCATGTGTCTGAACATTTTAAGACACGGTTTAAATAAAAAAAAAAACTTCAGAAATGCAAAATGTTGATTTGTCGATGTGGTCGTGTTTATATCCAAGCCTTATCTGGATAGAACCAGTAAAACGCTCGTTTGTTCTTCTCGATAGAATCGCGTGTTGTTCCAAGGGAAGGGTTGTTGTTCCAGGGGCGATTTTTGCGGGCTCAGGTTCCACGGAAAAGAAGCCTGTTATTGATTTATCTAAGCCAGCCGCTTAGTCAACCGAATTTCTCGCTACCTTCCAAGCCCTATCCTTGATCTTCAACCCTCTGGCCGTTTGCAAAAAAAATCCCACCGATTGGTCTTCGCTTTTCAACGAATCCATTTCCCTTTATGATCGTGTACAATCTCCGGACGATCTCACGTTTCACGTTACCATCATTTGTTACAGACACTCGAGAGGGATCGAATTCCAATCAGAAATTATGTATCAGATACACCAATCCATTATATTTTGTTATGTTCAATACTTATTTTCGAGGAAATCAAAATTGTATTATTCGGTTTATTAAATAGAAATAGTGGATTATTATTGGTACATTTAACAAAACAATTTCATGAAATAGCAATGTACAAAAGATGATACTTGTGAATGTATTAATGAAAACTTTCCGCGAAGCGTGTAATCAACTAGAAAATTAGATATGAAGTTTGATTCTTCAGGGATTTTAAGGGGTGAAGTTCATTCGTTAGGGGGTAAAAATTCAATCTTCCCGCAGGGTTCGAAGTAATTTAACTCGAACGGACCTTTAATTGTTAGAAACTTCCGTATTGCAGACATTTGACACGGCCAGCAGTCTCCGAAACCTTACACACTCGACACGTTTGAAGTTCAATCTGAAGCTCCACAAAATGCTCAACTAGAATTTCGAAGAATTACAAAAAAGAACAAGAAACAAAAAAACAATTTTCACATTGCAATATACATGCTGTATTTTCTTTAAAAAAAAAAAAAAAAACTAAAACGGCTTCAGAAGAGACATTAAAAATATTATACATTGTAATGTGCACCGAATTTGAGAATAATTAAACTCCACTTCTTGCAAACGATCTCCCCCAAAAAATTAACATTTCCATAAACATTCAAATAACTGATAAATTTACTAAAACGTGAGACAAATCAAAGACAGCTCCCTTGAAACGACGTTCGGTCGAGAAATTCTCTGATCTCGACAGACAACAAAAGACCCATCGTCTGCAAACTTAGAGCACCATGGGCATTCAACGAACATTCCAAAGAGCGTTTCGAAGACAGCCAGGTAGCAGCAATAAAAAATAAAAGAAGACCAAGGAAAACAGACTCAAAGGAAGACAAAACAAATCAAAGGGAAATCCCTGGAAAACCAGGTCCTTAGAAATATCTCGAAACCCGATGGATCGTGAAAAAGACTGCCTCAGAGGACACATCGTCGAGTGTGCTCACAATAGGAGGGGGTTGGAATCGATTCTTTGATCGTCCTTATGCGGTCCGGCGTGATTTACCGGCCCGTGTTACCCTCCTCGACACGTTTTTATCACGCACGACTCTAGCGTGCACCAGATGCGTACACACACCGTGTCCTCACCCCTTCGCGTTCTGCCTCGTAACCCCTCGAAACGGTTAGTACATCAAATTTTCCTCCGTCGAGTCCCATGTGTCGCGATCCAACCGTTCCATGGTAAAACGCGAAATTTCGATTCGCGTTGCGTCGAGCGTTCGCTGTAACGACACTCGGGAGAAAAAAAAAAACCGCGGGGTAAGACAGGAGAGGATTCTCTAGCTCGCGGTTCGATTCCAACCCCCATGCCCTTCTTGGAGATTTTGTCCTCGCGGAGGGTTGAACCACCACCGATGGATGTTATATTCGGTCCTAGAGCCTTCCAGGGACTATCCATCGATGAAGAATGGAATTGGAGCATATTAAAGATTCGGTGGATATCGATGGGGTGGAAGAAGTCTGCTGGAGCTGGTTGAGGATTATGGGGGGATCGAATTGTTTCTGCTGAGAATGTTTTTTAATTAAATTCAAAGGGGTGAATCGGGGATTATTGGAGTTATGGAGGTTTGAACGCGTTGCGTTTCTGGGCACGTGATGGAATATTTACGTCGATTAATTTATATTTTATGATTCTCCAACCTTCAGTCACAATGTAACGTACACAAACAAAGCGCGAATAAACATTACAAAATTATTCAAGTTCGTGAACTAACACCCTCTAAATTTCATCGAATCTAATCAGACACTTATACAAGGGGCAAAGAAACCATTAAAAAGAAACCTCGGAATCTTCACGAGAACAGCTCGTACAAAGCCAGTGTGTCCTAACACTCGCAGGACCATAAGACACATCCCCCACCCCTTTTCTTTCCGCAGGAACAATTCCTTTCTATCGTCCAGTCCCGCGAGCCCGCCCCCTCCACGATCGTAAACTTTTTCCCCGTATCAGCGACGGTGGAATCGTCATTCTTATCGCGCCATTCTGTTCTCTCGCTGCACCGGTGGATAGGGGTAGATAAACACAGAAGGAACCGTAGCTGGTTCCCGCCCGCAATGATACATGTACCATACGCGCACGCGACAACACCCTCCACCCTTCTTTTCCACCTCCACCACCAAACGTCTCGACACACGTTGGTCTCGCCAACCCTCGAAACGGTTAAGACGTCATATTTTCCCTCGTTCAGGGGGTTGAGGAACGCACACGTGCGCAACGATTTCCCTCTCGAGAAACTCGTACCTTCCAGCGAGGAAAAAATATAGGGACTGAGGGGTGGGGGCTGGGAGGGTAAAAATGGCGGTGGTAAAAGTTTAACAAACCAAACGGAGAAACGAAGGAGGGGGTGGAAGGGACAAACGGGGATTATCATTGAAAGCGTGCTAACTCCGAAGCCGAAGAAAAGGGAAGAAAGGAGGGAAAAAAGTGTGTAACGAGGGTTGCGAATCCGAAGGTCTGCGGGGGGATGGATGTCGTAAGGGGATGAGAGAGAAAAATCGCGCATCAAATATTTACCTCCCCCTACGGTTGCCGAGGAAGGTGTCGCGAAGGAAAATCGAGAAATCAAGGGAAACCCTGGCCCATTGACAAAGGAAATCCGCTGGGGGGATCGACGTCTTTGGGTGCACCCCTGTTTCTTCGTTTTTTCTTTTTTATTTTCGATGAACATTCGTCTGACGGACAGGGGTGTGTACGTTTTTTTTCTGTGTAAGGATTAATGGATTTAGTACCACGGATTCTACTGGTTCATCTAGAACTCAGTAAAAGAAAAGAATTAATCAAAATCCAATCAGGTTTTTATCCTATTCTGAACCTGATGGAATTTGGGATTGGAACCAGAGTAAACAAACTTCTGCTTGATTCGAGTTTCTGTGAAACACACTATAAGAACCTATATTTGCATAAATATCCAAAGTCTATTAATAACCAAACAGAAAGACTAAAAATTGATTTCAAGCTCATCAGTTGCATAGACTTCAGAAGATAGTACCCTAAAGGATTGCAAATGGTCTACTAAACCAAAACCTTGAAAATTTGTTTAAACAATAAACTCATATCTAGTTACTAGTTTTTTTATTTAAAATTCATTTCTACATTGTATAAGTTCGAAAACCTTTGGACTTACGTATTCTGGGGAAACCATTCAAGAAGATGATCCATTTTCCCAAAGTAAAGAGACACCTTAAGTGTCCCATCTGGCCGAAACCCCCAGCAAACAAGACTCAAGCACGGAACCCATGAGTCACCGCTCGTAAATGCATCGAAAACGGCAATTTTTCTTTAACCACTCGGTCATTAGTAATTGGATCCTCTCGTATTTGTCGATCACAGGATCCACGGGCTCGAGGAGCGAATATCCCTTTTTCGTGCCTATCCTCCGTCACCCTTCGCGCTTCAACCCCCGTGCTAGGACCAATAACGGCGTTCTAAGTTAAATATTTGACGCAATATTTCTTCTCCCGTCTCCCCCGTCTAATCTCATCCCTCCTTTCGCCGTGGACACCAATAACAGGTCGTTCTTAATTCGACTTTTCTTTCGTTTCGATCGCTTTCACCCCCGTTCCCCGATAAATCGCGCCAACTTTCCCCCATTCGTCTCGCGTAACCGTTGTTTGATGCTTCCCGGTTGAACATCTGTTAATCCGCGAATGGAACACGTTATGTAAGCGCGCCTGGAGCCATTTATTACAGTTGTAACCTACGTATTGCTTTGGAAAGATATCGCAATTTATCGTTCGGTGTTTCTTAACGCTGAAACCACAAAAGGCAGTTGAAACGACTGGTTCGCAAAACTCTTATAAAAATGATTGAAAATGTCATAACTGTTTCTTTTTTTTTCTGAGATTCTTTACTAATTTTATTGCGATATTACATGAGTGAAGAAGTTCGTTAATTTATCGATTTGCATATTTTCAATAAGCCACCTTTTTTACTAATGTGATAGAAATAGAAACAACCTTCGGTAGTTCTGGTGTTGAATTCTTCCTGACGTAAGAAAAGATAAAAACAACATTTTCTAAGATCGTTTGAAATACTCGAAATGTTCCTAAATTCTTCCCGAAATAATAAGGAATAAATATTTCTAATGCCATCTGAGACAATCTACAACAAGTCAACAAGTCCAAGACAATCTGGACAACTAGTCTTCTTTATGTGACTTTTTTTCAAAGGATCTACGACTTCAGGGATTTATAGTACTCACCGAGAGGAGTAAAGAAAATGTCTCAACAAAATAGGTCCGAAAATCAACCCTTTCAGTGTAAAATTAACTTCTATATTTACAAACATTCGATATTGTAAACAGAAAAATTGATTTTGAAGTACATTAATTCAAGGTTGTAGGTATGATAATAATCAACACGAGATAGGGAAGAAACATTTAAAAATGTGTGTATGAGTTTTATATTGTAATGGAAAGAAGACACACCTGTAACAAATCTGGAACCAAACCTTTCTATTTTCCTTCCAAAGGATTTGATTTCAGGACCTACGTTGATCAGACATTTTTTACTCCTCTCAGTAATTACTATAATCCCCTAAAGTCTCCGACCCTTCCGTTTATCACTCTATACAAACATAGCTAAAAGCATAAACTTTTTCGTGGATCGTCAATATATCCTCCAAAGGCATGGAAAAAAAAAAAAAAAAAAAAAAAAAAAAATATCCGTCGAATCTTTAAAACTCCGATGAATCTTAGTGTTCTCATACCGTCACATTTCAGCAGATCACTGTCTCACGAAAAGAAAAAGCATAGAAGATCCAGATCATCTCAGAAACGGCTGTCGAACTGATACGCCTGGAGGCTCGAATCGGCATCAGAAAGTTGCCCGGCAGTTAAATCGCGGCCGGTTTAATTACAGCTCGTTTAAGACGGGCATAAACTTTCGGTTTTAACTATCGTTCGTCGTAATCCGTCGATGTTTACGACACACCCGTTATAATGGCGTTCGAAGCGTGTGTAACGTCCAGCCGCGGGTACGCGATACGTCCCGCGAGATACGCTAGATCCCATCGCGACTCGAACAGCCGTGCATCCGTCCCTTCTCGCGGTGTATCGAGTCGCCTGGAGGTTTTCCGGCAAAACCGAAGAAGCATCCGTTTCCTCGGCAGTGAATTACGGAGGATAAGAGAGAAAGTCGTCGAGAGGCGACGGCAGGTTGAAAATATTGCGCCTCGGTCGCGGTACACACAGCGCATGGTGATTCCACGATGGGTAAGTGGAGAGAGGCTGTGTATTTGTGTACAGGGTGATCCAAACGACAGAATCGTCTGAAACAGTTCTTTTTCAATTTAATTCCTTTTTTTTTTTCCGTAATTTTAGAAGGCAGCAGGAGTTTTTTCGTTTTTCTTTTACTTTAATAACTTTTTATTGTTAACCCTCTAATGGTTAGGTCCGGATCGTATTTGACCCAAGTTATAGTCTTCTTGCACTGGCTCGTCCTATTCTTTATTATTTTTGTATTATTTTCGTTTTAAAATATTTTTGATTATTTGGTAAACGTTTAATACTTGTATTTGTTCCTTATTATATAAATAAACAAAAATACTTTTTTTTTTACCCGTTTGAAAATTGGAAAAAAGAGCTTAGGTCGGATCTGACCACACCTTACCAAGTACAACCTTGAAACCCACCTTACCATTATAGGGTTAATGGTAGATAGTTAGGATGAACAGGAAAAATTTAGAAAAATTGTAGTCAAGTACTAATGATATTATAATACCATATTATATACCAACGATATAATAATTACCAATGTTATAATAATATAACAGTATACTGATGCTTCCTATATCCCTTGGATTATTGAATTCCTTTTGTGGTGCCTCAACTATTCCATATAAATAACCTTGTGGTTTGTTTATACAAAAAAACAATCATTTTTGATACTCTTCCAATACGAATTAAAATTGTGGCATAACTCAATTAAGTCATGAAAATTTGCGATGTTTTCACCCTAATCCAGAATCGATAATTGTGGTATTTAAAGGAATCCACTACGAAGGGAACCATGTCATTACTAAACTACCTAGAGTGTCTTGTTTTCTAGATTCTGATTGAAACATTCGAATGGAAGTGACATATTCGCGATATTATATCAGTCTCTAACGACTCACCTTATATACAAACGCGACGGGAGTCACGAAAATATCCGGCGAAACGAATGGCACCGCGACGCAGTATGCACGCCACCGACCGAAAATAGACGCAAGAACGCGCGCGATCTTCGAACGATATTCCCCTTCGCGGGCCCTCCAGGACGAAGGACATATCCAGATCCCCTTTCGTTTCGAACCTGGCCAGCCTACGACGATCTATTTTGAAACGCGCCAGAACCGAGGGGGTGACGCGAAGCTTCCGTCCGAGATCGCTTTTGGACGCCTCTGGTTCGTCTTGATGGAAGTCTCGACAGGAGTTTCCCTCCCCTTAACCGCGGTGAAAGCAAGCCAAGTCTGCCAAGTTAACCGACCCCGTGAGTCAGAAAGTATTCACGCACTCAGTTTTATTTAATATTGGGAGTATAATGCACCAATTAATAATCTACCAAGACAGATAATTCATGTTTCTTTGGGCTTCAAACTGCTTCAAACATGTTTGACCGAAACATCCGACAAGGAGTTTGAACGGTTCAAGTGTGATTATGGTGGGAGGTTCAAACTGAAGGTCACTCACAAATTTTTCAACTTAATATTTGAAGTATACTAATAAATAATTCATAGAGACAGATAATTCATGTGCTTTTAGCCTTCAAACTGTGTCAAACATGTTTGGTCATAGAGGGACATTCAATCAGAAGGTCACTTTCCAGCTTTTCAAACGTAATACTAGTAGTAAACGAATAAGTAATTCACCGATATAAATAATTCACGTGTCTTTGGGACTGACAACTGAAGGTGACTTTCTATATCAAACTTCATATTGGAAGTATACGAATAAGTAATTACATTCTATTAGTCCATAAACATCTAATTTATAGACATTTCATCAATCAATATAAATCAATTACGCAGTATAAATTTTAATAATTGAATGCTACAGGTATATGAATTGACGCTCTCCCGTGGATATTATAGTCTGAACGCAATTTTAATTCAACCACGTATCACGGTTTAGAAAGTAATGCGACTATAACGGAGGAAGATGGAACAGGTAAGTTGGAAACACGTTCTACCGGAAAACCCGAAGGAACCTAGACATGGAGTAATGTTTATTACCCGAACGCAGGGGACGAAGGTGCAGCCGTCGTCGTCGGGGGGTATTAAAAGTCACGATTAAAGCGCACACGACAAAGCTCGCGACGGAAAAGACGAAACACAACGTTTTACGTTTCGTGATAAATCATCACCCCGTCATAGAGGGCTGTAAACCCCGCGCCGCGGTTTCGAGGACACGCGAGTCCACTTTCCACGGATAATTCTGTCGTTCGTCCTGGATTTCCCAGTTCATGCACTTTATAAAATCGCGAAAATTCGGTTGATTCCCGCAACTGTGGAAGCTAATTACCGTTTTCTTATTATTATTCAGTGGGAAATCGATTGTATAGAATGATTAGAGTGAATCTTCGTTGCTCATCTGAACGCTAATGACCCTTCGTATTCATTAGGTTCGTTAACCCCTTGTGTTGGCGACTGTTTTGAAAGTGAATCATTAATAGTCATAGCTTACTCACTTTTGGTGTGGTAAAATGAAGAATGCTCCAATTGTTTAATATTATCGGAATGTGAGGATTCGAAACTTCAGACTCACCTGAAACAGAAAAGAAAACAGAGGATTAGTATTTTTTCTCGTTATTGATTCACCTTTTTGTATTTACAAATTCTTTCTGTACTTTTGTTCAGTTTGGAACAGTGAACTTTATGATTTTAAATTGACTGTTTTCTACGCCATTTTTACGAAGTACGACAGTGGGAATACATCTTGAAGTTAAACTCGATAGCTATAATTGTGGATTACCTAATACACTAGGACGTCCCAGGAGTCATTCCATATTCAGAACTTTAGATTATTAAGTAATTAGTGAAAGGAAACAGAATTTTAATGGCTAAAAGTACTCTATCTTGGATTTATGAAACCATTCTGGTCAATTAACGAGTGTTGTATGTATATACGGTGGCAGAAAAACATTGATTGATTCCAGAAGCGGTGAGCATAACGCCGTTGTTGGAGTCGTATTCATCGACAAATCACTGTACTACGTAACATTATACGTCGACTCAGATTCGCCTCTCGAGTGTAAAGGGTTAACTATTCGAAACTGAGTTTAACCGTTTGCATTTTGCATGTTCAACATTTTGTCCCTTCATAGAAGACAGTCGAGTGCAAACGGTTAAATTCCAATACCTAAGATGCCAAGATCAATGGCCAGAAATCTCACTTGTCCAATTATAAATAAAAAAAAAAAAGTAACTAGAAAAATGACTGGTGATCCGCAATATATTTCTCTGACCGATCTAATATTCGAATGGATCGTAAAAAAATCTTTCCTCGAAACGATAAAAGCCTCAAGTGCTTCCCCGAGGGAACGTAAATCGTATCGTCGAAGCGTGACACTTAAGAATGCGGCCTTAATCGAGAACCCTCTTATCACGGTGATACATTGTAAAGCTGGAGGGTAGAGGGGCGGTTGTGAAAAACGGTCGAAAATGCAGCCCAACGGTGGCCTTGCGCCCTTGAGTTTACGATTTCGTGTGGAAAGCAAGCCGCGGAACGCGTGTGCAACGTTTCGCCTCGTAACAACGACGATTCCTCGGTGGTAAATTAACCCTTTATCAGTCACGTGCGACAAGGCGATGGCAAGACCAGCCGTTACCGCGTGTGTAAACGCCGTCGGGACAAAAACAACTGAACGTTCATTAAAGAGATGTATAAAAAATGACGGAGTACTTTTTTTTTATCTTTTAATGTAAACTAATAAGTTAACACAATTGTTTATTGCTTCCACAAAACTATGGTCATCACATCATCTGTAGAAAATCAATCAGCTTTTTCTCGATGCCGAGTAAGTATCGCAAACGAAAGTATCGATACTAAAAATACTCGGTATCGAAACGAAGGTATCGATTATTTACTCGTATTTACTTAGATCGGGTCATCGCTACGTATGAGTACAAGTATCGAATGCGAAGTATCGAGCGAAAAAATATCGGTTTCGATTTCAAAGTACTCGGTATCGTGAAGTATCGATACCTTTTTCGTGTCCCTATACACGATAACTGTCCTAATACTTATGCACAGGAGTGTAGGTATTCACTTGTAACGAGCAACGGAATACGATGTCGCGTAACTCACGGGATCGGGTTGTACACCCGCCGTAAGAGGGAATTAGTCGACGTTGGTCGAAAGGGCGGGTCGCTAATGGGGTCTGACGTTGACGAATCTCCAGGTTACGAAGTCGTCAGCTACACAGAAGAGAGAGAGAGAGAGAGAGAGACAACGTGTCTGCCGGTGGAGCTCGGGGTATTACATCCTAGGTTCACGCTTACCGGCTTATCGTAGTAATCTAAAGCATTCATTTCCGTCTGATGAGACGACTATTATTTCCGACGCGTTTCCACGTGGGAGAAGAGGGGAACAATGACGATAAGGAGTAGGAGGGAAGCAATTTCGCTTCGGAGACATCGCGCTGGCGAAAAAAAAAAAAAAAAAAAAAAAAAAAAAAAACTGACGATCATCGTCACCGCAACTGTGTCTGGATGAAATGTACGAGTTTATGAATAAAAACGAGACAATTTCAGCTGGGATAAACTGTGAATGCTACTTTGTAAATAAAGATTCAGGTTTGCGTGATGTTACAATGATTCGTGCCTGGTTGAACTGTGTATCGCTTGGTTGTAAGTGGCAAGAATTATTAGAGCAATTTATATATATATTTTCGTTACCTAATTCGAACACCCTTCGATGATTTACTTTTACACCTGGGGGTCCGAGAAGCCATCATTCGACGGAGGTTAAACACTCTCCTTTTGAAATTTACTAAATAAGTAACAAAGTTCCTAATTGAAAAGTGACTTTCCAATGTTAAAAAATGACATTATATCATACTCCATATTTTTCCTAAACTCTTGAACTCTCATACATTCTTCGTCGGTTTATCGTCCAATAGAAGAGAAAGACTATAAAGTTCACCTTCAAGGGTGGTAGGCGGGCTCACCTATAAAGAGTAATTCTGAAGGATTTGTTTTGAGCCGCGATAAAATAAAAGAAAAAAAAAAAAAAGAAAGAATCGAAGTAGGTCCTCTGTCGAGCGGCTGATAAGGCGGATATCTATCCCCGGGTGAGGGGGAAAAATCGGCAGTGGCGCGGCTCGGACAGTAGCGTCGGCTCGAGTACCGACTATTTGTCCTCCGAAAGACAAGATCCTAATGGGAAAGTAATCCCTTTCGGGGTGAAGTCGGTAGAGATAAAGGTATACACCCGGGCGAATGCTAGAGATCAGAGGAGATTCGTGTTGCATGCTCGCGGCAACCTGGACCAAGAGAGAGTGGTTCCTCAGAGATCGATTCAGACGATAAGGATCCCTCTTTTTCGGAAAGCTCGTCCGGAATTTGTCTTCGGCGATGGCAGAGCCATCCCCGGGGCCATTCTCGACGGGATGTGTACCCTGGTGAGGCGTTCGTTAAAAGTGGGGAAAATTCTTTTGGTGGCAGGTGTACGATAACCACGGTGACTGAAGCAGTCGTAGGACAGATGATTAGGGTCGATTGGGAATATTGATTTTCGTTCACGATCGAGGCGAATTTTGTCTGTTTTGGTGACTTTTTCGAGGCCATTGGTATGATTAGTACTGGGTCATTGGTAACCAGACCGGCGCAAATTTTATTTGAAATGAAAATAAGAGATAACTATTTGGAATAATTTATTTCGGAAGTTTATATTCGATACTGTTATTTGAATATAAAAATATTATCGATTCATTTGAGATAAATAGCAAATTCGGATGATGAATTAATCTGTTTTTTTTTTTGTATTTCAAGTTGGGATTTGTTTTTTTTTCAAAAAAAAAACATATTATTTGAAATAATATTTCAAATAATATCATTTCGGAAGTGTCCAGACGTTTCGATCGAAAGTGTTTGAAATAGTTTGTTCACGGACCCACTGCTAATCAGAGTACACTAAATAATCTATGACTATAACATTGAACCATCTGTGACTATAACGCAAAATATAATTACAATTCGCCTGCTTTTACATTTCAGACCAAGATGGGCGTTATTTGCAACTTTCATTCATATTTCGACTGTCCACGGACACACGAAAAGCGACACGTTTAACCGTTTTCGTGGCGAAAGGAACCCCTTTTTCCCTTTCACAGGGACTCGACAGATTTTCCGGGGCGCGGAACACCGAAAGACTTAACCGCAACAGCGAATACGCGTCGCTTTAATCTCGTGTCCCGACGACGAACGCGGTGGCTAATTAAAAAATCGCAACGTGTGATGCGCTACCAGAAAGGTCCTCTGGCGTACGTATACACCCCGGGAGAAGACTTGAAAACTTGCCCGCTAATTGGCGCATCTTCAAAGTCTGTCGACCCGCGGAACACTCTTCCCCTGTTCCGCTTCAGTTTTCCTTCCGGTGTTTCTTGTCGCGCGACTGATCGTCGCGATAAATCAAACGGACCCCCGAACCAGAAAGAAAGGGGTGTAATGAGGGTCGACGAGAAGATCGCGCGAAGTTATATACTAATTTCCTTTCGATTTTGTGTATACTTAGAGGGATGAGGTGAAATGGGGTTGTAAAATCGACCGGAAGCCAAAGGTTTGAGCATTGCAAGCAACGAAATAACAGAGGGAGACCGGAGTTAAAAGTAACAGGGGTAGGTTGTAACAGAGATTAGAATTTTTTAAATAAAAGAAACAGCGCTTTGATAACAAATAATCAATAAACTGTTACTTTAAAGAATAATAATTAATATAATAACTAATTAAATAATAATAATTCAAATAATAATTCATTGATCTCGTTAAGAAGATAACGGTATGTTGTGTTAATTATAAAAAGACAATTTGTTATGTTGAGCACCGATTGGTTAAGAAATAATGTTGCGTTAATGCTTTTTACAAATGATATTAAGAAGTAGACTGTGGATTTCATGCATGTATACGTAACACTCAAAACACAGAACTGAAAAATTTTCGGTAATGTAAGTATTAATTTCCCCTTACAGTTGGACCCAATGAAACCTATAACAAATCCCTGACGCAAATTTAGTTCAGCACATTAACCTACAAAAATAAAAATTTCCATAAAAATCCACACACTAATCCGATGTTCCGACAGTCGACTGTCGCAACAGACAGGTCAGAATGACCCTTCATTAGCCATGCAAGGGTCAGTTCACCCTTTCAAAGATAACCCACGTCAAAAACGATGGCTGACAATCACAACCAAACAATGTACACATTCTACCTTTTATCTCTCGAGCACCGTCGTTACCGATGAATCTCTGGACCCCTCATCATGCAGCGTGTCACTCTCGATCGATCACTGTCTTCACCTCACTCAAAGTACCAAAATACAATTCTCGATCGACGCGAACTGTCCCCGTCACTGACTCAACAACATTGTTCGAACACCGTCAAAAAAAACATTTCCTCTCACAAAGAGATTCTGTTCGACAAAGTGTAAAAAAATATTTTCGTCAAGAATCTTTCATCGATCGATTTCCATTAACGCTTTCTTGAACACACGTGTTTCAGGGGAGAAACGTCAGGACGAGAACGGACGAGCTGCACTAGAGACACGACGGTACGTGGCACGCGCCTACGACTGAGAGCAAAGCATTCCTACACCGGGTCTCGACACAAAATCTTCGGTTCGGACGTGCTCGGTGATCCCCGCCGCGGCTCGACTACGGAGCACGTGGCCACAGCGCGGACCATGCTGTGTGCATGTATACCTTTCCCCCCCCCCCCCCCCCCCCCCACTGTCGGCCGCCTTTTCGGCTGTGCTTTGACCGTCGTCGTCTGGGACGAGTTTGTCGCCCTAATACCCGGGCGTTTCGTTTATTTTCGGATTTATTTTTTTTAATCATATACTGAGAACGATTCATACAAAGCAGAATATAAGGGTGGTCCCTTTATTGGTGGCGCGACCAAGAGGGGCCTAGGTTTTTGTGAAAAGAAAAGAAATTGTATAAATCTGAATGAATATACTTATATTGTGTTATTTAGTAGAGTAAACTTAACAGAATATTTGAATTTTCCTTTCATTCTTTATTTACAGAGATTTTAATAATAATGGGATTTTTGCGGATGTAGTTCCGAAAATTTCCACCGATTCGATTTTGATGGAACTTGGTAAAATTGTCTCAGGTAATCCCAAATGAACATATGTAAATGGTTTTTTTGGCGCATTTGAAGATTGTTATACGTACAGTAAATTCTCAACATTAACAAGGAGAGGTCCTCAGCTCTAACGCTGACTTTTAAATGAGGTTTAGCACAGTCATAGATCTTGGAATTTTGAAGCCAATGATAATTGTTCTAGCTGCCTACGACCATTAGTTTATGAAATATTTAATATACATATATACTAGATTTCTATACTCCTCAGTCCCCACCACTTAGATTTAAAAAGGGATGCCAATATCTCCGAAAGCTATCTACCTCTTTCTAAAGTTAGGACGCCCGTTTCAGGTAGACTCTATATTTCCATGACAAAAAAAAAAAACAAAAAGAAAAACGTCTGTGTCCGAATTCGTTTGTCTGATACTACTAAATATGTCCGTTCATTACTTACTATTTCTACTGACACCAAACACACAGTAGTACAATCGCACCGCTGTTCAGACAAATTCAATTCCACACCTTAATCTAACCCCTATAAGTAACTCGAACATAAATGCTAATAACAAAAAGAATCTCTGCAATATCGAACGTACTCACCCCTTCATCCATATCGCTACACACGCACGACAGAAAAATAGACTCCCATCTCATATCCCCTATCTCTTATTCGTAATCTCACGGAACCACCTCCTATCAAATCATGCAAACTCCACGAAGGAATCTCCGCTGGTCATTACCGTAGTCCACCATTTCGAGATAACGATCGTAAAGTCTGTTTGGACATCGATACACCGTGGCAGACATGGAGGAAAAGTAGAAAGAATCGTCCTTTCACCCCCGTTCCTCTACACGGTGGATTTACAGGGTAACGGTGGACGGTCACGAGATTACGGGGGTTGGTTCGTTCAGCCACGAACTCTATATAAGTATGGCTGCCAGCCCCTCCCACGATCGAGCCACGCATTAGTATTCACGATGGATCCTCGGTACCGTTGATGAGCTCCCGCTGACGTATCCATCCCCTCCACCCTCTCGTTCGCCTGGAGATAACCGCCAGCGACTTCCAGATTTAACGGCAAGACTTTGAAATTCAAAGTGCTGTTAAGAAGAAGAGAAAAAACGAGGGAAAACTCCCGTCGATAACGAGATCGTACGGTAAGATCGACGATTCGTCTTGGTCTTTATGATCGATGATGTGTCTCTTGGGAACTCGACTGGGAACTCCTGGAGTAATGGAATCACAAGTCTATCTTGAGATTCGTTGAACGGATAGAATGCAAATTTATTTAAGGAATATTGTTGAAATTTTTTTAGTGTATTTCCCCGTGGGATAGAGGTGTACTCGAAAGTTGCGATAGTGGAAGCTACAGTAGCCGAAAGACATCGATGCTAGAAGGTTATTTCAGAAGTCCTCGAATTTTTTTACTTCAAGGACTTTTTGTACTTTGTTACCACCTGGTCGATTATAGTCTTTGAACACTTGCTGCTAACACTTGACAAGCATTAAGATTGAAGTCTTCGTTCCGTAATATTTTACACACACCCACACAACATCTTAAATGCATCAAATTCACAGTCATCGAAAGTCACGAAAGTCGCAGCCCACCTCCAAAACCCACGAAACATTTCCAATCTTCAAGTAACATCGAATTGTTGGGCTCCCAAAAATTTCGGCTCCTCGGGGTGGTTCTGTTTACTGTCAACCCGGCAATAGCCATTATTCCGGAAATATCTTGGACGGTAATCGATGCCAGAAGGGGAGAAAGAGAGAGAGCGAGAGAGAGTCGGTGTTCCAGGATTTACGACCGGCGACGGAGTCGGGGATCCATTAGAATCCGACCACGCGCACAAGGAGGAGGAACAGGGCTGCTCGTACATACCTACACACACACACAACCGTGCAGCAAGGAAATATACAACGCAGGGGTGATGGGACACAGTTGCAGAGAACCCCTCGCGGCATACGGTGCGTTTTCCATCGAGCAAATAGAATTTGCGGTCGTTCGTGGCGTTCCGTTCCGCGGAACCTGTCGTCTACGAAGCTGTCCCCCCTAGCCATCCTCTTTCGCTATTCCGGAAATTCCGTTTCTCTCGTCCCTCCCTGTTGCTGGCCGAGTCCAGGACTGAGATTGGCGAGAGAACGTCCAAGTTCTGGGAAGGAACGAAAGGGACGGAGGACAGGACAGTCGGCAGCAGGTGCCTCTCACCGGAGCCCCCCCTCCATCCACGGTTTTACGAGCGGTCGCCAAAGGGCAGTATACCGGATGTCGTTTACATGGGAATCGCTCATCGGGGAGAAACTCCCGCGCAGATAAACTCTGGATTTGCGTGGCGGTGTGGAGCCCCCACCCGTGGATTCCTGGCCGACTCGAGGAACTGCGGTTCGTTGTACGCCGATCACGAATAGGAGACCCTACTTTGGGTTTTTCGAACGTTTGGGTACGTCTGGGGCGGTGAGGATCGTTTGGTTTCGGTTATGTAGTTTTCATTGGGATGGAGCGAGCAGACGGTTGTTTTTGATAATTAGTTCAGATATAGTGAGATGTTTATGCAAAGTTGCTGAGGGTTGAAACAATTGGGGATGATAGGTTCGCGAGGCTTGAAGTATCTAGGACAGAAGTACTCGATTCGGATCAAGTTAGAAAGGGAGAGTATGTATTCATCCGAATTTTACTTATTCGATCCCAAGTCAAAATAATTTCATTCTCTTCATTCCAGGTCGACCACATTTAACTTTCCCCACTCCTATGCTACTGTTATTGGAATCCGTTACTCCAGAAATTAATTCGTTCGAGCGAAACGAAAAGACGTCATTACCATACAAATAATCAGCAGGAAGACACTGAGAAAAGCACTTAATCTTTCCATCTCTAATTAACTTTCATTGCGAGAATATTCCCAAGTTTTTTTTTTTATACTTTAAAGGGGAAGTATACCAAGGGGATGGTCCACTATCCAAATCGTTTATCCAGCAAATTTCGAAACATTGTCGACTCGACGATACTCGAGACCTGTGATAAACGGGTAAACGGAGAAGAACTTAAGCTTTCAAGGGCGTATTTCCGCGGACGGACGTTAAACCGGAGGGAAAAAGCGTTTCATTTCCCGTCGTTTGTCGACTTCCCTCCCCTCCCCCGTAACAGGCGCTCGTTATTTTTTATTTTTTTGGCACAGTTCCGACCGAGTTCCCTTTCGCTCCACCGAATAACCACGGTGCAAGCTCTTGTGCCTTGGCGAAACCCTTCGTCGATGGTATACGAAAATCGAGTGTCACCGATGGAATTTGAATAAATGCGCTCCGACCGATGATCCCCCACCCTCTAACGATCGCACACCCCTGAACGTATCGGTCGTTGCGGAGTAACGCACGCGGCGCTAAATCGATTCGCGAGAAAGTGGATGGAGGAGAATAACGAACGAGTCTCGATGTAAAATGAAGAAAACGTATGATATTCCACCCACAGGAATTTTCGTGACATTCTCCTGTTTATATTCTTCCCGGTATGATGAAAACATCGGGGTTCGATTTGCAGTTTACATTTAAAGTGGCCATAGTGACGGGATTACCTTCGGTTTCGTGAAAAACGAAATTGCAAATGATATTCGTCAATTGTAGAAAAGAGTTCTATGCTTGCGGTTTCACGATCTATTCCATCGTTTCAAAATAGTGATTTTAACTAAAAACTCACTTCGATAATTAAACTGCAAAATGATCTACAGGGTGTCCCATCTAACGTGAGCACCGTTAACATTTCACTTGCTTTTGATTTGCAGAGAATTTATTTTAATAAATGCTCAAACTGACGTCCATCATCTTCCATATGTACAGTTATTTGTAAATGTAAAATTTCAACTACATAGCAGTGTCAGCGACACGAGACCGCAGCACGAGATTGGCAGTCTCCGAATTCTTTCGATTGCGCACGTTTTTAAATTAAAAATTCCACACATTCGTCAGGTGTGGTGGAAATCTAACTATTCAGAATGTGTAACAGAACACCCCAGATGTACAGACAAAACTCGGTGACAAATGGACGCTATAAATGACCACGAATGAGCATCGACCACTGGACGCATTCCTGTGGTGGACTGTGAGAAATGCACATGAAGTGCGCTCCACACGTGCTGGTTATATCGTGTGAATTATCCCAGGTTGCTTTACTGGTTTATTATTGCGTCATCTGTTTATATAATAGTACTTTGGGCATAGAATTTTAGTGTGTACACTTATATGTATCAGCAACACATGTTATACATACATCATAACGTCCAAATTGCTTACACATGACAAGTTACACTGGTGGTCCAACCTAGGCGATGCTCCAAATTCGTTAACCGTCCCCTACTTTATAAAATGTCATTTTGGATAAAAATCCGCATTCCAGTGACCAAATCACTACACCCCCCTGCATAGATTAACAATTTTACGATGTCAAGTTTAATTTCTTGTCTACTTTCAGTGGAAAAATGTTATACTATAAAATGTTATATTATAATAATTACTCAGTGTAAACCCCTTGATATTCTGATTCTGTTTCTGCAAAAATACAACAAACATACGATTCGTATTGTGATCGTAATAATCTGATCACCTACTGTAAATGTGGACACATAACATAGTGATGAACATCAGCAAAAAGGAATACCGATAATGACAAAACAATCCATTAACTCGAGTCGTATTAACAATGACAATCGAGGACGAAATGTAGACGGCAGCAACGACTCTTGCCACTTCCTTCCACGCTCGAACGAGCCCGCCATAGTATATATCATAAGAATGCATTATGTACGTAAGTCTCAGACTCACGTTCCATCGCTATTACCTCAGCGATATTTCTTACATAGGTTATTCGGTGTCGTTCGATCTCGCGCTCATCCCCCTAGCTACGTAGGAAGAAACGCAGGGTAGAGAGACCAAGGAATAAAGAAACAACCCTGGTCCCAACCCCTCGATATTCGGCTAGTGACGCATCAGTATTCCGAAATCGCGTCGGTCGTTCGTCTTTCGAGACAAGAATTCAAACGATTTTGAACGAATTTTCGGTCGACGCGTACAGCATCCCCCCTTTTCCGAATGACTCTGCTCTGGTCCCTCGAGTTTTTCCTCTCGAACAACACCATCCCCCAACCAGTTTCGCCTTCCTAATTGTCGTCGAAACAATAAGGACTCGTGAAAACTTTTCTGGTCCGTCTCCAACTTTTCTGCTGATGGCCACGGACACACTACCCCCCCCCCCCCCCCCCCCCCCCCCCCCGCCAGTTCACTTCTAGGGACGAATATGGCGGACTAGTTTTCGGTAGAGAATACCTTTGAGGAGGATCCAGTTTCGAGATTCAAGAAGAAACGTAGCCCCGTGGATGGAGAATAATTCAGGTGGCGGAAGAAACTCGTCTAAACCCTGAAAGCTTAATGAATTCTTCGGTGAATTCGTGATACACGGCTCGAAGAAGGGTTGTTAGCGGAGAGACTGCGTTGTTGGGCGAACCGTGAAATTTCCGCCAGTTTGGTATAATTGTATGGTAATACGGGGTGTCTTGTACTTGGGTAACGGTAAAGGAAATGACTAGTTCTTGGAGATAAATTTAAAAAAAAATGTAGAATAGCAGTTTTTTTAATGCAGGTTTTGCTTTTGGAAAAATCAAGTCTAACAATTCAGGTCCGACTTCTAAAGAACTGAACGACATTTTATAATATTTTTCATGTTAAGGGTCTGCTAGTGGCATTGAACATGTCATCTTTCTATTATTGTTCGTGACGGACAAAAAATTACCCGCTATTAATTAAAGGAGGATTAATCATGTAAAATATACTATTTTGTATATAAGTATACCATTTTATACTGTGGACTTAACCTTCATCCGGATAGAAGATCCTCTAAGGCTCTTTTATTTTTCTCCATTCTATCCTAATGAAGGTTAAATTGATTACACATCCGTCCTTTTACTAACAGTATTTATAATGTACAGATAAGAATTCCTGGAAACTGTTTTGGAAAACTTCTATTCATCGAGTAGAATATTTTCGCGACACCTTGTATAATGCACATGTGTATAAGTATCAGTAATTATGCAGTAAATTCCGGTTTTACGTGTTTACATACTCTCTGGTTATCTTCATTGCATCTGCAACATAGATCGTAGCTTACTATACCGCTCCGATGAATCTTGCCGCTCGGTCCATATACCGACCGACTACGAAGCGGCATGAATCACTCCGCGCACCAATGAAAACCCGCTCGATTCCGCGAACGCAGGTTGTCCACGGTGTGTCGTCGACTGAACGTCTCCTTGGGCGTGGGTATACCATATATACATATATGTATAGAAGCATTTACAACGAGATACGCTCGGTTAAATTCGGTGCCCATAACGGTTATGCGTACGAGTTTCCATTTGAAATTAATACCTCGCCAACAGCCCCGACTCGCCATAATTCGAAGCTTTATGACTTCTTCAATATCTAACGGCGACATCAACATTACCAAAGAAACGTCGTAATGCCTTTTAAGAACTTACGACCACTGTATCGTCTCTGTACAGTGTTCGAGAGATGTGTAATTGAGAGGACGATGTAATTTACAACTCTGTTTACATCTCGTGACATAAGCAAACCTAACCCCATCAATTGTCATTTGTGGTATCACGAGTATAAGTTGCTAGTAGCTAATAGAAATAATACTTGAGGAAAATAATTATGTCCCAATATCTAAGATTCTCATAACCTCAATTTTTAGGCCCCAGTATATACCAAAATGTATCGTTTGACATATATGCGTAAAACGTGAAAAAAGATTACTCTAAGAATTTTTCTAAGATCATTAAAAGTTGGTTTTCTGATTGCATATATTATGTGTCTTAAAAATGAACTTTGTCAATCGTCTTTTGAGGATTGTGGACCACTGTGAATTGGCGGGAAACAAGTGACTGTTCCAAACATGTTCGGTTAAGTATCACATTTATAGCCGACGCTGTAGGTACAAAATTCAGACGAGCTATACTAGACGCCATTTTTATCGAAGCATGCAACATATGTGTGTCTACAGAATCATAACTCTCCGATAATACGAATACCGACCCGCCATTTATTTCCCTCCAACCGAATACGTACACATAGGGGAAACAGAAAGAAGAAGGGGGACAGAAGTACACAACGTTCGAACACATCATACCGAGGAATATTACTTTCAAACAGGACCAGAGTTATCAGAGAATCCCTTCCCCGTGCCGTTTCTCGTTACGCTCTCATCGATTCACCGGAGAAAAATATCCAACTCACCGGAACGGGGATCCTCATTTCTCTCAGCCAAGATTCCGCCTCCGTTCCCTCCAACGGTTTTAATGAAGACGTTAAACAGCCGCCCGATGATAAATCTGTCCGTCTATTCGCGTATTTACTTATCTATCCATCAGTCGGTCGACTGCTTTTTCTCCTGGAATCCGAGCCATCGGTATATTACTTTTAATTGAATTCCCGCGATGAAATTTCATCCGTCGACACTGGAGCTCGTCACACTCATACGCACACTCTCCTTCTCACTCCCACTCCCTGGCTGTATTAAGTCGAGAAGACCATTTCGCGGACATCCTCCCGCCATTCTCACTCTTCGCTCTCGTTCTTCCCGTCGACGAACCGAGTGCCATCATCCCCACGCGTGTCCGATTTTGTCCGCCGCGACACAATGCTTTCGCACGTTGTACGCTCGATTTTCATGGCATTTCGCGTCTACACATACTCCCGAGCAGCCGTTCGAAACGAACGTAGTACACGGGCAACGATTACAGCCGATGTTATGAAGTGGGAAGATGAAATATATCCCGACAATTCGAACGGAATGATTGCGTAACGCGACGGGAACGCCATCTGTCGAGGGGCCCCCACACCCCGCTTGGTAAACCGCTCTCGAATTACGGGATCGACGACCGTCAAATAATTAAAAATTCTGACGGTTTAACTCTCTGAAAAGTCTTGAAACGAGTCCCAAAAGAGGTTCGTTATTTCTCAAGTACGATAGATATTTTAAATGCACACACTTCAAAAGTGTTACATCCAACGTAAGCGATATGTAAATCGTGGTTTCACCCGCCTTCAATCATTCCGTTACGAGGACACGAACCGTTTTCGGAGACTGGTGGGGGCGCGACAAGTGGGCAACGCCGACGGCGGGTTTGTTGGATGATTGTAACGACAGGTGCGATTAACGGGCGTTTGACGGAAGTTTCGACCCGTACCGACCGCTAATTAAATTAATTTCAAGATACGCTCGGTCTTGCCGCCTGTCGCCCACATCTAAACTGCCAGTCACGAACCCAGTAACGATTAGAGCGGGGCCGTGAGGGGGGGGGGCCAAGAGACGGTTTTAGGTGAATGACTCGGGGGAGGGGAGTTTTGGCTTGGAACAGCGGCGTTGATGCAATTATTTAATTAATTTCTTCCCACTGCTGTCGGAAAAAGGTCCACCAGGGCACCACAAACTCGTGGGCGGTTAAGGGGGCGTTACCCTAGCAGCTTGAGTTATCGTCTTTCTATAGCGTATAGTTACGACTATTGGGACAATAAAACCGGTAACAACAGAAATCAATAATGTCTGAAGTTCTTGAATAGGAAAACGTACAGTGTGTCAACAAACAGTTATAGATTAACGAACAAAACTTCCCAATTTAACAATAAAGACAAAATCAAACTAGGACGTAACCCTCCATTATTAAAGAGACGTACTACTACGTTAACTGCTCTCAGCTTTCGTTTTTGAAAATACATACCACTAGGTCATCCGACATCGAAGTGTTAATCGCCAAAAATTCAAAATCCCAATTTCCATTAGTGTGTATATACGTATACCGATATGGGGTGTGGTGTCCGAGGATTAAACACGTATTCCCAGCCAACATCAACGGTTCAAATGTACCGATCATTCTGAAAAAAAAATCCCAAGATCGTTACCGCACCAGGCCAACTAGCCATAAAAAAAAAACACAATCGATTTTACTCCCTCAAGCGAAAGGATTCCACGCACGAGTGAATTTCTTTCCCGGAGTGTACACGAGGAAAGGGTCATCACGAGGGTAGAGCTTACGGAGATCCATCATCCACGAGGTGAAGATCGAGGAAATTGGCGCTGGACGTTCTCCACTCCGAGAACCGACGAAATCTTATTGGGCCGAGAGACGCCCTAGTTCCTTTCAATTAACGCCTTTCCCGAGCTGCGTTCGAGCTACACGCCTATCTCTCTCTCTCTCTCTCTCTCTCTCTCTCTTTGGCCCTTTCCCTTTGTTCTCGGCGCTGGTTCTCGGGGCCAAAGAACAGAGAGCTCCCCGTAACGACGGGAAATACTCAGACAAGAGAGAAAGCGCGCGCTATCGGTATTGCACATGCGTCGAAAGAAGACGGAGCGATGCGCCTCAAAAGAAAGACGAGGCGATACGCCTGGAAAGAAAGACGAAGCGATACGCCTCGAGAAAGAAGGATACGATGGGAGGGACTCGGGAGAGAGGATGATTGAACCAAGAGTAGAGAGAGGGAGTGAGATGGATAGAAGGAGAAAAGTCTTTATCACGCTAGAACGTCTTGGCTTCGAGAGAACGGCAATGTTGAAGAAGTGGTAAAGAGGGGAGCAGGTGGAAAGAGGAGCACTACCAAGGAGGCGTCGGCGGCGGGTACAGGAAAGAGAATCGGCGATGGAGGATGGCGTGTTATGGGGTTTTCACGGGTGCTCGGGAATTTGCATACAGAGCATCTGTCACCAGCCCCTTAGCTGGCTTCGGCCATTCCCGACTTGGAATATCTCCCGGCGCGGATCTACGGGATAATGGGGACCATTCTTATGGTAAACCAGGAGGGGGGGGGGGGGTCGCGCCTGTGATTCGGTCCTCTTCGCCTCCTCTCCTTCGCGAGCTACCTCCCGCTTTCCATTTCGTGTCGCGAGCAGAACACCTAGGTTCCTAGGGCCTTCGATGCTAGGGTGATCTGTCCTGAGTGAATCAACACCACCCCCCAATAAATGAACATTCCTTGTATCGTACGAAAAATTAACACCAAGATTTGGGACAGAGCAGCGCGATCGCAGCTACTCATCGAGTGAACCAAAGTCAATAGATACATAGGTTGTTCATCAAGCAAAATACTGTACGAATAACGGATTTCTAAGAATTTGACGAATTTTTTAAGTTGTCATTCCATTGGTCATTTGGCCCATTTTACACTCAGACCTTTGCTAGAATTATGTTCCGAGGACGAACGTTAGTTATGAACAGACTGCGGATTTTTATGCAAAATAACATCTTCTAACGTAATTTATAAAGATAGGAGCCAATGTAGAAATTTATTTTTCCCCATAAGTATCTTAGTGGGTTCGATCAAAGTTTTGTCTTTTATTGCATTTCGTAGAGCCCTACGGCTATAAACGCATAAAATCCGCAGTCTAGTGATAAATATTATCTTAGTAATGAAACAGCTCGTTTACAGTAATAACATTCAGGGGATTAAATAACGATTTGCGAATACTAATTGGTATGCAACTTAAGCGTTCGTTCACTGGACAGGTCACCCTACTCAATTATCCGTAAAACTGTTTAACATTCCCTGGTCTCTTTTCGTTTGCTCCTTAAGACTCGGGGGTCGAGAACGCGTAGGCCTTCGGTGGGGTTCGCGTGACGCGAGACTTCTCCACCGAGGGGATCATCGCGTGATCGACCGCGATCCGGATCGCTGGAATTTCACGGAAACTGGTCGAGGATCCGGTCGGCGGGTACGAACTTCGCGGCCTCGAAGAAGCTGCACCGGCTAACGAGCGAAGATAAACCTCTCGAAACTGATTACCCCCATGTACCCATGGGTTATTATTCTCCTAGGCCGATGGGGGCAAATTACTGGGTCCGCGAGATCACGATCGTATCGGTGAAGTGTGAAGTTAGAAACATCGGTCCAGAGCTCTCTTGCCCATGATGATGGAACGTGGGGAATGGATGGGAATAGGTAGATTCGGGCCTAGCCTTGCAACCCTTACTGGTACTGCAAGAGCTTGTTATTAGCTACCCAGGGAATCTTCTTCTGACTTTAAGTGCACATAGTAGCGATCGATAAGAGAAAGGTACCTAGAAGGTATGTATCGAGTATTCATCAATAGAAGAAAAGGCATTGGTAGGCTTTGATCTAGAAGTGCAAGAGTTCTCAAACTACCTGAACAGATAGCTCGTTTACTAATGTCCAGACTCCAAAACCAGGTCCTCCCTTAACAGACTTGGGGTGGGAACTGTAGTTTCCAATATGGACGGATTTCGCAGCCGCTTGGGAACTATGGTGCCCAGGCCTTTTCAATCAAATGGCTCAACTTCGATCTCAATCAATATGAGAATACGCAACACAATAAAAAAACATTTTCTGTTATTACTATAAAAACGTAAAAAAAAAAAAAAATCAAATTCATTTCCCCAGGTCATGGGATCGGAAAGACGATTACGACCCGTCCCGAATGTGTTAATCTTTCACAGCAATATTAATTTTGCAATCCCCAGTCCACCAACTATCTACACCTCCATATAAAATTCTTGAACTGAGACCACTCCAGGTACAGGAACCCAACGTATATCGCAACAATCCAAGTCAGCGAACGACCCACTACTGCATGCCCCTCCTCCAACAATACATATGCATATACGCAAGTGTTTCCTGTTGCACCGAGTAATCCTCTTTCCTTCCTCCATCGTCTTTATTGTTATCCAAGAACACGCCCGCCGTAATTGCCCCAGGAAACGGTACCGGAAAGGCAAAGATTCAGCTCCATATTCCCTCCCCCTATTTGCATGAGTCTCTATTTCCTCATCAGCATGCACGACTGGCGTCCACATTTTCTACGTGCACCTGGTTCTCCTGGTACGACGCGTCCTATTATCGTTTTCTGGACCTGGGCACAGAGAAAGGGATCGATCCGTACCCTCTCATCCTCGTACGTAATTTTCCTGATCCATGACTCTCCCACCCAACCCCCTGGAAGTCCGATCAGCTCCCTTCGTTTCGGTTGTCTCCCCCCGTTCCCCCCCCCCCCCCCGCCCCTTCGGAAGTTGTATTACCTGCGTTCCTCTGCTGCCTCCCCAGGTCCGAGAATGGCTTTCCAGGCACGAATCGCGATGAACACATTGAAATTCACCGCGAAACCTCGCTTTCCATCTCTATCCCCCGCGTCAGACCAAGACCAGAGCCCCACGCGCTTTGATCCGAGGCGAAGAGCCAAACGTAGACACCCCCACCCTCCACCCCAATTCCCCCCATTCTGACGGCCACCTACACACGCCGCGCTGTTTTGCTCTCGAGGCACATCCGCGCCTTTGTTCGCGACGCCCTTTAATTTAGCTCAGGCTTTCTTGCTGTATCTTTTTTTTTCCTACGTTCTTCTCGCTTCCTCTCGCAACACACCCCCTCCTCATTTGCCTTCCGTGTCTGTACCAGCAACCCCCTCTTCTCACCTTTGCTTCTACTTCAGTTTTTCCTTTAATTCATTCTCCGTTGTCTCCCCACCGACCACCATCGACCATTATCGCGTCTAATTTTCGGCGTTGTCGGTCTTTCATCCGAAAGTGATCAGACTGTCGGATTAGTTACAAGCGATCGTCACAGTGCCACTAGAGGGATAGCTGAGAAATTTGCACTAGAATTACCGACGATAAATGCGTAGCCTTTCCTATCGGATTCGGAAATATGACAAACTTTTGAAACTACTTAATTTCATCACTTTCGTATTGCAATAAAAGTTGTAGAAGATCTAAGAAGAATGTATTCTTGTAACATTTTAATCGTCGTTACAAAAGTCTACTGACCATTCATTTTGACTGCTTTGGTAGTTCCAGTGTTAAAAATAATATAAACGTTTAATATTCAGTCCCACATATTTCTTTCAAATTCGAACGAACTTTCGATTCAACCTGGTATATCGCTAATAGGAATGAAAAATATTTGTTTGTGTTTAAAAATATTAGGAATAGTCTTTCTTCGGTGCACAAATTCACCCCCAAAATTGTGAAAATCACGTCAGGGTTCTAGGGTAGCGCCTATATACTGTCTCGAACGACCAGAGTCGGCTTCACTAATCAAGCAGACAGTTCTAATGAACCGAAACGGAGGTTCGGTTGTCTCGTGTTCAACTACTGGAATCTGGTAGAATGTTGGATCCATCGTCGAAGTAACGAGCCTCCCATCTAGGGAACTAGCCCATATCTCTACAATCGTAACGATTTAAATGGCGAACGACACGGTTTGCTCAGTTTGGATTAACAATTAACTACGAAACAGTAATAATCACAGCGTTCCAATTCCCATGTTCTCCAACTCTTCCTTTCTCCGCCATTAAGGAGTATTAAGTGGATGTAGGACAGTCTATCAAGCGATCATTCGTGAGCATTTTCCTGAGTGAACTAAAAGGAAGTTCCTTTTGCTGGTAACATTGTCCAACAAATTTAAACATTTTTTCTGATCTGCAATATCCATTGGGAGATCCTTAAAGTGTTCCTCGACAGCAGAATTTCTCAATCTCCCTCAGTTTTTGAAAAACATGATCTTTTGTAAAAACACCCGATTTCGACAAAAAATGACGTATTACATGAAAGCTAAAAACGCCAGAATCTATTCATATCTCTTATCCTAATCTATTCATTTGTCTTATCCTATACGAAGTATTTTTGTATTTTCCCAAACTTTCATTTTAACGAAATAGGGGATTCTATAGTACCCTTTTTACCAACAATCATCCAGGGTACCATATTCAGCGTGCAAAATCGTCTCCACCGAACGATTTCACATCCTATCCACCTTTCGATAAATAATACCAGCCTATAATAACACCGCGCCGAAGAAGCGTGCGAAACTTACACGTCTCGGAGGTGATAGAAGGTACCGTTCTAATCAGTCCTAATATGGGGTGCAGTCGTCGTGGCGATTCGATATCGTTATTACGATATAAATCCGGGATAAGCCACTCCGTGAACCAAGCCCACGCGCGAATCCGTTGATTTTATCCCGCTTTTCTACCTGGGCCCTTCTCTCCACTGGTCCTCCTTTCATCCAGAACCTTGCCTTAAGTCACACCTTCGATCCAGTTCAGCTGCGGCCAGATAAAGCGACCGATCGCCATTTTAAAGCTTCGAGCGTACCAAAGAAATCGTCCTTTTACCTTCGGTGTACCGATGAGGAAAAACTGGTAGTAATTACTGGAGGTTTTTTTTTTTTTTTCATTTAATTGGCAAACGGTGAATACGTTGCAACGCATTAAGAAGAATACCGAACCGTTTAAATCTATAGGTACTCGTCTCAGTCACACTTTGGATCTCGTTCGATACGTGAGCAATCGCCGTTTCGAATGATCGCGATCGGGTAAAGAGCTTCTTTTATCTTTGTTTCGGTCGGAAAAACTGGTAGTGATTACGTTTCTTTGATTGACGATAATGACTGGGTGGTAGCCGTTTAAGAAACGTAGCTACTCGGTTTAAACTGTTACACGTGTGTAGTATAACTCTACGAAGCATAGCGGTATGTTAAATGTCCCAGTTTAATTTTTTAAAAGTAAATGATAATTAAAATGAAACTATTTTTCGTCGCGTTTTATGAGAATAAAATTTCTGCGCAATAAGGAATTTTTTTGTTGTATAGTCCTCTGCTTCAAAGAGTCAAGTCACAGTTCGAAGTTTCCACGTAATTACATACATACCCACGCGAGAAAATTCGACTTCTGCTAGGGGAAAATTGATGTAAGGGAAAAGACCTACCGCTTGGTCTCGGAGTTACTGAAAATGTGAAATTAATTTATCAAAGTATTTGAAATACATTTATCAAGTGGTGGGAGATCCTTTCCCTACGCCACATTTTCCACTAGCGGAAGTCGAGTTTGTTCGCGAGGGTACAATCGGTTAACGACGCCACTTTGGATCGTCATAACCTAAAAAGTAGAGAACCCGTTCCGAGTGAAATGAAAGTTTGCTAAAATTCTTTACTTACATATCCTCCAACAAGAGTATATTATCGCACAATTAAATAAATATTTCATTATTATTTATACTTTCTTTGTACTATACTAATGAAACCCTCCCAAATAGCATATGTCGCCTTGAAGACGGCTTAAAGACGCCTTAGACCTGAAGTAATCGTAAAATAGGCGTCTTTAAGGCGTCATGTGCTGTCTGGGCTGTAATAAAAAATTTGTAAACTAAAAACCGTAATTACTGACAATCTCATCTAACTTACTTACTCCTTCCCGCCGTCCAAACTCACAGAACGTCAGACTCACCTGTAACAACCAAAGAAAGCAGAATATTAATTAACTTTTAATTGAATCAGCCGTTGCATTTACATTTGCAAAATTATAATATCGTCCACGGGAATCATCGGTACCATCGCCTAGAGTGGCCGTTAAGAGTCAGGAAGCAGTTTAACGCGAGTTTGAGAGCAGAAGTCGTTTCGACCCCCGACGAAACAAAAATCAGGGGTAGATTCGTTCTTTCTCTCTCTCCCTCTCGGTAGTGAACAGCACGGCAGGGACAGGACGCTTCGGGGCACTGGGAAACGTTTGAAAAATCGTAGCGGACTTTATTAAACGGAAAAGTTCGCCGTGGAGGAGAGAAACGAGAGACGAAACACGAAGAGGAGAGGCGGCCCTCGGTGATATATGTGCACCCATCGGGTGAAGGAAAGTTTTGACGAGCGAACGAGTGCCCGGCCGCGTTATTATTGGCGATAAATTATCGAAGTCTGCAGTTAAGCGAAGGGACCGTGATACAAAACGCGGATCGGTGTGTAAAGTTGGCAGGAATTACGCGATCCGCTCGATTTACGGGTTACGTGACTGCCTTCGTGGCTTTCGAATACCTTTGGTAAGGTAAAAAGGCACGTCCTATTGGTCGACTGAAGGGAATAATCGATAGTCACCATTAATGTACAGATCGGCAAAATCAATATACAAGACACTTATCAATTTAAACTGCAGACGTTTATGCAAATTTAGGTATACATAAGAATTGAAATTTTCAAGGTAGATTTATAGTTATGTAAATACATATATGTAAAATTCTTAAAATTTCTATAAATTTCTTTTCTATACTATATCAGTGTTGATATGTTAATCGTAATGCATAAATAATATTACATTTTTACTGGAGTCTTTACTTTGCTACGTCTTGCAAGTCAGGGGACACTGAATGCATAAACATTTCGTAATTTATTTATATCGTAATAATACATTTTGTCCTCCAGAGGGGATAATCGAGTGCAAAGGGTTAATATTAGTCACTGTCCTTTTCTGAAGGTGCCTAGACTTGATAACACCGGCTAGTAATAGTTCAGGACTATCAGTGTCAGCTTCTGAAGGTAGGACACTTTGGGTAATTGGTTAGAGCTATCCTTATCGTCTACTAAAGACGGTTTCTAGATCGGTTCATCAATGCTTTTAGAGCTCGACAGCTATCAGCATTAGCTTCCGAATGTCTAGACTTCGGATTATCAGCAACAGTTCTGACTATCATTTTCTGGGTTCGACTATATTACTTTCTAAACGTTTATTCTTTATTTTGTTTAAACATTACCTGGGTTATAATCTAGGTCCAAAACACCACAATCCTTTTTCAGTACCGACTCTATAAATCGAAAGTTATCACCACTTACTTCTAATAATAATAAAGTCACCATCATCTACTTCTAATAACTCTATATTCTTATTACTATCTTTCGAAAGTACATCATGGTCCACAGTCGTCGTAGCTCATAATCTAATAGTCGCTAGCGTCGGGGCGCCTAATAGTACACAATGTTCACTCTCATCCCCTAACTCCCCAGGATCCTCAATACGACCTCCTATGACCCTAAAGGCGTCATCCACTGAGGGTTCAGAATTATCACTGTCACCTCATAATGTTCCATACTCCGAGTATTAACCCCCAACAGCTGTACATTATCTGTACTGTCTACTAAGATCCAAGAACCCACATACAAGGCGTTAAATAACATATGGAACCTGCTTCAACCGAAATGTTAATCAAAAACATGTTACCTATTAACCCATCGCTTATAGCCATCCCATACACTCTAGTAATTCTCAATTACCATGACTAAACTATTTATACAGGGTGTTCCAAAATCACACTACCATCTAAAGTGCCTTATTACCGCAGAATGGGGCCAGATTGAGCAAATACCACCGTCACCCCTGTCAACCATTCCAACATACATTCTCAACAGCATATCTGAATCCCAGAGCAATAATGTATTAAGTCCACTTTTTTGAAGAAATGAATATGCTGAAAATCCGAAATAAATATAGCTTAAGAGACATTACACCTCCATGGACAACGTTTATGAACTAATAAAAGTGACCCAAATCACCAAGTGTCCAAATACTTATCAGTTGTGTAACCTTCAACGCCAGCAAACCTGCAAACACATATCGCATTTACCTACAAACCGCATCTCCAGAAGCGTATCCTCCCGCGACAGCATAAACATGGGGGGCCCACCGTTATCCACCGAAATCTGTGCCTTCGATTTCCCGTAGAAAGTCTCCAATCGTATCAGTTCCGGACAAACGACACCGCCCCGACGACAATTCCCCTCTTTCTCTTCGATTTCAGCCAGGTACTAGGGGTACCCTCTAGATTTCCTTCTTCCCCTCTTCTGCGCGGTGGCTTTCCGGATAATTCGAGGCGATAAGCCCGTCCGCCCGATGAGAGAGGGTTTATCGTCGTGGGGGTCGACGACGACTACGACGACACGGCGAGCGACTCTAACCGAGATTCAAAGCGGACGTAGGAAAGACAGAGAGAGAGAGAGAGAGAGAGAGAGAAAAAGTCGAAGACGAGGGAGAGTAGCGACTCAGCGCGTAAGTAAGGAGGCGAACCTGAAAGAGGAGGATCCACGGGAACGAGAGGTTTAAGCCAGCTGGCTCGTAAATCGCGCTCGTCCTCGGCTACCGCTTCTCTCCTCGAGCGGTGTGCACACGATTGGTCCCGATCGATCCGAAAACGGGGAACTTCGGGGATTCCGGAATCGGGCATGGAATACGAACGAATGAAGAAGAAAACGGGAGGGATTGTTGCGATGATGGGACAGACGGAAATGGAAGATTTTAGAGAAGTACAGGGTGTCCCAAAATAGCTTCGACTCCCGGGAATGAGGGATTCCTGAGATAATTTGAAACAACTTTTTCCTTAGCGAAAATGTTATCCGAGACTTTGTTAACGAGATATTAACGAAAAACCCCGACCAATCAGAGCACGAGTCGGCCGGCCGAGCTCCCGCGGTAATGTTGGCTACGCGCTGCGATTGGTGGCCAGCGCTACCGCGGGACCTCGGCCGGTAGACTCGCGCTCTGATTGGTCGGAGTTTTTCGTTAATATCTCGTTAACAACGCCTCGGATAACATTTTCGTTAAGGAAAAAGTTGTTTCAAATCATCTCAGGAATCCCTCATTTCCGGGAGACGAAGATATTTTGGGACACCCTGTATAGAAGAGAGCAAGCTTTCGTTGTTACTGCGAGGTGAATATCTTTGGGAGTTGAGTTTGTATGGGTTTGGGGAAGATCGAGCTGGTGGATTGTGCTTTATGATCAGATTTTTAGGGATTCGTGGAAAATTAGGTGTCGAATCGCAGTAGAAAATCAGAGTTTCAGGAGTTTATTAAGATTGAGGACGCAAATCGTCTTTGAAATTTCGGATTTTCAGGTGTTGATCTTCTACGCTGGCGAATAAGGTTTTACAGGGGTCGACGAAGATTAAGCCGGCGAATGAGATTTTTAAAGAAAATCTGTGTTCGAACGTAAATCGTTAAATGATAGAGTATCGCTCGCAGGTAACCAATTATCGAAAGTACACGTCTCGTTAACTCTTGGAAAATAAAGCTGACGTTCCTCGTGGTTCGAGAATAATTGAGAAACAAAATGAACGCGAAAATCATTTCAATCGTAAACTTCCTCGTTAACCCCGAAGATCGCTCGAATATTCAGCGGCAATAAGGAATTACGGTCCCTATCTTTGCACTGCTATCCAAAGCATTCCCTTCGCGTGTCTTCGTCGTGGGATTCGATAATACCCGCCTTATTTAATTATGTTGCCTCCTTAACGACACGCTATTCTAGGGCCCTCCTGTTATATTCAAACGGGGCATTACGGTTCGGATAAAGTCGTGCCATTTACCACTCCTCGCGATCGTCTCGCGCCTGGAGCCCGTGGAACCATGTCGCGATAATATTCCGATATATTCGGTAAATTTTTCTAAACGTTCCTAATGAAATATTAACGTCACGCCACCGGTCGAGAAAACTAATACTGAATTTAAATTATGTAAGATCGATGCAGATGCGATAAATGGCACTTAAATCTTTGGAATCCTCTTTCATAACTGCAACACGAAAAAATAGAATTCAATAACGTGAATTTACTGGGAAAAAAGTTTCGTAAACGCAACATTAAACTCGAAATGGGTTAATAACTCCAAATAGAATCACACGACTAGAAAGAGTTACAAAACATGCGATCGTTGTGTCCCCATTGTTGACTGCAGGCGCGAGTCGCGCACCCGTTCGAGGAAAACGATTTCCCGGATAGAGAGTTTTCCCAGGAACCAGTGGATTCACGTGCAGCGGTTCCGCGATCCGTTGAAGCCAGTTTCTCCAGCCCCGCGCGTAGTAGTTCGATCTCCGCGCGTACTAGTTCGGCCCCGCACGTAGTGGTCCGGCCCCGCGCGTAGTGGTTCGGCCCCGCACGTAGTGGTTCGGCCCCGTACGTAGTGGTTCGGCCCCGCTCGTACTGGTTCGGCCCCGCGCGTAGTGGTCCGGTCACCGGAGCGAGCGTGTTTTTTGCCACGGGACCAGTCGTCGCCGTTGTGCCTGTACTCGCTAGAGCCGGTCTACCAGAGCTGAAACGCGAGTAATTTCACCACCACCGGCTAGGGGGGAATCAAGCGCAGCGCATCGATCATCATCATCAGGCTCGAATAATGCCACCCCGCTCCCAATCGCGTCGAGAACCGTACAATACCAATTTGTCGTTAAGTTAATTCAGTCAAGCCATGCTCGTTTTCTTTTTCCCTCCCCATTTTTCTTATTCACTTTTTTCCAGTCCCGCCAGGCTTTTCTTTGCCGAGCCGATTGAAAAGTACCGCGGCTCTGCGATCTGTTATCTGGCATGTTCGCAAGATAAAAAAAAAACTAGCTACGGTCGGATCGACAATTATTTTAATTAGCGAGAACGCGTTTCGTGCACACACACACACGCATACAAATACACGTGGATCGGCCCGTTCGATCATTAGGACGGTAGTTCTTGAAGTTGTACGGGCTGCGATTCGATCGATCGTAAAAGAGAGAGACAGAGAATGGTTGCGTAATGATACGGGCGGAGGATACGGCTGGAAATTAATTGGTAAAAGGCCGTAACCGTGCTCGCGAACCGCGGGCGTTGATATTAGCACTCAATTGGATTAACGACGGAGAACCGGAGGAAGGTACTTACCAGGCCTAAGTGGCGACACTTGACTGGTAAGAAGTGACAATGCAGCGTCGGTACTTGGGCATCTGCGAGGTGCTATCTACTTGCGATTGTCGATTTTCGCGAAAAGGACTTATGAGTATTGTGATTTTGCTGGAGGTTCAAGAGTTTGTGGTCTTGGAAGATGGTGGGATCTTTGTAGGATCTCAAAATCCCTGTTTAAAGAAATATGGTGGGTAGTAGAATCGATGATTTGGGTTGTCTTAGAAGATGGTGGTAGAATTTTGAAAGGACCACAAAGTACCAACTTGAAGAAATATAGGGGGTCGAAGACTCTTCTGGATCTTTAAGGATCTTGAATATTCCATAGAATTTCAATGGTTCCAGGGGTTTCAGGCTGTCCGACAGTCTCCTGGAGCTTTGAAGAATCTCAAATAGTTAATAGAATTTCAATGATTCCAGGGGTCACAAAACTTTCAAATATTCCAAGGGTACCAACAATCCTGTGAATTACGACTGGTTCCAAGGTTTCCACAGAATTTCGCTACTACCAAGAAATCCTAGAACTTCCAACAAATCCTAAAACTTCCAACAAATCCTAGAACTTCCAACAAATTCTGAAGCCTCCCAAAAGTTGCAGGTACTCCTCCTAATCACCCTGGAACAACCTCAATAGCAAACAAGTTCGTCTCACTCCAATAACCTAATAATCCCACCCTTTATGAGTCCAGCCACAGCCCTACGTATTCAATAGAAATCTCGTTTGTTCATCGGACGGACACCGTGGTGCAAATGGAATCAAGAAGGCCTCCAGTCACCTCGAGACCCTGCTATTCATTACGCCAATCCTGAATCATTTCACCCAGTGGGGGGTCGAAGAAAAAGCGCGGGACGGTTAAACGGGCTCGTAAATTGCGAAAATTGAACGGTTGTCGAAACGCTGGAAATTAGAAGGCAGTCTGCGAGGGCGTGGAAAGCCCTGGGTGTCTTAGGTACGGGGGAAGGGAGGAGAAGGGCAATAGCTCGCGAACTTCCGAAGGACCCTCCGTCCTTCGGGAGTGTCTTTCGGAGGCAGAAGACAGCGGAGCGCCGCGCGCGTCGCCTTTAACGAACTTATCCCGAAGGTTGAGTGCTGCCTCCGGCAACCGAAGATATACGAGAATCTACTCCCGTGTCTTGCCCGTCTATACAGGGTGGGGCGATAATTATCGCCGTATAAAAGAAACTCGTTCCTTCTGCGCGGCGAAGAAATGACAGAAAAGATCACCTGAAACGTGGAAGGGTACGTACTTCACACGTGATCGCGTCTTTTTCCTGCCTCGCTGTATTTATGGACCTGCAACGTTGCTCGCTTTTATGGTCTAATGTTTTTTAAACCTGGCTGGACGTCCAATTTTATGTACGATATTTCGAATCGTTTCAGATGCTAGTGATAATTTGACGTTTTGGGAAATTTTTAGAGTCTTGGTAGATCTTATGATTTTTGGGGATAAAGGTGTATTATTGGAGGCCATAACTATCGAGTAGGTTAATTTTGAAGAAGGGATACAGGATTGATTAGTCATAGGTTAATTATAGTTTCAGAAATTTGTCCAAATTGGACATTTTTAGAAATCTCGAAATAGTCTTGATAGATTTGATAGTTTTTGAAGAATTAGGCGTGTTAGTGAGGGTAGTATTTAATTTTGAGGGAAAGTATCTTACTCATTAGGGTAGTTTAGTTATAGGTTAATTATAGTTTGAATATTAGTCCATCTTGGACGGTTTTGGAATCCTTGAAAAACTTGATAGTTTCTGGAAATTGAGGTATATTATTACAGATGATGACTATGCGGCATTTTTATTTTGAGGAAGAAATAATGGTCGGTTAGTTATAGTTACGCTGGGAATAGTCGGAAAAATTATGATGTTTAAACGTTAATATTGAACTAAAAATACTAAAGTAAAGGTAATTTGAAAATATAAAAAGTTTAATAGTCTTCTGCAATAGGTTAAGATCGTGAAGTGATGTTTATAGAAGATGCATCGGTAGCTTCTTGTCACAACTGTGCAGGATGGTATAGTAATTATTGGCGCATAACAAGTTTCCTTATTGCCTTGGAAAATGAAAAACCACAACGATGTACAGTTTTTATTATATCATGCTCATCCTTGTCTACCATTTGCATATTTATAAGCATTACACACTCGTCCTTATCGTTTATATTATATTTCCTTATTGTGCATAAATTGGGCCACTTCTCGAGTAACTTGTAAATAATGAAACAAACAAAATATATATTACTTATTACTTTATCAGTACGTTCACGCATAATTTTAAATTGCAAACAATCTTTGTTTATTAGAATGAACGAAAAAAGGTGTAACTTTGAACCCAAGGGATTTTATATACGGAGAACGACTTTCTTCGATAATAGAGAGGTTCTCCTGCGAGAATCGATTACGTTCAAGCGATGTTTTCAAGGAAGAAGGGTGGTCCATCGAAATCGACTGGCTCTTAACTGAACGATTTTTTTTCCAATGACGAAGAAAAGAGGATTGTTTGCCCCTGACAAAATTTACTGTCTCACCCCGTATAGTCACGCGTACACAGTGAAACTACAGGGTGTCGAAATCCAAGCCTTCACCATATTGTACATATAGTCATTTCACAAAATATACTTCGAGTCACAGTTAGTATGTTTCAATATAGCCACCCTGTAGTTAACAAATTTAACAAAATTTTCACAACAATTTTTACAATCAAACTGTAGGAATTTTATATCACACCTAATATATAATAAGGAATATACTTTCAGGCAAAATAATTTTTTATTTAAAAAAAGTGTCAACATAAAGAAATATTTAATTATTTACGAAATAAATGGTACTGACTTCAATCTCTTGAATAATAATTCTATAAAATCCGTACTGCAATATAAATACGCTATAAGTAGAAAAATTGTATATACGATTAAATTCTTGTGATAATTTTTTAAATATAAGAAACCAAAGCAATTTCGATCTAACAAATATTTTTTTTAAACTAGTATTATTGTAACGGATCAGTGGAAATATTAAAACGGGACACCCTGTATATACACGCAGGCAAGCATCGTTCCGCGTCGCGCGTGAAAAACGAAGGAAAAGACGGAAGGGTGGCGCGGACGAGGACCTGGCAGAAAACTCACTTTCCGCTACGAATCGACCACCCATCCCCCCCCCCTTTCACGCCCACGCGTGTCTACGTGTTCCCTTTCTTCGAGACCAAAAAGACGCGAAAGTGAAGAACCAGCAGCGAAAGAGAATACTAAAACGACGAACGTCACTGAAGATCGACGACGACGAGGGTAAAGAAAAATGTGTCATCCCCTTTCATCCTCTCAGACAAATTAAGAAAAATTCCGAAATTCTATTCATCTTTCTCTGTAATCCTGTCGCCAATCAGAATTCGGAGACAGTATCCATCCCCGAATCACCATTAATCCAGCCACAAGACCGCAAAATCGTTAAAAAAAAAATTACTTCTATCTCCAAACCTCCCTTATCCGAACACTCGTGTCACCCGATCGAGCCGTACAATCGCAACGTTACTTTTTCAACTGCTAACAAAATCCTCCTTATTAACGCTCAAGATTCTCCAGGGGGCATGAGAAAGGAGAAGAGTGGAGGGGGGCAGATGTTCGAAGAAGAAACTTTCGATCCGAGAAAGCCTCCCGGCGTGGTTCCGCGGGAGGTTAAAGGGCTATTCGTTAGAAAAGCCATTCGAAAAGTTCGAGGATCATTATCTCCAAAAATCGTGGCGCAGGCTCCTAATAGGGTATTCCGATGGAGTTTCTGCCGTTCGAAGGGGTGGGAGGAATAAAAAGAAACGAAAAGAAAGTGGTAGGGGCGAGGTGGGGCGAGTGTGGCACGGAATGGGGCACCAGGAGTGGCCCGATCTTTCTTCCGGAGTGGGGGGTGGGGGTGGGAGAAGAGAACCCTCTCACCTAACCATGGTCACAGTTCGGTCGGCACCCCTAAAAATTACTTCATGTAAAAAACGAGCCTCGAACGGGACGGGGGCAGCTGCCATTCTCGCGAGGGTTGAACGACCAACTATCGGAACGTATCTGGAGGACTCTGACCCGGGACCTAGAAGAAGGGCTCGCGCAACGTGCTTCCTTGAAAGGACTTCAAACAAACCGGGGTGATCGTACGATTTTTCTATTGTCGATTGTGCTTGGCGACGTGGAGCTGTGAACTGAGGCCCCATGGTTCTCTATGGCGTTCAGATTAAATTGAGACGGCACGCGGGTCGTTCGATATTTAAAGCGATAAAAATGTTTTGATTAAAAAAATATTTGAATGTACAGAACGATACTTTGAAAATTGTAAGTTAGAATATTTCTGTTTTAAAACAGCTGCTTGAGAACTATTTGAATATACGTAACCTCTATCGGTCGTTCAACAATGGCAACTCCTCTCGAAAAGTGCACTACTCTCGAAACACAGCAATAAGACTCTGATTTTTGAGAATGCAAAACCATTTGACAAAGAATTCTTTACTACTGGCATAAAAAAAACCCAGGAGAATGATGGGAAATTGTTAGACTGATCGAATAGACGATATTAACCCTCAAATAGAGGGTTTTAAGGTCGTACTTGGTAAGGTGGGGTCGGAACCGACCCGAGCTCTTTCTTCCTATTTCCAGACGACTAAAAAAAGGTTATTACCTTGAACTAATATTTTTGTTCATTTATATAATAAGAAATAATAATTCAGTTATGTAACATACAATAATATCAACATTAAACGTTTACTAAATAATAAAAACCAATTACCAAATTACCCAAATCAAGTTCCAGAGTCGCTTTAGGAGTATTCGTGAGAATTTTTAATAGAACATTTAGTGTTGGTTTCAACTGTTAAACTTAAATATATCAAATTATACACTTCACACTGTAAATTTACGTTGATAGGTGACGGTGTTACCTGTCGGAAGGACATGCTCGACGGTGATGTGATCGTACAGAATAGATAACAGACGGTAACGGTCAACAGAAATTGTCGCAATTATGTCATCACGACGCGCTCCAACCGAGGGGAAAACGTGCAGAAATGGAAAGTCGTTCACTGCGGAAGAAATTGCGTCGACCGCAATTATGTCGTCATCATCGACGCATGCATCTTGCTGTATTAATCCTGGTCGCGTGACGGACAACGACATTTCTCGCGGGCAGCAACGCGCGATTCACGACCGCAGAAGAAAACGCGCAATCTGTTCCAAAAGGTTGCAATCATTTTTTTTTTTTCTTCCGTGGTCGTGTCTGCGGCGAGACCGCAAAGGCTGCATGTTTTTTTCCGAATCACTTTTTTATACCTTGAAATTCGTGTTCTTCGACGAATAGTGTAATGCACCGTACACGCAAAAGTTTCTGGATAATTCAAGGAAACCGTTATTTCGCAGAAATTATTAATGCACCGACCACCGATGAGGTTTTGCTAAATTTTGCTGTATGCTTGATTTGTCCTTCGAACTCATAAGGAAATGTAACGAACCTGCACGTGTCGAGTTTAAAAGGAGGAAAAATATTTGACACGTACATATTCTTTTTTATGGCTATCGTCCATGTTCACCCTTCGGTTTAGAAGTTAGAGAACCTTCGAATATCGGAGTATTCGAACATTAGATCAGTTTTATAGCGGAAGTAGATACATAAAGGTGAAACGTTCTAGTAAATTAGTTTTCAGAATGAATCTTGATATCTAAATGAAATCTCGAACCGTTCGGTTCGAAAGCGCAACGACGTCGCACGCGTTCATCCGTTGCAGTTCGGGGCCACGGTCGATCGGCGATGCTGCGCGCGTCTAACGCCTGGCTTCATAAAATTATAAAACTTGTAATACTAGTAGTTTTCCGGGGCTGGTGCCGGCAGCGCAGCGGTTTCTTGTTTCCCGACACCGTCTGATAATTTTATTAGACCGACGGTACGCGACTAGGGTTACGACCGGAATGGAGCCCGGCCAACCCCCGCTGATAGCGATTTGCATCGGTATGCGCCACAAAAGACTACCATCTTACGCGATAAACCGCTTGAATTTAGATGTACGCTTCTTTTAATCCCGCGTACCACGGTTCGATTAATCCCGGAGCTTGCAGTTATCGTACTCGATCGGATCTTATTCAGAAAAACGTGTACTCGAGGTGTTGTGGTATAACCTCTGGAATTGGATGCGGCTCATTTGACGGTTGAAATGGGCGGGAAGATATAAATAGGAAAGGACGAAGTTCGTTCTTAACGACTAAGTGTACGAATAAGTAATCTATTAATTTTCTATCGAATTTAGAACTTATTTTGAAGGAATGTTTCCAGGATCTCCCACCGTTTTTACAGCAGAAATAGGAGGTAAGGTAACAATGGAAGAAATATGATAAGGTGAGGAGGATCGAACACATTAATACGACATGGACACCTAACATTAAAAACCGGAAATGAGATTCGCGTTTTGCAACGATGCGACTCATACCAACTGCAGGGTTTCTTACGTGAGACGCGAAGATTAGCGCGAACGATAACTTAAAGGTGAACGCATGACTAGAATGGAAACGGGGTCCGATGAACCGATCTTATGCGAATACACCTGATCCTAGGGGGACAAGAAGCAATAGACACGAGTCTTATATCCAAACGTAGAATATACGCGAAACCATTTTCAGAGATAAATGGAAGAATCTTGTCCCGGTATAAGCATTCCCTTGTTTAGAGGGCATTGAGTGAGTAGTATACCAACAATTTCAATTACCAATGCACGATTACATATGTAGCATAACATTTCTCCTTTGTTGTATTAATTGCTGGAATAGTTTCTACTATAGAAAAGGGAAAGACAGCGTTGAACAATTATTGAAGCAATACTGTATACTATCAATATCAATTACCAACACACGATTACATATGGAACATGACATTCATCCGTTAATGTACTGCTTGTTCGAATAGTAGAAAAGGGAAAGACTACGTTGGACTATTATCGAGGCTATACTGTATACCATTAAATTCAATTACCAACACACGATTACATATGGAACATGACATTCATCGGTTAATGTACTGCTTGTTCGAATAGTAGAAAAGGGAAAGACAACGTTGGACTATTATCGAGGCTATACTGTATACCATTAAATTCAATTACCAATGCACGATTACATGTGCAACGAAACATTCCTTCTTTATTGTACTGCCTGCTCGAATAATTTGCACCATAGAAAAACATGAGACAGCGTTGGACAATTATCGAAACACTACCGTAGTACCATTTTCTCAGCGATTTCGTAGATTCAGTGTTACCAATAAACGAAGCACATCTTCAGCATAGGCCCTCTTTCCCCCTTCCCTCCCGAATTGAACATTTATCGAAACACTACCGTAGTACCGTCACCAGCATAATTTCTCTCTCACGTTCCCCTGGCATTGAACAATTATCGAAACACTACCGTAGTATCATTTTCTCAGCGATTTCGTAGATTCAGTGTTACCAATAAACGAAGCACATCTTCAGCATAGGCCCTCTTTCCCCCTTCCCTCCCGAATTGAACATTTATCGAAACACTACCGTAGTACCGTCACCAGCATAATTTCTCTCTCACGTTCCTCTGACATTGAACAATTATCGAAACACTACCGTAGTATCATTTTCTCAGCGATTTCGTAGATTCAGTGTTACCAATAAACGAAGCACATCTTCAGCATAGGCCCTCTTTCCCCCTTCCCTCCCGAATTGAACATTTATCGAAACACTACCGTAGTACCGTCACCAGCATAATTTCTCTCTCACGTTCCCCTGGCATTGAACAATTATCGAAACACTACCGTAGTATCATTTTCTCGACGATTTCGCAAAGATTCAGGATTAACAATAAACGAATCACACCACCAGCATAATATTTCTCTCGCGTCCTTCTCGCGTTGAACAGTTATCGAAACACTACCGTAGTATCATTTTCTCAGCGATTTCGTAACGATGCAGGATTACCAATGAACGAAGCATACATCACCAGCATAACTTTTTCTCTTGCTTCCCCCTTCGCGTGATCGTACCAGGGATCAAGACGGCCAATCGAGGAGAGGGCAGGGACACACGATCAGGCGAAGAACGAGCAACCTTTGGAAATCCTCCGTCGATCGGATCCGGCTGACGCGTATACATAATACCGGGCATATACGTCGCTCCCGCGAATCCTCGGTGCGTGACCGACGTATAGAGTTACGCGCGCCACGGTGCGGCC
This sequence comes from Dufourea novaeangliae, assembly GCF_001272555.1. Lineage (NCBI taxonomy): Eukaryota > Metazoa > Arthropoda > Insecta > Hymenoptera > Halictidae > Dufourea > Dufourea novaeangliae. Next base: position 5,297,525 of record NW_015373896.1, on the reverse strand, counting down.
TGCATTCCTAGGAAGGCATATACATGAAATTCGATAGCTTTTGCTGTAGTATACCGGAGACGCGCGTATAAGGGCGAACCCCCAGGCCCCGTCGAGGACGACGGGAGGAGGAACGGCTGGCGACTTGATCGATCGTTATCGCGGCTCCGCTCGACGATCCGCGCTTTCGTACAACGTGTCCTGGAATCTTAACTAGGGTGGAGGTCGAATCGCCACGAGTTCGATTTTTTTTTTTTTATATATATATCCTGCGGGACAATACGTGTCCCCTTGTCGCCGTATGTGGAATATCAGACGATGATAGCTTGTAATATTAGGGGCTTGATTAAAGTTCTGTATTACTATTGCATTTTTATGGGTCAGTTTCTTTGATGACGCAGAGCTTGGTCAATAAATCGTGATTGTAGCAATTAAAACAATGTTGTAGATAGAGAGAACTATCTAATTCGTTCTGTTGTAGAAAATGTAAATTTATTTTAGAGTACAGGGATCCCTCGATGAAAGCGACACGAGTAACGACGTTATTTCTACAATTGGAAAGTGCCAATTGGTGGTTACGGTTCATTCTGAATTAGAGATTTAAAACCACGTTTCCAAGTGTACGTGAAATATACTTTTCGGAGGCAGTGTGAACCAAAATGGTAGTGATTGGTTCCTTGGTTTAGGTAAAATATGTATTTGGAGCAGGAAACCGTTCACTCGAATTTATTATTTTTCAATTAAAAATTTTCCATTTTACTATTTTTACTTCACTTATATGTTCTAGTAGTGAAATTCATTTTATTTTAAATCATAAAATATATTTTACTCGAACTCAATCAGATGCAGAAGAACCGTAATGTTACGATCGAGAGCGCGAGGCACGTTTAATGTGAACCGAGCTTTAAGTGAAAGCCGACCCTGTTTGCCGTGGGTACACCGATGCATTTCTGCCAGCGATTACTCGTACGACCTGTTCCACGATGTACGTCCCCGATTTTACATACCCACGACATCGTTTCCCGATTAAGGATTCCGAAACGCAACCTCGATAAGAGCAAAAAGTACCGGCCGGGAATCGTAATGTAAAATCGATCGGTGGGGACGACTCTTGCTTTCTTTCTGGTCCACCGACATTCGAATACCGCAATAAATACCAAATAGCGCGGGTAGACAATAGGCTTATTGGAATCATGGAAATCGAATGCTCGGATAGTCTGAACAGTTTAAATAGGTACACTTCAAGCAAGGGTTTAATAGACAAACAAATGCTGTCACGGAATTGTAAAACAGACGGCAACCTTTTTGTGATTTTAGAATCCTCTACGTTATTCGTGTTTAGGAACATACATCGCATCAACTCAGATTCGTCAAGTATAAATTGCAATAATCTTGATCGTCATATTCGAATCAGATGAACCTACGATCGAAAGACCAGAATTGAACTAAACTTAAGACCCTCCAGACCCAGGGACCCATTGGCTAACTCAGGTTTGGATCCTCGGATCTAAGGGATTTCTGGCTTAGGTTCTCGGTACAAGGGACTTCTGGCTTGGACTCTGAAATCTAGGGGTCCTCTGGTTTAGATCCCTAGATTCAAGGGGTCTCTAGTTTGGTTTCTAGGTCTTCGATTCTGGGAATCCCCAAGCTTGGACCCTTCGATCTGGAGGTCACCTGTCTTAAATCCCCAGGTTCAAAGGATCTCTGGCTTGGATTTCTAGATTCGGTGATTTTCTAGCTTACATCTTTGGGTCTAGCGAACCTCTCTCTTGCATCCCAATATCTGAGAATCCCCTAGCTTGTGTGCCCTTCATCCTAAGCTGATCAAATTGGAATCCCTTGGACCCAAAGTGGACCAATCCGAAACCCCTGGTCTTAATTTCATGAAATTCAATCTCTCAAATTCTCCTAACCCTCAGAATGCATCAGTTAGCTCCCACGGTCCCACATTAATCCGTTTGGAGTCTCTCGATACGATATCCATTTCACATGAAACATTTCTACCTATCATTATTCCCAGACTCTTGCTTCCACGTACCTCCGACTCGAGCCCTGTATTCCTCCAACAGCCCTCATTCAATCCTACACATTACATTGTCTTTCTTTTCAGTAATTTCATACGATAGGAAAAAACATTCACCAGAGCCAATCATAAATCCCTTCTTCCCCTCGGGTTCCGGTACCAGCAGCCTGTAATCGCGATCCTCCGTTCCCGTGGCTCTCTGTATACGACTTTAAATTCAATCGGTAATATCGAGCGCGAGAAACCGTCGATTCGAATCGCGAAGGACCTTGCGGTGTAGGGAGGACTAATCTATAACTACCGGAGCGTGTCGATATAATTGGATAAGCTTCCTTGAGCCGTCGCCGCTGCGTTTCGAGTTTCATCTTTTCCATTCCGCGGCGGCTTAAACTCGTGGGATTTCACCAGGGCGTGTATAGACCGACCGCAAAACGTTATGGGAGGGCAGCGGACGTATCGAAAATCGCTCGGGCAGCGTTAATCCTCGATTACGTCCGCCTTAATCACCGCGGTCGAGTCGCTGCGTAGCTGATTTTTTTTGTTTTTTTTGCATTTCTCTGTCCACCCGATTCTTTAGGCCGTTGGCTCTGTAATACCTGCGATTGCCGACATTTTATAATATCCGGGGACCCTGTTCGAACAACCACGAACATCGGAAAGAAATTGTAGCGATGGCTGCGACACGGTTCACAGGCGAACCTGTGCGGTTTCAAGCTATTAAATTGAATTACAGTAAACTCGCGATAATTGTCTGCTGGATAAATATCAGTTAGGAATGCTGCCTGCTCACACACATTATTTATACACTCTCTGTTGCCTTCTGTATTGCAATAATCGGCACGTCGAGCGAACTGCGAGGAGATCCCGCATAATATTGACTCTCGATAATTATCCGTTCCTAGAACTGCCCGCCTCTAAAAACCCCAATGCGGGTAATTATCGCGTGTCTACTATATAAACAACTTGTATTCATCTTTTATCTTATTTACATCGGATAGATGTTTTACAGTTAATGTTAGTCTATGAAAATTTCATGAACACAACTTCATTATCATGCTAATTAACAACAACTGGGTCTTTTATGGTTCAAAACGATGTTTTTTTACTGTTTTCTGGTTTCGAAAAAAAAAACGGGAAAAATTCTGTGACACTTCTCAAAGTCTCCACTACATTAATAATACTATCGTTCATCGAGTGAGGTGATTAAAACCTTTTTTTCAATAAAAATAACTTCAGAGGAAAGTCGCTTGGATTGTCTAAAACCGACATTGCCCATGGAGGGTTAACTATCATTTATAATATTAGATGCAACATTTCAAATATAACGTAATATTTCAATGTATATCATAGAGATTATTTACGACATAATCCAACTGATTGCAGCGTAAAATTAATAGCGTTCAAACTTGCCGAGTCTCGTGGATGTGATGGTTCACAGTCTCGTTAAAGCATTATTTCAAGGGACTAATAATCTTGTTCTCCAATGTTAAAGGAAGAAACACAAGAACGTTTCGCGAGCATCTGTTCAAATTACTGAAAAACAAACAACGAAGTGAATCGAATGGCCGTCACTACGTATGGGGGCATTCGGCAGAGATGTACGGTGATGTAGTAGAATGGGGAAGGGACGGGAGAGGATTTCGAGAGAGATAGAAGAGATAAAGAGAGGTAATCCGTGGTTATACGACGGGACACGGTTGCCAATGATGTGTTCCGAGCGAGGAAAAAGCGTGCTAAATCCTGGAAAAGTAGTGCTCGCCCGAGCTGCTTGCCCTCTACATCAAGCGTTGATCGCGACGCCTCGACTCGCGAAGAACGAAAATCCATGACGGAAAATTTATTGCTCTACGATGATTTCATAAACTGTTTGTCCCATACAGGGTGCAGCATTTAAGTTAACACATGGAAATATCATAAAAACAAAAGAATTTCGTAGGAAAATATTTTAGACAAAAATTGATAGGTTTTGAAGTGGAAAGGGAATGACATTACTTAAATATCTGGTGAACGTTTCGAAGGTCATTCGAAGGTCAACATCGTTTTTTTTTTAGTGGATACCTATATTTTTTTTAACAGAGCGTTTTTTTCTTTGACCACTATTTTTAAAGATATTTAGCAAGATTTAAATTCAATAAACCATGCAGATGTTAGCAGGAATTCACATTTTTATAGGCTAATTTCCAAGGACAAGATGGAAACAGAAATTTACTTAATTTATTGAGACTTTGGTTGGGCTAAAGATTTCGTGAAACTTTTCCACGTTACGGAATGACCTGTATCTTCAACGAAAATTTAACGTTATTCGACCAAATGTTGAATTCTAAAGAAAAAAATCGCGATTCACTCTCGTTATAGACTCCCATGGCGGACCCAAGTGGGTACCATATAGCGATCTTCCTCGAGTTTATCACCGTTCCTCCCCTACTCTACCTCCATTACTTTTCAGATTTCCTTTCCGTGGACGCATTTACCGCATAAACTTGTGCTACACAAGCGGAATACAATTCGTAGAGGGGAACAGAAGCGCGTGTGGAGTCTTGATGTCAGCTTAAGCCTGTATCCCACCTCCTTTCCATTGTGTCTAGGATAATATTGTATTACGATGACTGTAGGTACAATGATGAGAATGTAACAATCCTAGCTCCTTCGTACTACTAATTGATTCGATTAATAATAACAAAATGAACTATAAAAAACAGTGTACAATTGCAGACCCAACAAGTCCATCGATTATCGACTCCAAGCAAGTGTGCAAACCTGCTACCAGCTCAAACATGTGTGCCACCTTGTAATATAAAATTACATATAAAACTTGATGATTCTTGACAAAAAATAACAAACGTAGGAATTTCTATCTTTGTTTAAGTATGTTATCGATTTAAGAATAAAATAGAAAAGTCGTTGCATTCGATGAAAATTTTATCTTTTATTATATTAGAGTCTATGAATGCATAAAACCCGAAGTCTACTCATAACTAACTACAATAATAATAAGTACGAAGAACCCTGTACAACTACCCACCCAACAAGAGTCCATCGATTCCCAAACCTCAAGCAAGTAAACGAAGAAAGGAGGGACAAAAACCACCCCTAATGGTAGCTTCCAGGGATTTCAGCCACGTTACCCAAACACCCGTAACCTATCGCAGCGAAGCGTTTGGCCAACGGACGAAAAACAAAGTCCGGAAAACCACCGTGACCAGGATCCGCCGGGGATCGAAAGCAACGACGAGAGTATGATGTACCGCGCTAATAACCGAACCCACAGTCCGGCTGTGGCGGATCCTAACGATGTTTTAAGCCGTAATTAATTTACTGGCCGACCCCTTACCTACACGGGATACAGCCGGCGCCGTCCCACCCGTACACCCTTAAATTCTCCGAGTTCCAGCGACCGTTCGACCGCGTCCATTCGGCGTCGCACAGTGGGACGAAACGAATATATAAACTGGACATCGAATTTTCTTCTAAACCGACTAATCGTATCTTAATCAACTTTCTTTTAAATCCTGTGTGTCATCGAATAAAGAATCCAACCATGTAAATAATTATTCAAAAAGTCATTTTGTTTAAATAATATATAAAACATTATGATTTTCTTCTTCAATTTTTTTTGTTAAGTAATTGTAACCTGAGGTTTTCGATGGTGTCAGATATACGGTAACTCTAGAAAGACGTTACAGTGATTCCTCGATGAATGCGACACTAGAAATGACGTTACTCCCACCACTGTCATAGTCCCCCTGTGGAAACAGTAGTTAAGCAAATGCTCGGCTTTGGGTAAAAAACAAATTTACGAGGTGGCTCAGAACCTTTTCGACTTGCCACGAATGGTACAAAGTGGACCACCCGATTATTTGGCATTTATCGAGACGTTACTGTATTGTACGGACGAGTCGCTTCTAATAGTGTATGCAGAGGGTAACATCGGAAATCAAAAGATCTGATACGTAAAATAAAAATTCATCCGAACCTGTATAATGTTTTCAATAACAAAATTGTAAGAAGTCTGTGAAACATAAATTTTCATGCATGTTGCAGTTTTTTATACGGGCTCGTCCCACTGTGCGTCGTCGATCGGTGGTGCACACGTTGCCGGCCGAACCAACACGGCTGGACAGCCGAACCGACACGCCTGGACGTCCGAACCAACACGCCTCCCGACCGTATCGGGTTGCGCGCGTACACGCCGGCCTGAATGAAGCACGAAACGGCGCGGAACGGGGTCCGATGATCTCTCTCCGGGGTCCTGGCCACGGGGAATATCTAAATAGCGATCAGTTTCGGCGGCAGGTATCCTGCGGTCCGCGAGGGCAGCGTGTGGGCGTGAAGCTCGTTCTTCCTTTTTTTTCTCTCTCTCTCTCTCTCTCAAAGGATCGGAACAACCGTCTTTTCTCACGGGACCGGGCTTTGTATCGCGTGCAAAACCGACGCAGCAGCATCCCCCGGCAGCGTTTATATGTTATCTGTAATTCGAATGGGTAGATAGCCTGGGTGCCTCGTTCGGCCAACTGATTATCGAGAGTACGGGCCATTCCGCGCCGATTCGCACACTTTCTGGCGGCATAGGTCTTCCCGATTTTGATGGAACTGTAATATGTTGTAGTCTATGTGAAATAATGATGGGTTTATGTTATCATTTTTGTGGCTTCAATGTTATTAACGGATTTATAACGGGTTGGAAATCGCGAAAAACCGTGGTTTAGTCAAAGATGATTGTGTAAACGAATTTTTATCTCGGAAACTATTACACTTACAGACAAATTTTTCTGTTCTTTCGCATCACAGAAGATTGACCTTTCTAAATATATTTAAAATTGTCTCGTGCTTTAAAAAATTGAAAATTATTAATCAATTTTTATTTGGTAAAAACGAACCCGTGGTCACGTTTTTAAAAATCAGAAATAAATATTATGTTGTTCCTTGAATCCTTCTCTGTAAGCACACCAAATTTCGTTGGGTTCATTCCATAATTGTATTTAGGATGGAGCTTCCAGCGAGGATGACTCGAGTTTGTCTACCGTGGGTCTCTGTTGGATGGCGATCAGTTATCATGGAGGAATCGTTAGATTATAATAACTGGCGTATTAACACGTTGGGACAGAAATCAATTGAAATTCTGATCCCCCGGAAGAACATTTTCTCAGCCTCGATCTCTCAGTGTTGTTTTCTGACTAAGTGATTCGGTTCCAGAATTACCTTCTACAAGAGGTATCACTTAAGTGGAATTACCTGCAACCATTCAGACGCGTGCGTCTGCGTTTATACGAAGCGCAACCTAGATCTCTGTTTCTCATTTCGTTCCATTGTTTTCGACGTGTAATCTCTGCTTCGGTAGCAGTTCAGACGCAAACGCACGTGTCTGACACTGATAGGAAACTCCTCCTTAAAGCAAGAATGTAAATACTTATACTCCAGCTCATAAGTACCTGGATATTAGAACACTTATCGAATACACAGTAAATGTTACAAAACAATACTAAATTACTGAAAGTCTGAAATAAATATTGTTCAGAGAACATTAACATCTCACAACGCTACTGTTGTGGCATAATTACCTATTGCACTGGACCCTTCAATTGTTTTCAGCAGAAGAAATCTTTGGAGAAATAATACTACAAATACATTGTCATCGAAATGAACGAAAACTTCGATGTACCCTGAAGAAAGTTCTCAATCTCGTCCTCAGATTGAATTGTCCCATTCCAAAATTGCCTTCAAAAGGGAATCCGTGAAGAATCAGTACTACAAATACATTGTCATCGAAATGAATGAAAACTTCGATGTACCCTGAAGAAAGTTCTCAATCTTATCCTCAGATTGAATTGTCCCATTCCAAAATTGCCTTCGAAAGAGAATCCGTGAAGGGTCAGTACTACAAATACATTTTCATCGAAGTAAATGAAAACTTCGATGTACCCTGAAGAAAGTTCTCAATCTCATCCTCAGATTGAATTGTCCCATTCCAAAATTGCCTTCGAAAGAGAATCCGTGAAGAGTCAGTACTACAAATACATTGTCATCGAAATGAATGAAAACTTCGATGTACCCTGAAGAAAGTTCTCAATCTTATCCTCAGATTGAATTGTCCCATTCTAAAATTGCCTTCAAAAGGAAATCCGTGAAGAGTCAGTACTACAAATACATTGTCATCGAAATGAATGAAAACTTCGATGTACCCTGAAGAAAGTTCTCAATCTTATCCTCAGATTGAATTGTCCCATTCTAAAATTGCCTTCAAAAGGAAATCCGTGAAGAGTCAGTACTACAAATACATTGTCATCGAAATGAATGAAAACTTCGATGTACCCTGAAGAAAGTTCTCAATCTTATCCTCAGATTGAATTGTCCCATTCTAAAATTGCCTTCAAAAGGAAATCCGTGAAGAGTCAGTACTACAAATACATTGTCATCGAAATGAATGAAAACTTCGATATACCCTGAAGAAAGTTCTCAATCTGGTCTTCAGACTAAATTGTCCCACTCCAGAATTGCCTTCAACAGAAGGGAATCCGTGAAAGGTCAGTACTACAAATACATTATCATCGAAATGAATGAAAACTTCGATGTACCCTGAAGAAAGTTCTGAGTCTCGTCCTCAGACTGAATTGCTTGCAGCACAGGCAATCATTAGAGACCCAAACAGACAGGCAGTCATAGACAGAGGGCATTTCTCCGTGACAGAGAGGATGGTCAGATGCCGGCCAATTTGTCTAGCCCATTCATTGGGCCGGTGGTGCAGCGACCGCGGCGACGGCGGCCAGAGAAAGCGAGGAGGGTGGGAGGAGAAGGTAACCGGGGAAAACGGGCGCCGAGACGCCAGACGACGCCGGATGCTGGGCGCCGGGTGTCCTAGACTCGACGGGACAACGACCGCGATGTTTGTCGAGCGAAATGCCAGAAAAGAAAAAAAGAAAAAAAGGAGTACGGGTCGCGCGGCAAACCCGACGAAACTGTTCGAGAACGAAACCGTGCGCGTGTAGAGGGAGGCTGCGGAGGAAAGTGCATGGTAATAGCGAGGCAGGGTAGCAAAAGGTAAAAAAAAAAAAATACAGAAAGGAAGGGAAGTGGTAAGTAACGCGTAGTCAAGGGAAATAAAACGACCGGTGAACTGTTGGAGAGATGCACGGAAGGAAAACGTTGCGCGCGGGTACGTGGAACCATAAGCGAGATTAATAGTCAGTCTTTCGTTTTAAAATGGCGGATGCACCGGATCTCGAATGGTAGAGATCTGTTGCTTAGGGTGAACTGAACTTCTTTCAGATCTAATCTTGAGTGATACTAATCTAATACTGATACGTATGGAGAGTTTCGTAATTAAAAGTATAGACGTGTAGTAAGAGGTACGAAAATAAATTGGAACTGTGAAATAGGAACTCGTATGTAGTCGTGTTTTTTAATGTATAAATGGATCCTGAAATTTTTTTGTTACGTACATGTCATTTGGTTCGTGGGTTTGTCTATTACTAGGAATTTTTAGTTTTCTATTAAGTATTCAAGATTGATATCGTGTATATGGTCTAATTTTGTCCTTTTTTTTAATATATCCTACCTATACTAGTCTCTTTCTATTAATTTTTTCTCTATCGTGATTAGGTTCCCTGCTGTTTAACACGCTGGCACCCGTTCATCTACCGATCCGCAGTTCCACAGACTGCGTCACCAGCGGGGGACTTAACCTTCACCTGCTGACGTGACGTCAAAATGACTCCAGGCGTCAGAAGTCACTATGAATATTCCTCAAACCCTTCCAACTGACTATTTTCTCCTATATACTAGCTCTTCACAATAATTAAATACCCAACCGATTTTTGTGACGAAAGCACACACCTATTATTCTTCGTAGTTTTTCTCTTATCACTATTATTGATAGCAAAAAGTGACGTCATCAGTTGAAGGTTAAATATCAGTCGGGAACGTGTTAATCGAACGCAGAATCGTCTCCGCCTCGATTGTGTATGTACCAATTACGGAGCGCAGCGCATAAAACATGTAATTATACAGTATTATCAGGAAAATAAATATACAAAATAAAAACAGCAAAAAGATCGAGACACGACTACGATTTAAACAAACAAAAGAAAATCGTCAGATCGAGATTTCCTTCGTTCCCATTAATACGCCTCTCGATCGGATTGTTTTTTTTTTTTTTAATGTTCGAGCCGTTCGCGCTCGAGGACATCCATAACTCAGATAAAATTCACGCTTCCACGTTCCAATGGGAACGCAGCAAGAAACGTTTCACTGGCGGCGTGTAAGCACGAGACGGCATTAAAACCTATTCGTAAGTAGTAAGAAGCAATAAAATTCGCCCCGTCTACACCGAGGTATCCGATATATTCGACTACTCCCGAGGATCACCCGCGGCCACTCGCTGTTCTTGCACGCTCCCCGTTAAAGGAAACCTCCCGATAACCTAACGAGCTGGCAGATCGGGTGCACCGTCTGTTCGGCGAGGTTAATGGCCACCCGATCAATCTGGAACTCGAACAATTTTAAACATGACGATTCTCACTATAAAAATGTTACTTGAAATGTTTCTTAACTTGGTAACAAATTCACAGTAATGGAAATAATATTTCACTCGTTGACAATTTCATTTTTGAAGAATTTTTACTGTAATTGTACTTACGGCAGACTGTAAATAAAGTCTACTGTAAACTTGATACTGAGTTAATAAAAATAACAAGTAACACGCTTTTTGAATTTGTTGTTAAATCCCCTACAACGTCGTGAAAAAAAAATTACGATACTATTTATGTTATCGACTCTAGGGGAAAAAGTAATGGGGTAAGGTTCTCCTACCGCTTGATAAATTTATTTCAAATACTGAAATAAATGTTAAACCGAATGTTAATTTGGCATGAATTTCAGTATGGGAAAGTGTCGACTACCACTTGGTATTGTTAATTATTGAAATATATGCCAAATTAACATTCGATTTAACATTTATTTTAGTAGTTGAAATAAATTTATCAAATGGTGGGAGGCCCTCCCCGTTCGCCACTTTTTCCTCTAACGGAAGGCGAGTTTGTTCGCGAGGGTACACGAGTGCTAAATAAGACAGGCGAGTCGCGAGAAGAGATCGTAAGTTTAAAGGAGAAGAAAGTCCTCAGAAAACCATCGAACAACACCAATGAGCCACGCAACCCCTGACCCACTAACGCCGTCTGTCCGATACAAAACCAGTTCGCTTTAAACGGAACCGGCCAGCAGGCCTGAGTCACCCGAAAATTGATCCAGGACATGCACACAGCCGTGTCCAATTTTTCGCATATAACAGTCCGAGTACGATCGTTTCGTCGAGCGGTTAACGATGACTCCTAGGAGAAACCAAGATCGTCGCGTGTGTGGGGAAAGGGGGAGGGAGGCTGTTCGATGAAAGACACGGCAGCGGTCGGGAGATGGAGGGGGAGGGGGAAGAATAGGCGGAACGGCCGGAGGAAAAGGAAGGAAAGGAACAAGTGGCCAGAGGTCCGGCCAGGGAACGTTTATGACGAAGCCTCCTCTGAATTACGATCTCAATACTGCAATAAGTGCTCTTAGCGGGGCCGTGTTCTCTTCCTTCTTTTTCTCTCTCTCTCTCTCTCTCTCTCTCTCTCTCTCTTTATCTCTCCACGGCCCCCGACGCGACGATTCTCCCCACTGAGCTCTTATCGTGAGCTTTACGCCGTTGCTCCCGTGGGCTTCTCGAGAAATATTATTTAATTAACGGGAGAAGACCGGGCCGCCGAGCGGTCGAGACCTGGGATCTTCCTTCGCTCGTAAATAAAAACGTTACATTCTTGGGTCCCCTGTCTCGTTCCGTCCTCCCCGTTCCTGACTTCTGGCTTCGCCGTTCTCTGCCCTCCGGGTGAACACGGCCATTCGAGAGGCTCCCAGATGCTTCCCTCGGCCGACGACGACGGACCGACACAGCGCGGCTCGAAGCGAGATATACTTCGGATATTTTAGTTTTTTTTTTTTTAATGCTTCTGCGTTATGACGTGATTAAATAAACAAGAGACGCACCCGTGGAAATGATCATTTACCATGAGCCTTGGGTAATAATTGGCTGTTTGCGGTGGATGATTTAACGACAGACGAACACGAGCAGGTGTATTAAAAGAGATCTCATTATTGGGTCATTCCCACAAACTTCGAGATAATACCAATACGAATCTTGTCTAGATTGTAGTGTAGGCAAGAATATAAGAATCCAATGTATAAGACATCCCTAACCACTTACATCACTTTTCTCTAGGCCGGTAGCGGTCTAGTATAGTGTACAGAGTGTCCCAAAATAGGTGTAAGTCCTTGAAAGGGGTGATTCTTGGGGTAATTTGAAATAGATTTTTCCTTAGCGAAAAAGTTCTCTGATGCTTTGTTAATGAAATTTTAACGAAAACCCCCGACCAATCAGAACTCTGCCGGCAGACTCAGCTTTAACCCCTTAAATAGGGAGGTACAGATCTATCCGCCTTGGTTTATACTTTCGTATACTATTTGACGTCACAAAAATATCACTTCATGTTCATAACGTTACAAGAAAAAAAATAAAAATATTAATTTAAAAATAAAAATTTCTCACCACCTTTTTAAATCAAATACTTCAGAATGCAGCGTGTGCAAATTCTTTTCTTAAGGGGTTAATATCCCTAAAAAATTTCTTGCAAGGTTCGTGATGTCTTGTAAAATTCACTACATATTCGATAAGTGTCCCAGCACTCATATACAGCAGGAGCGTACATTCTCGAAACTCCAATCCTGGGTCCAACGACCAAAAACTAAACGCAAAAAGGTATCCGTTCAACCCACCAGGAATTTTCGTTTCATTGTTCACCGTGGAATCACCTTTTCGTCGGTTGTCCCACGAATCACATCTCCCCGTCCCCCACATTTATCACTTCTCGTCCCGTTTCGTTGCTCCCCTCCGCGAGCGACGATCATCAACCGACGTTCGTTTCCCTCGTCGGTGCTTTCGGTACCGGGCGCGATATTTTCGGTAATCATGGGCGGCGTTCCTCCAAGAGAATCGGTGCCCAAAAGAGGGGAAGGGGGGTAGGTTCTTAAGCGCGACATTACTTCCGCTAGAAACGCGCCTTTTGGTCGATTAGCCCTGCGGTGAATTTAAGCTCCTCTCGAATCGGCCGCACACGCTTGCTCTCGTCCTACACCCCCCTTGAATTGGACCCACCTCGCGACCCGAAGAATTTCTTCCTTTAATTGTTCTCCACCCCCCCCCCCCCCCCCCAGGAGCTCGAGGTCCAGGTTGGGGAAAGGACGCGCCCCGAAATATATATACTTCGCCTAGAGCCGAGTAAGAAACCGGGAGCCGAACGACTCCGGAAAGTAATCTGCCTAATTACCCAGCAAGAGATTCATTCCAGAGGATCGAGACGGGGAAAGAGAGAGAGCAAAACGTGCTCTGTGTCTCGTAAAACGTACCGACCGCGCCCGTTTCTTCTTCTAGGGTCCCGGATTCTCCACCTATATCCCCAGCACGATTATTCCTCTCGCAATACCCGCGCCCTGGCATCCGAACCATCTCGATCTTACGGACGAAACGCTTTGCCCTACCGACCGAGCAGCCCACGGATTTTCTACCCTTTACCGTGACTACCACCCCCGCGCCATTCCTCGAGGAGAACGCTCGCGGGACGCGTTAACTTATTTAACGCAAGGGGAGAGGGGTGATGGTGCGTTCCTCTTTGATGTGGAAAGCTTTTGTAAGGGAGACTGTGGATTGTTGTTGCGGAATTTCTTGGAAAGTACGGGAATGGTGCAGGTTAAGGTATTAGGTTGATGGGAAAGAAACGGCGAATTGTTATTCGTCTCGACGGTGCTTCAATTCTACAGGGCGATTCAAATAACAGCTGTGAATTTTTGTTAGTGAATCTGCTGAAAATTATGTATAGGAATAATACTTTTTAATGCATTAATGTGATTCATTAATGTGATGCATGAATGTCATTCGTGTCGCATTCATCGAGGAACCACTGAATATCAATCTCACAATTTTGAAGTAACGATTTAAGGGTCAGAGCACTAATGAATAATCTATTATATCCTAAACATCGCAACGGAAATTCCACCAAACAAAACAAATCATCGTACGCGAAGGAAAGAAACTCCCAAGACGTTTCCCTCGTAATTCCTTCCCGTCATCATCCCCCTCTGCCTCTCTTGTGTACCGGCCTAATGCGTTTTAATTCCACGCGTGTTCCGCGTAACGAGATCGGCCAGACGCGCGGAACGAGGCGGGAAACGAGCTGTGGAGAGCCATAGCGTGCACGGCATCGACAGGGACAATAAAAGCGTCCCAAGACGCGCAGTAGGTACACACAGCGTCAGGGGTGGCAACGTACGGACCCCGCCTGTCCGCTGAAAACGGACCTTCCTTTCTCTCTCCCGGACCGACAGACGGAGAAAATATTCATAATCCTGGATTAAGGCGTGGGTGTGGCCCGTAGTGGCTGACCAGGGTGGACGACCGAACTAATCAAGAATCCGCCCCATTTAATTCCCACCCCTCGGTGTCTCGTCTCTTAAACCGGGACCGTAACTGCCCTCTTGCCGGCCAAGAGTCGACACACACACTCCTTCCCGTCCCGGTTTCTCCTTATTGGATCGGGCGCGTTTCTCCGTGAAGATTCCCACGTGTTCATCCTATACGGCTGTGGCTGGGATATTGATAAAAATACCGGGTACACTCAGGGTGTGGATCGTCGTGTGTATCAATGTTATGAGAAAACTTGTGCGTCACGGGTAAGGACTTAAGCCCATAGAGGCCAAAGATCAGGCGGAAACTCGTTAAATGCGATTTTAATAGTTCTAAGCTGTCTGACGTGAAACATAAACGATTTATTTTTTTATGGCTGAGATTAATTAGATAGAAAAATATTAATTCGTCCCGTAATTGAGAACGATTTGAATGTGGGTAGACGCAGGCTTGGTTAAGATTTTGTGTCGCTCAAGGCTATCAAACCTTCAGGGGGCACCTTTGGTTGAGAAGCGCGGGAGGGGGTGAGCAAGCCATTTTTGTATTAAAACATATAAATCTTGAAATTTATTCTAACTACAATAACATTTTAGTTTATAATTATTTCAAAAGGGAAACAGTAAACAAAATTTCATTCAATTATTTTTTGACATAAGTGGAAGGCTTAGATCGCCCCCCTCCCCCTGGAAAGTGGTACCCGTGGCTGCAGCCACCCACCCCAATCCGGCGCTGGGTAGACGAAATTAGGTGCACTTAACCTACATACACGTCCATAAATGTTAGAACACTTCTCAATGAGTCAATACAAAATTATTGTAGATTTTAAGAACATATTGTTTAGAAACTATTAAAGCTTAAGAGGTGGTTGTTACGGAAAAAGTGCGGAAAAATGTTTCATACAAAAGTTGTTCGATTTTACGAATCAAACTTAACAGAATTTTAAAACTTTTTTTAATTATTATTTACAGAGATTTTAATAACAATGTAATTATTTTGAAACGGAAGGAAATATTTTTACTATTGCCACGTTATTTTGGTTTAACTGTTATAATAGATTTATGGATTTAGTTTCGATATGAAATATACCAGTCGATGTTATCCGATCGGTGATTTCGCGCTGACTACGTGAATCACTGTGCAATAATGATACGGCGGTTTCACAAACGATCCACACGTCAGACAGAACCGCCGAGCCACGCGGGCTCCCACGATAGTCTGACAGACACCGAAATTTCGAAACTGTCGCCGGGAACGGCATTTAACGTGCTTATCGCGGTATCGATTCGATCAGCGATCGATGGTTAACGCCGCATTAAAACGATGAGTCTGCGGGGACGTGTTCTCTCGTGTGCACGGGACAGGCTTGCACACACGCTCGTATCGCGATCCAAGTTAAAGCCGAACCAGACGCATTACTCAAAGGGTCGCAGAAGGTTAGCGAGGTTTTAAGGCCGCGTTCACAACGAGGCTGCATTTTTTTTTTTTTTATTCATCTTACGCACACACGTTCCTTTAGATAAGGTACATAAACTTTTACAGCCCGGCCTCTTTTAGATGGAATATTACTAAAAAGAATTTATTAGATGAAATATTATTTGGATGAATTTTTATAGATGTTTGATAAAAACAAAACCTCTTCTTGATTTTCGTTTTATTTTAACGTGTAGAATCACCTCCATAAAGTTTCTGACCGATCAATCGATTGTTGTTCGTCAACGAACCGCCTGATACCCGATCGTAGAAATTATTATTATCACGATCGTTTCATTCTCGCGCTGAAAGTTCTGTCGGAAGTGTTATTCAGTGGGAAACAGAAGAAATCGAAGGAGAGGAAAGTCGGCCGTTGGCGTTCCACTTATTTCAAAGTAATCTCAAGCATTCCCGGATGAACATCGGTCGTGGTGCAGACAGAAAACGAGGACGTCGGTGATCCCGTACGTAATTTGTCAGCGGTAGAAACTGCCGGAGTGTAACAAAGAGATCGTAGCCTGGAAGCACCAGTTAGAAAACACGACTGACGGTAGAGCATTCAAGTATCCCTTTGTTACGTCGTTTTTCTTTTTTTTTTTTTTCGACGAAAAACCGCAAATAACCGTGACCGCTGTAGATTCGTACAAATGTACACTTTCGAAACCCGTAAACGACGTCGACGGTAGATCAGATGAATCGACCTAGCGGTTATCTTCCGCGACAGGAGAAAAATGGAATAATTTAACAAGTTTCTCTTAGTTTCGTTCCACCCTGTGCAAGTATCTATCGAATTGTAAGGGAGAAATTCTCGATTTTTGTACGGAAACAGGGAGGTAAAACAGGGGAAACGTTCGATCGCTCGTAATTCGAAGGGATTATCTGGATTTTAAGCGACCGCTTGTACACAGTATGTTACGGCTATTACGTAAATTACACGGTATGCAGCAATGTGTTAAAGCACTTCGTACTGATTTTTGGGCGATAACGATAGTCTGTAATTGCGCGGCGTTACAACCGACTATAAATGTGATTTATACAGCTTGTAACGTTTTTGGTGGTGATCTATAGGGAACAACTTCGAAAACTGCGGTTCTCAAATTCGTTATATGTGAGGTATCTATTAATGTACTCGACAATCCAATTGTAGAAAACCCTCCTATAACACGGATAATTAGTGGTATTAAACAAAACATTAAAGTAACACTTTCAATTCCTGTCGAAGTTTGTAAACATATGAGTGCTATACGAAGATAGTATATTTTTATTAAGTAATGTTGTTGGAAGATATTACGCACTGTTTCTATCGTTTAATGTGGACAGTATATGTTCTGAGAATACCATGTTGTAGTATGAAGGTATTCCGGAATCTGAATTGAACATTCGACCGAAATTCAGTTTCTCTGGTGAATATTTGAATATCCCCCGCTACGGGGTCCACCGTTCGACGTCCACGGAACGGGCAGGACCGTTCCAAGATGGAGTCACATGGACCACGGGAAACGGCGGGGAACGATCGGGTCGCAATATGCAGTAAAGCACGAATGCAACAATACGATCCCCCATCACGTCGAGGGGGAGAACACCGAGCCCCGGATATATGCGGTGTCTCGTTAATCAAGAGAGCCCTGGTATCGCCCGCGGCCCTATCCGCTGGAAAATGGAAGAGGACGCGCGCGAGCGCCGAGGGTGACCAGTGTTTAACGCTTGACAAACGACCGTTCCGAGGTACGCGGTCGCGTAAACAACGTGTCGAGTGCGGAAACGGCGGGCGACTTTCGCCCCGAAAAACCCCGTAAATCTGCCTATTAAACGCGATTAACGATTCCGAGAAGGCGCGCGACGCCACTGATGATTGCGGTCCGCGTGCCACTTTTTTTCCCTACCCCGCAATTCTACTGGTATCGACGAAATATTCGACGAACCGAGGGTATTTTAGTGAAATGAACCCCGACGGAGGACAACGAGAATGCGCCTTGAATGGCTAGTTTACGACGGGACTGTGAATATCCCTGGAATAGTTGCACCCTTGGAGATTAACTCGTCCGCCATTTTGTTGGGGAACGATATTGGAACGGTATTGCATATGCAAGATATGGAGAAGAAATAATATAAATAATATAAATACTAAAATAAGTTCCAAAAAATTAATAAAACTGGGCTATTCTACCCAATTCTTTTACTGTATTATTTTCCTAATTTTCGAATCGTTTTTAGAGCAGAAGCAAATTATGGGAATGCTGTGTTTCAGAGGGGTGGTCTGTAATATTATGTAATATTAAACAGTAAGTCAATAGATACTGCGAGACTCACTCCGTCTTTGGTTCAGCATCGAAGTATGAACCTTTGAACACGGGGCAGCTGTGGCAATCGTGATTTACACCAAGATCTCGCAGATATATTGAGACACGTGCAAACCTTATTCACATTCGTCGATGATTGAATTCACCGATGGATCGTCGATGATTCAGCTTTAGGAACGCAGGGATTAATATAATATTTATTTGATTTTCTTTTATACGCATCTCGTCGACATGTCTGCGCGATCTTGTTATAGGCAATGACTGACCAAGCTACAGGGTTCTGATTGACGCGTATTCCGATATTCAATATATTTCAACAAGCTTTTCATTTTATGCGTAACCTCAAAGAATCCTTATTTCCAAGTTTCCAGATTCCAATTTCTGTATATCAATCCACACAAGTTTCCATGTGCAAATCACCAACCGCTATCTACTAGCAGGATAAAATTAGGTAATATATCACAAAATGCCTCGCTATTGCTTTATTAATAATTCAAATTTTAGAACATTAAATATTTCATAAACTAATGGCCAGACGCGGCTGAAACAAATACCACTAGCTTCAGAATTTCAAGATCTATCTAAACGTCACCGTTACAGACCTCTCCTTATCAGTGCCAGGGAGCCTTCGAACTCTCATCGACGATCTACTGTAACTTCTGAATATTATAACAGAATAAGGAAACACGAAACAACAACCTGATTCCTACGATAACTTAATCATTTCCAAACAATTATATGCCTCAATCCAAAACCTAAAAACTTCAATATCCCTAATTTAAAAAGAAAACTATACCTCCGTAATGATTCAAGCACCTAGCCCCAGTACACGATAGCCAACCGTAAAATCCAATTGTCACATCGAAACTCCCCGGAGGCCTTATTAACGACTGGCAGCGATTAAGGGAAGGCAAAGTTTGCGCGGAAAAGGGGGGATGAGGGAGGGGGAAGAAATGTTTCGCGGAAGATCTTCCAAGGACAAGACGGGGTAGGAACGGAGGGAAAGGACGATGGTAAGGGGAAGAAGGAAACGCAGATTCACGGAACGATACGACCGGGGCAGACGAGTCGTTTAGTGGAGACAATACAGTACGAACGAACCGGGGATGAGTTAAGCGGAAAGCACGGTTTTTCATTTGTTCATTAGCGCGACGCCAGGAACGGCAGAAATGCGACAGAAAACCACGATCAACGGAGAAAAATCTGACCGACCGTATGGGCGCGCGCACATGGAATGCAACAAAACCCGATTTCGGAGACGGTTCTTTCGCGTCGTTAGACGACTGATCATCGAGGAAGCCGATTTCGCTGGAATTGCGGGCTCGTTGGCGGTCGGTCACGTACGGTCGATTTCGCAATGTTTGCCTGCACCCTACCCCCCCCCCTCTCTCTTTCACGAATAGGCTCTCTCGGTTGATTAGACGCGTCGCTTTATTAAATATTTGCGATCGTGTTACTTTTAATAAGACCCTGTGTCCACCCTACGCCCTGCTCGTGGAACGATAGTTACATGGGGCGCACACGGAGGCATTCTTATACCCTCGCAGACAGGATACACAGGGCTAATTTATAGAGATTCTGTGTTTGTTTAATTCTCTATGAATTTTAGTCCGTTTTGGGTAGCATTCCGTTGGAATGGAAGATGATAAAAATTGAAGATGTTCAGAATCAAAATTTAGCAGAAACAAAAATCTTCAACTCACATCAACTTATTACCATGGAAGATTTGATCCGTATGTTAGTGTGCTGCTCGGAAGGTTTTGGATCATCAATCTCGGGGAAAAGTGGAAGAAAAATTCCTTAAATATGCATATTTTCAGGAATTATTGACTTCTGCTTACATCACTGAGCTGCTAAATTTTGATTTTGAACCACTGTACGTGAGACATAAATTGAAAAAAAAAAAAACAATCCCCTTATGCTTTCAGAACAATAACCCTTAAGAGCTACCGTAGAAGCAATTTCATCCTATGCAAATATTTATTTTAATACTATTAAAAAACATAACTGGTTACACTAACTTTTATTATTTTTTTATTTTTTTTTAAATGTATATTTTGTTCCTTGGTGAATTTATTAAATGGACTACAGGAATTTATAGCCGTGAAATATATTAAAGCGACATAGTGCGTCAACATAGCGTCTGGACGTTTTGGTTTCACATACTACCGTGAATTTTCTTTGAAGCGATAACCTCTGATTTCATGTTCCAAAACACTGAATAATAGATCACTGACAAGTATATGCACCCGTGTTTCCATATGAATGAAATTATTCCTCGTCGCGGACATTATTCACACATACACACATACAAGCTCAGCAGAACATATACCAGTTAAGGTTCACACGGCTGGAAGCAAATGTACAGGTTGGAACGGATGAGCAGCTTAGTGGCTGAAAGTAGTCGCGCAAGTGGATTAGACGCTGAAGATTGATGGTCCTGTGTAAACATACAAGTGCAATCGGTATGTGAGCTAACGGTTGGAGGGTAGACACACGAATGGAAAGAGTCATCATGTTTGAAATAAACACACCAGAACGGACACTCCTTCTATATGTATAACCACTTTGAATAACTTCCTAGTAGCCAATCAAGTAGTCGACGAAAAGTACAATTCTGCTGGACTCGGATTACTCCTTGAGCTAAAGAAAATAATTCTACTTCAATGTAAAGACAACTGAGCACCGTAACGTAGAATGTACACTTTCTGATCGATCTATTCCGCCATTATTCGTTAGGACCAATGACAAGCCCCCTCGTTGGTCAGGTGACTTCTTGCGCATGCGCCTCGTGGTTCCGATTCTCGATCGGCTAGACTATACGTTTCGCTCATTTTCACGTTTCCTTTTGCTACTTGTTTTATTATAATCCCTTCTTTTCATTGATCTCGTCGAAAATCCACGAGATCTAGATAGTTCTATAACAACGATTACGAAACACGCCGGGATATTCTCTCAGGTGGATAAATAAATGAGCGAGATTATTTCATAACCAGGCACAGCGCACTCGGCTTTACGACAGTGTTTATTGCGTTCTTACGATGCCTGACATTCGAAAATGCCAAGCTTTATCGTCACCTTAAATCTGCCCCTCGTAAAAAGGGAACGGAACGAGAGCCTGGCGATCGTCCGGCCCCGCGAGGATCTCGGGAATAAATTATTCTTTGTCGAAAGTGAAGCTCCATAGGCCACGCTTGGCTCAATGAGATAACTTAATAGCGGCTGCTCTACCCATACAAAAGTCTTCGCGATCTGAATTTTATGATATCGTAACGCGCGTGTCCAACAATACCATGATTCGGTTTGCTGGACACCGCGTGGAAAGTACTGTAATATGTTGCAACAGGTATATTTACTGTTTTACGACTGGAATGTATTACTGAAATTTCATTCCAGAAATAAACCTGTTTGCTGCATATCAATAAACAAGAATATAAGAAGAAAGATATAATCATTTTGGGACGATAATTTTCCATCCTTAACGAAGTCGCCCGTTTCTTCTTCAGGCAACAAGAATATGTCATTTTCTAGAAGAAATTCGCTGGAGAAGTATGTAAAATTTTTTTGATATCTCAAAAACTTTCTTTTGTACAGACGTTTTTGATCAAAATCATTTTTTCAATTCAAATGCTCGCTATTTTTATAAAACTAAACATTTCTTCAAAAATCCTGTGGACGTCCCCAGTAAATTCCTTCTAGAAAATAAAAAATTTTTTACATCACAAGCCTTGCAACTGATTTCCAGTTTACTTCATTGTATTCCAAGAAAAAATTCACAATGGTACCAATAAAGCTAACCCCGTATGAGATGCAACGAACTCTTCTACCGATCGAATAAATATATACATCCCTGATCCTAATTTTTTTCGAAATACCACGTAAACACGAGGATTTCCATAAACGATCCACGCCTATACAAATAACAATTTAAAGTGTACCATCGAGTTAAGCCTGATTACCAGAACCTGTAGCACTTCAAATTGCGCATCGGATCCCAAGGAAAGGTGAACCTTGTAAATCGGAATAATTCGCAACGGGGATTTCGTTGATTTTTCTCGAAATCCTTGATACGTACGAAACCGGAGATGGTTTCAAAGTAAACCAGAACAGTAGTCGCGAGAGGCTGAATATAACCAAAGGGGAAGAGGAGGACGATTAAACGTTCAGAGATGAACGCGGGCGAAGCTAATTAGCGGCTTTCGAGGCGGTCACCGGTGTGCACCGTAAAAGGCAGGACACGAACGCGGCCTCTGCACGGTGTGTATATAGGAGAAAGAAAGAGAGAAAGACGGTGGGGGCACCGAAAGAGTCAGAAAAAGCGGCCGGATTCTTCGCCGTAAAAATTATTCCCCCCACCCCCCGCGTAACTGCGACATTTACCAACGTCAGAGCGGTATATCTACGTCTTGGATTCCGTGAAAATTATGCCTACCGATCTTTATCATTTCCAGAAGCGGGCACTGCACGATCGTCCGTCGATTCCACGCGGAACCGATCCCCGATTCGAATTGGCCCGCGATGGAACTGAATGCCATTTCTATGTTCTTACGTGGATAGCTTTTAGCAATGATACTTAGTGTTTAGGAATAATACTTTTGCACGGTGGATTCTACATACCGAACTGACAAGGGAAGGAATCCAATCAGCGTTACCATTTTGAGGGAAAATGGCGGATTATACTGTCATGGTCGTGGGGGAAATAAAGAAATGACGTCACAACTGTAGCATTGCGATTGGTGATTGGTTATATTATGGTCGTATTACTTTACTTTCCCCCACTACCATGATACAGACTGCTCTCGATTATCGTCTGGCTTGTTCTACACGATTATTGTCCAGACGTTATCCCCACCACTGGAGGGGGGGGGGGCCTGTCAAAAGTATACTTTGTTGCCTAGGCTCGGGCTTCGAGCAAAAAACGAATTTACGATTATTGTAAACTTTAAAAGATTTTATGTTTCCATATTGCAATGAAAATTGAGAAAAACCTGAGATAATATAGAAGTTGCAACACTTTAATTGTCATTATAAAAGTATGTACTAACCAGTCATTTTAACTGCTTTGGTAGTTCCAGCGTTAAACAGCTATATTTCAATTCATGGACCACTGTGGCGGCGGCAACGGGTGCGAGGGAACGGGTTGCTCGAGCCGAGTCGGGTATTACAAGAGGAACCAAAAGGTCTTCAAGTTTTTGCAGGTGCTCGCGCGCGCACGCGTACCGAAACCCGCGCAACTCTTCGGAGCGACATTCTTCGTCTCTTCTAACCCTTTCTGTTCGCGGTTCGATGAACGTGAAGAGATCGTCGTCGAGAGACTCGGAACATTTAGGGGCATACTTTTTCGGGACCAGCCGGATAAAAGCGTTTGTCTTCGGCGACGACGTTTACGACCCGGCCAGGAGCGAGTCGAACAATTATTCGAGCTCTTCCCCCTTTGTTCTCTTTATTTTTTTCTTAACACGACGACAGATCGAACTGATCATTTTTGACGGTGAAAGATTGTTAAGGAGCACGTTAAAATTACGACAATGATAATAAGTATAAATATCAAGTATATCCGATGGATCTACAGGTCTTTCAATAAAACAGCGTACACTTTACGACCCACAATTCCTTCCACCCTTCGAGCACCGTATTGAAAAGATTATTTACACCAATCCACCGTTAAACTCGATCGCCTTTCCGTCCCAATTTCCGTTTCGCATTCGCACGAACTCACTCACGAATACTTCGTACTCATTAGACACTACGTCAGCCGTCCATTAAACAAACGAACGTTTCATTATCGCCGCCCCGAAAAGAGTCACCGCGAAATTTCATGCGTATTCATTAAATCTCTCCTCACCCTCCTCCCATTCTCAAACCTCCCCACCCCCTTTTGCGTCTTGCTTCCCCTCGCGTAATCTCCTCTCCAATAAACATAACATGGAAACTAACATCGAGAACACTATAATCTCCCAAAGTGAAGCGTCCAAGGGCTCCGATAAAAATTCACGGCTGATTCCATCCCGGATAAACGGGGCCGTTCCAACGTAGAGAGGACACGAAAAACGTCGAAACAAGAAAGCCCCCGAGATAGAAAGCGTTCATTTTGACGAACGTGAAACGGTTGGCGCCGTGGCGTGTCCTCCTTTTTTTCTCGTTCGCCTCGTCCTCCACTCGACGAATAAACCTTCACCGGCGTGGCCGTTTCTCGTCGAAGATAATTTGCTGGGTTCCGAGAAATCGCGACGATAACCGGAGGAAATTAAGCCTGGAAACGGCAGATAAAAGGAGGCGCGATCGAGTTTGACGATTCCGGGGCCCCTCGGCTACCGAGACACTCCGAGAGCCCGTCGAACAGGCCCTCGGAACTTCCCCCTCCTTTCGTTAGGTGTATGAATCGTCGAGCTTCTCGCTGCGACACGCATCTGTCTTCTCGATGAATACGACAACCGAGAGTGGCGAGGAGAAAGGCTGATGAGGGAAAGCTCGAGAACACGGTGGACACGAGATAATATGCGTGACACCTTCGAAGAGTTTGATCAGGGGACAATTATTCTTACATATCAATTTGCCGGTGTGTTTGTAAACGCCTGACTTGAAGTGTGTAAATTACGAACTACCATGCTGGATGGTAAATTGACGTGGATTTTGCTGATATTGATAGAGAAATTGTGCCGGATATACGTAAAATATGATACGATATTCTGGGTACGGTAGACTCGCGGTAATTACCCGCATTCGAGGCTATAGGGGTGGGCAGGTCCAGAAAACGGGTAATTATCGAGAGGCAATTGTATGTGGAATCTCCTCGCAGTTCGTCTGTTTATTTTTTTTTTTTGTGGTGGTGTTCTGTAGTGAGACTATATTTATATGTATACATAATATCCAGCAGGCAATTATAGCGAGTCTACTGTATTTGGTTGCTTGTCTACCTGTGTTCTTATTAGTAGACTCGCGGTAATTACGAGCACTACCAGCTAACAGTCGACTCACAACGCCACAGTGACGTCATCGGTTGTCATAATGTTAATAATATTAACTTAATATTCACGAGTTAATGTATCTCCTTCAAATTCCGATCCTAGGACCTATTTACACGTTACGTTAATTACAGGTAACGTGTATCTATTACAAGACCAACATCCTAGTTAAAAGCACATCGTCGGGCTCGTATTAACAGTTAACAGCGAACAGCATTAAACATGCTCGACGTTATAATAAGAATCTCCTTCCTGTCGCGAACCACCTGTCCATCCCCAGTGTTCCAACACCGTAACTACCTTAATGATCCCCTAACGAGTTCCCCCCCCCCCACCCATCCACCTACCCCCGGGGATAGGGTCGTTGGAAATGATGTTAATCACGGTCACGTTCGCGTATGAAGCGATGAAACGTCTTCGCCCGTGAACAATGGGACGCGGGTGTCCGTGATTTTGCAACGTTACACTCGGTGTACCGTTCCCCCGATGGCGTTAACGGGGCCGCCACACGTTCACGCTCACGCGAGATTATTTCGGGTCACGGGATAGTATTCGGGGTCAGGTGTGGTAGCTAAGGGGACAACGTTAACGTGTCTTGCTGACACGGTTTAGCGATCGTCTTCCTGCAGCGGCAGACACGATATCGATAACGTGTGAATTTCGATAAAAAGAACATAATTTTCAATCGCAGTCGATCAAAATCTTGAATGTCGATAAAAAGAAAACATCATGTTCAATTATGATCGATGAAAATCTTGAATTTTGACAAAAACAAGATCATGTTCAATCACGATCGATCAAAAACTTGAATTCTGACAGAAACATGATCATGTTCAATCAGGATCGATAAAAATCTTGAATTTCTCTAAGAAGAACATCATGTTATTATGATCGATGAAAATCTTGTTTGGTTTTTAATCTTCAAACGTATAACACGCCTTTTCCCATTGAACGTTTTACATTGAATGAACGTGTTGCATTTACAAAAACGAATAACATTACTGTAACACTTAAAAATCCATATTACAATTAAAAATATTAATTTGACTAATTCCTTATATACATTATACGGTAATAGTTTCTTGTTCTTCGTAATTTTACCTCGTCCCTACAATTTCACTACAATAAAATGAAAATTCAATTCTGTCCTTTTACACTTTTCCAGCAGACATAATTATTATTACAAAGCTGAAGTTGGAAAGAAAACACCCCTGGCGTTTCCACGGCAGGAGTATAATGAATTACTCGAGGTTAAAAAAATCAGTGTCGACAGTGCAAAAGACTCGATCGAGGTCGATCAGGTCCGAATAGCCGAACATCGATCAAAGTCGAGCGGAATCAAAGGATTAAAGCGTACCCGGAGCTTTTCTCACGCGCTGTCGCCCCCGATAGAGGCGACCAAAGACGACTTATCAACCTCGCCCTTTCATGCCGGTTTTCACGGCGATACAATCCATTTCGATCCATTCGTTCCCTCTGATACTCGACTCGAGCCAACATTCGAGAAATCCGCGAGCCCTTTCGCCGTCTTTGGTCGTTCCAGAGAGCTCGTGCTCGCGGTCAGGCATCAGCTCTGCATCATTAACTCCCTATCGAAATTCATCTGCTAATTCGCGTGTGCAGAGTGGTAAATCATGGACCCGACGTTTTACGATATCCGTGAATCCAAGCACAATCTCTCTTCTCCCCTGTTGATAGTTGTTTGTGGAAACCGTAATCGACCCTGGCAGAATGGTCTAGATAGTGCTATTTCTTTGGGAGCAGAAGATCAATGAAGGAGTAAGATACTGGCAATAAACGGACGCAGAACGAAGGTACTTCGCGGCAAAAACCGGTTCGCTTGGTGAGGCTCCCTGGACAAATTAGGAAAACCTTACTTGGTTCTTTCATTGGCCAAGAGCTGAAAGTGATACGAAGGAAAATCCATTTATTTTATCTGTTCCACGATTTCCTTGTATTTTCCACAGCTTCTATGCTTCTAACTACTAGTTTTTTGATTTTTGTTTCTAGAGCAATATAAAGCTAGTCTAAATGACGGCCATATTGGCGGTACACCAATGGCGTCCATATTGGCCATTGACGGCAGCCATATTAATCACCCGTCTCTCACATCAATATCAGTTAAATTATAAATTATTAGAACTTGTTTTACAATATAAATTTCGCCCATCAAATCGTCCATATCCTTAACTTTCCAAAGAAACCGTTCGAGCTTCCTGTACTTGAGAGAGCAGTGTAATACAGATTTTCTTGCGCTGATCCGGGCGAGTTACTTCGCACAAAAGAGAAAACAGAAAAATTCTGTTCTTGCCGCAACCCGAACAGGTGTTGCCGCAAAGGCGGGGTCGCCAGAAATCTCCCTGTGATCGCGAAGCATGCAGCCAATTTAGCAACGGAACCGATCTTTGGTCGCGACCGTTCAAGCGCGGAACGCTCCCAGACCACAATGAAGATCCGTGGCCCCGATACCGGCTGAACTTTCTATTCCCCGTTTCGGTATCTAATCAATACACCCACCGAGTTTCTAATTTATTGGAACATCAATTTAATTAACCGTCCGATGATCATCGTGGTACACGATCCTATATCATAGGGGTACAAGAGGATTCCTTATTAAGTATCATCGACGCGTCTATGGTATATTTCTGTTGACTACCGTAAAAACTAGATTGGTTCCGTTTCGGATCGATCAGGGGCTTTAAGGAGATCGTTCTATCGGTCCTATGTAAAAAAAAAAAAAATCGAATCTACCGCTACCTATTAGCGGTAATTGTCCTCTATATTCAAGTACGGGAAAGGAAAAAGAAGATGAAGCCATAGGAGAGTACCCGAGCGATTCCTCTTTTCCCGTAATTATAAAGCTAGACATAGATCGGCGAGATTGCTCGTCGGGAATGGGCTTAATTCCCGAGTCCTATTAACACGTTCGTTACCACCATTTCGGTATGTTTCCAGTATTTCGCGTGTTACAGCGCGTTACTTTAATTAGCTACTACTTTAATTGGCGAGGTGATGCTACCAGGAACAAAGCGGTTTAAGTTTCAAGGGGAATAACATTCATTCGATTAGCTACTGAAATCCGTACGAAATATATTGAATAAGAGTTTGTAACGTATACTCCCGTAAGAATAACTCCCTCATATACCTCATCATCGCTAAAATCTGGAAAGTCAACCGATCCCGAACTAGCTAGCTAGGCGCTAGGCTAGGGGGATGCTAGAAGGAACAAACCTAGTCTGACTTCCAAAAGGAACAACATTCCTTCGATTAGTTACTGAAATCCATAAGAAATGTAATAAACAAGGGTATCTCTAACGTATACTTCCTTAAGAACGTCTATAGCTCCTTCATTATCACTAGAATCTGGAAAGTCAACCGATCCCAAACTAGCTAGATAAGCGCTAAGTCCGAAGGCTAAAGTTATGCTAGAGAGAACAAACCTGGTCGGACTTCCAAGAGGAACAACATTCCTTCAATTAGTTATTGAAATCCATAAGAATACTAAACAAAGGTATCTCTCACGTATCCTTCCTTAAAAACGTCAATAGCTCCTTCATCGTCACCTAGAATCTGGAAGGTCAACCGATCCCAAACTAGCTGGAATAACGAACTGCATCCTCGCGCTCCGTGAACCTGCGAACCATCGGGGGCCGAGTTCGCGCGGGGCGGGAAAAAGGGGGGTTCGGTATGTTAATTACAGGCCAACATACGTCTCCCCCTACCCTCGATCTTCGGGGTACACTCTCGCCTCTCCGTTCTTTCTCATCGGTTCAGCTCCTCGGTTGCCCGTGCGATTCGTCTTGGAACGGCCCCATCGCCGGTCTCGTTGCACGCAGGGCTCGCGTGAGACCGACGAGTCGACCCCGCGACCCGAACCCGAGAAACCTTCCTTTTGCCCTCTTTCGATCTCCGCTCGGTCGGGGCTCGGCCACGGCCACGCTTACCCGCGCGCGGTTTCTCGTCTTCTTCTTCTTCTTCTTCTGCTGCTTACCCTCGACCGGCCGATTTCTCGCGTCTAGATGGGGGCTGCCCACGGGAAATCGGCCGGCAATTACTATACACACGCGGGGCTATAGCAGACGTATCCCCCGGTCAGATTCGAAAGCATTTCGCGCGCTTCGGAGAGGAAACGGGGGAGGCCTGGTCTCAAGGTAACCGACGTGGAATTCGTTGAAGAGCTACGGGGATAATCGGTGATTCTTCGTGATGTATTTACTTAACTCTCTCTCTCTCTGTCTGTCTTTCTCTCTACGTCTGGGATAAGTAAGAGGATCTGCTCAGGAGACGATGGTAAGTTCTTGGGAGGGACGATACTGTATTGACCGTTTCGCTGCAGCGCGACTTGAACGAAGATCGTGACTATATTTGCGTCTTGATCGATGATTACTGAACTGCGGATTTTGTGTGTTAAGCGTACCAATAAGTAATTCACTGTATGTCCAATATGGCGATGATACATCTTAGGTTCAGAGTGTATTTTAAATTTTCTGATTATTAATTTTCTAATATTGTTAAACAGGATTGAGCTTTTGAATTATTTCTAAACGGATACTAAGTTTCACAGAACGTAATGAACTACTTATTGGTCCACTTAATATTGTATTTGTCATAGATGAACGAGCTGTGGGATACAGTCAGCTAAAAAATGTAATTAAATTTAACGCTGGTTTTTATGGATTTTCTGATTAAATAAATTGATCTGTAATAATATGAAGAAGGTTTGATTAAAATCAGCGGAGTTTCCGCTGACAACAGCCCAATAGGCATAAATTCCTCTGGCAAAAGTGAAAACAGTAAACGTCACCGTCCAGGAGTTATCGTCAAAGGAAAAACTGACGCAAGAATGGCGCTAGAACTGCAGGTAGCAGATGATACGAGGAAAAAGCCGAGTCATAAGTAATTGATAAATAATCGATCATGAAAACCAGTTAGTCGTGCTCCGTCTCTATACCCACGACGTGTGTGCTTGCTGCGCGGCGTCGTAAATCGGTCTCCAGTGAAGACGAGACGAGGTATAAGACGTTCCAACTAAAAAAGGCTCAAAGTCACCTTCGAATCAGTATATACAGACAATGTGAACAAATTACCGCAATGTCTAATTAATTTCAAACTACCTATACTCGCGGAACAACCCATAAACGACGCAACTTCAGACTGGTTCTCAGGCCTACCAATGCTTCAATAATACGATACTAAGAATCACCACGTAGTTATTTCTGAAAAATCGATTACTACTGTACCAGAGAATATTTTTTATTCACCTCCACCCACGGCTGTTCTCACGTTCGTGAAACATCCGAAGAATAAGGACATTTCACCGAACAAAAGCCGGAAAAAATATCGCAAGATCCCGTTCACGCGATACGCATCGGTTACGCGAAGGTTGGTCACCCTGCCTGGATCGGCGCGCCTCTTCGTTTTATCGGTCGTTCGATCGGTGATCAACCCGGCGGATCTCTCGCAACTCTGGTCTCTCTTCTCTCCACGCTCGAGATAATTTTCCGTTTCGAGCGTCCCTCTTCTTTTTCTTCGCCCCCTCCCCAACTTTTTTTTTTCTTTCTTCTCGCGCGGCACGTACTCGCCGGGTTTCACTCGTTCGGTTCGTGCCATTTACTTTTCCTTTCCGACGTAGCATCGCGGCAACGGCCGGCGGGAAATCAAAGAAGGATCGCGTGCATCGTGATCGGGTTCGTTTAGCCGGTATTACAGAAGTATTTACGCGGCGTTCGCCCGTAATTTCTCGACGGCGATCGTCCTCGGCGTAATGATAACTCTGGAACCGTGCCGCCATGAAAGACGCCCGTGTGCGTCATTTCGGAATAGGCATCGTTCATTTCGCTTTCATCGAGAACCCGATGAATTCTTCCCTGTATCGCTCTGGGGGGACACGATGAATCACGGAGCACGCAGAATGGTATTTAGAATTTTTTTAATTTTCCGAAACACCGATAACATTAAGCCCGTCAGTTTGTCTCGTGTTTATAGCGGTAACTATCTGACAGGTTATGTTGCACGTAATGCGAAGAAGCAATCAGTCTCCCATCGGACTGAACTTAAGACTCGTCGAGTGTGACTTAATGAACGGATTTAATATGTACGCCCGTCGTAAAACGAAATTGTGACCGATTACTCACCTCCAAAAGTGGGGCACGTACCCGGCCGGGCATAAATCTCGACACTGACCGCAGGGTGCACCTTGAAGGACAACATTATTGTGCGCGTAACTGTTCGACTGGCCGTCTTGACCGGGTGACAGCATTCTGCAACAACAGAACAGGGTATAACTGATGCGATAAGCGTAGACGACTTTGTTGAAATTGTTATAGTAAACATACAAATGCAGATAACCAATTCTACGTTAGTGATATTCGAATAAAATTGTGATTACGATTTTTTCTCAATAAGTCTACCAATAACGAATTGCCAACGATATTAAAAATAACGTGAGTTCCTAGTGTGAAAAGTTACTAAACGCAGTGTTCCCTCGTGATATACACATTATTATCCCCGCCATCGATAGTGCTGCTGACGTTTACAGAAGGTACTACAATAAATCGACTGTCACCTCATACAAATCGCCAGGCACTAAAACGATCACAGAATCATGTCCACCAATGTCAGTAGTATGACTATAGAGAAACTGTTCATACCTTACGAATAACAATACAGTAACAAGAATATCGCTTGACCGTTCGACTGCCCATGAAGACGGTGCTTCAAAATATGGTGTCTCGTGTTTAATAGCCATTTCACAGGTGTTCAAGCTGGTAGCAGCCAGATGGCCGTAAATCCATCGACCGTGCCCCCCCCCCTGCCGAAAATAATTCCTGACGAGCACTTGTCGCTTCAGTTTTACTCGCCTTTATGCAAATGACGTTGCTCTCGCGATCTTTAATTTAAGGAGCCATCGAACGAAGTTAATACCCGGCATTACCATAAATTACAATAATTATCGTAAATTAAACATTCCCGCTGTGGTCGTGGCAACCGAAGCGTTATTAAATCAGACAAATGATTCGTTTAATACAGCGGAGGTGAAATTAACGTGTACGAGTCGGTAGCTACGCTCTGTTATCCTTGCGTCACTCTATTTCAGCGAAGTATCTTGAAAAAAAAAGTTTTTCTTTTCGAGATAGCCGCTCGCTCCCGGTCATCAATCTTGGTCAAATCCAGGAACAATCTTGTTCGTCTCGCTCCTGTCCCACTCGTTTCCCTTGTCGGTTCCGATATACACTACCGTCCGTAAGTACTTGAACGCTTCGTGAAATCTGATCAAGAGCCCTCTACCCTCACTATAGGTACTGTACACGTTTTAAAATATAATTAACACCAATCGGTGCCCTTGACAGTATAGAACAACGAACACATTACTTTGCGATTTTGCAAGTGGTATGTCTGATAAAAAAACTTAGATGGTCACTTTTTAATAATCACCTTTTTAGAGTCTCGACAGTAGAATCTCGCCTGTCTTTATTAATTTCTGCTGCAACTTCAGATGTCACTGTGAGAACATAGTCGTGCCTCTTACACTTGAAGACACATCACGTCAAAACAACAATGGCGTCTCGTCACGTGATGGCCTGTGATTGGTCCATTTTTTGGCGGGCAAGATCTTGCAGCAAGTGTAAATACAAAGTTCCTTCCTAAACTAAAGACCGAACTAAACCTTTGTACAACAAAACGTTTCACGAAATCAAACTTTCTTTTTTTAATTAATTAGTACACTAATCGAATGGACTTTGTGAAAGGCCGTCTATGAGTGAGAAACGAACAGGTAATGTTTTTCAACGAACACTAATTTCGTGACACGTTCCTACAACCAGTCACGTGATTTCGTTGTGACGTGTTGTAGCTTCAAGTGGAACAGACAACAGTAGTTCTTACTTATTTTGTAGATAGATCGCCTAATTTTTCATCGATATCGTTTCCGAAAAAGAATGTAATGGTTCGGATGTGATACTTATGGACGACAATTTACGTTCTGGGACCCTGGTCCACTGGCTTTCCGTTACCTCCTACAAGGTGTGTACCGCGAAAATAATTAATTAAAGGCGCCATCTAATAGCTTGGAAGAGGAGCGATTACTCCCTGCTCGAATTAATAATGGAAGCCGGTAATTAACGGGTAAACGATGTCCCGTGTGCCTCGATCACCATCGATTAACCGACACCAGGTAATTACACCTTCTAGAAATTTTATTACAACGAAAACCATCGAACGCCGTACAGAAGACAGAGAGACAGAGAGACGAGTACCTTCAGCCTTTCCGTCATACATCTTATGTCGTATCCTTGTACTTTGAAAGACATTCCCGCGCACGTTTTACTCGTTTTTACCGCCGCGACGGCATTATAAATATTTCTTCCCCGAGATCCGATCAAAAATAATGGCGCAGCTGTGCCCCGTTGGAAATGGAACAAAAAGGAACGGGAACCAGGTCGATAAGTTATCCCGCCGTTTAGCGAAATCGTTGGTTCCCTTCTTTTTCTCGAGCGAGCCGGTCACAGTCGATAAAGGCGAAATTGAAAATTGCAGGGGACCCGCGGCAGGATTATGCAATTAACCGAAAAACGAAATTTAAATCAGATCGGTGGGGAAAGAGAGAGAGAGAGAGAGAGAAAGTGGACGCGCGCGTCCGGTTACATTTGTGAATAACGTCGAAACCCGTGCGTCATAGCCACGCCACACGGTAGGGCGTACGGAAATAATTGAGCGTAAGGAAAAAGAGAGAGAGAGAAAAAAAAGATCCGGCAGGCTGAACGAGAAGTTTAACCACGGACATCATTACACGATCCCGAAGCGCAATAAGACAGCCTGAAACGCTAGCCGTGGACTTTTATGAAAGACCGTGGACAGGAACTACAAGGTCGCTCATGGTCTTGCGACTGTCACGTGCCACGGTCTGTGAAATCGTGAAGGACATAAAAACGACTAACCCTTTCGCTGCTCGGTGAAATGACGATATATGGTCAAAAACTGTTGCGTGTATTTTTTTTTCCTGTTTTCTTCCATTGCAAATCAATCACCTTCGTCACGAATAGAATTCGTCCTGTTCCTTTTTTCCATTCATTCCATTATTTACGATTGAATGATTCTGTTCGATTATCCATGCCACGGTAAATTTCGGTAGTGTGTAAAACGATTCCTGAAATTATGCTGGGTCATTATGAAATACTCTGTATTTCCTATGTACTAGATGAGATAGAA
The DNA here is from genome assembly GCF_001272555.1 of Dufourea novaeangliae. Classification (NCBI taxonomy): domain Eukaryota; kingdom Metazoa; phylum Arthropoda; class Insecta; order Hymenoptera; family Halictidae; genus Dufourea; species Dufourea novaeangliae. The sequence goes on along the minus strand of NW_015373896.1, from coordinate 5,263,100 downwards.
GCGTTTCGTTTACATTTCTGATGATTTAGCAAAACTGGGTACTTATCCCGAGGTATCAGACAATTTAAACCAAGCCGCATATACGTTCTGTCTTACCCATACGAGATACGAAACTGAATGGTTAAGCAAAGAGTACAGTTACGGCGAGTTTTCACCGACCGAATCGTTCCCATGTTTTACGGCGCGTTTTGAGTTACGCTGTCTATAAGAACGCAGTTAAAGCCTCCCCCCCCCTCCCATATCCAGAAATTTCCTAGCCTCTATCACCGTGTAAGATCTCGCGAGTCATTCGCTTTACGAGTCTCGTATATCTGACACCTTATCGGTGGCACTCTTCAGCGCCGTGTAGGTACGTTTCCAACACCGTTCCGAGGAGTTTCTAATTACCCCGCGATGTAGCACGCACAATAACCTTGTTACATTCGATGACCGACATACCACCGTGGATCAACATTCCCAGCTTCCCGGTGGCTCCATTTCGAGCCACCACCCGAATGATTCGTGCCGCTTATAACCAGAAAATCCGTACGGGCGAACGGCAAGAATCATTCGAGCCACTGTCGTAACCTTATCGCGCAACCTGGAATGCTGCCCGTAGCACAGATTCCTTCTTGAACGACGGTAGCTCACACGATTCACCTCCTCGAAACGGTAGGAAATTCGCATGCACGCCGAATTTCATAGCCGTGAACGTAACGGTCTGCTATTATACGCGCCTGATCGACTTAACCACGAAACTACCTGTGTCGCTCTTTCATAATCCGCGAGGAGACGATTTCTTTACGTACAAGATCGTTCTAAGTTAGTGTCTACGCGTATACAGGCGTGTTCAAAATATTCGATTTGGAAAACATGTTCAATACAGAAGTCTAACCTCGTTTGTTTCGGGCGTACAGTGGTTTTTCGTACATTCCAATATGGCAGCTGTTAACGCTGGAACTACCAGGCAAGTCAAAATGACTTACCAATACAACGATGATTAAAATGTTACAACAATCCATTTTCTCAGATCTTTTGTAACTTTTATAACGATACGACATTAAAGAAATTAGTTAATTTATAAATTTGTAAATTTTCAAAAGTTTGTAGTGTAAGTAGTTCTAGTATTCATAACCATAAAGAATTCTGCATTACTAATAACAGCAATAGGACATTTCACGTTAACTTTTTGGACATCGTATTTAAGGATAAAGATCGTAGGAACATTATCCCGTGTTTTAGTGTTCTGAAAGATCTTTTTAATAAAGCTGTACAGAAATGAACTCACTGTATGTATGTATAACTTCGATGCGTGTCTCTCAAGCGTTACGGGGGCACTTCCCCTTCGATAAAATTAAACGAGCTCGCGGTGAATAGCTTTTAACAAACGTTCCTTCGGGCCGGAAGAAGTCCCCCGTCTTCTGAGTGGGCACCCCTCATCTCCGCGAAATATCCAATTTACTCACTTATTTCGCCCGTACGATTACGATCATCCCATATATAATATTACACGCCAGGGAATGTTTGGCGAGAGGCAGGCACGGAAGAAGGAAGGGAAGGGGGGGAGGGACACCGGCAAACGGAACGCTGGCAATTTCCATCGGTGGAATCGCGAGACCAAATAGACGGCAATAATTAGTCTAAGTTGCCGTATTACACGACGGGGTCTCTGTCTACAAGAAGAGCGGCCAGCAGGTTGCTGCCGCTGTAATTAGTATCTTTTTGCGTCGTTAGTGTTCGAGCGTCGCTAGCGTGCAACCGACGGCAACGGATAGGGCGAACTCAGGTATGTTAATGGACGCGATAGCAAGTGGCCGAGCGCGCGAGCGGCGAACTCTTCTTTCTCCCCCATCGGTGGTTTATAATTCGTGAAACGACCAATTAACATTCCCCGAAAAGAGTAGGTGGTCCGTCGGGTCTGCGTAAACCGTGCCGAGTGAACCCAACCATTCGCGGCTGTGTATACGTACGCCGGGGTGGGCATAACAATATCCGTAATCTTAATTCAGAGAGCTACGCGAAAACCCCCCCGGTTGCTCGCCAAGCCTCGGGAGAGAGCTCGTTCTTGCCAGCCCAGCCGAGTCGCGCTTTACGACACTGATTATTATTAACTGGATACAAGCATTCGACCAAATTCGATTGACTCCCGAAGTAGGTATATACACAGAGGGGGCGAATGGCGGGTAAACGAGGACGTAAATCTTCGTTAATGGTTGCCGGTTGAAAGTCGCGGAACGATCAAAGGTGACTTTGTCCTTTCATAAAGTTCATTTCATGGGCACAACACGGAGGTTTAATTGGTAACCAAGTGTATCTTACTAACGATGGAAACTCGTCCGGAATTGATTACGTTCTCTTGGGCTGTTTATGCCCATCATCGAATTGATAATGATAAGTATATTATTCGATTCAGAAAATTTATCGTTCGTCGGATAAAACCTCGAGAGAGAGATCGGTTGGCGGAAATATGCTTTGCGAGGATTTTGCACGATCATCTTATTCGTAAAAGTGAACAGGATAAAACCAGTGGGGACGCGTATTGCAGGAGTAACAGATGCAAGAATACGGGGCCCTCGGCTGGGCACGGACTGGAGATCTTCCGCGATGAAAGACACGTACACACACACACACACACACACACACACAGAGAAGAGTCACCACTGCTGGTATGTATTGCCTTGGTGCACAAGAGCTTCCGATCGAGAGCATGCGCGCGCGTTTCGTGCTCGAAGCCGCCAACAGGCAACCCGCGACCGTGTATATACCATACACAACGTGCCAACCATCGAGAGAATACGGGAACGCGTACTACACACAGTACCTGTTGCTTTCTCTCTGTAGCCCGGGATGCTGAAGCTACGTCGTTGCTCGTGATAGCCCGAGACTCTTGAACGTAAAACCGCTCGATGGGAATCTCCTTTTCCGTTCTGTGTCGAACGCGTCGATATTCCAGTTTGGTCTCGAACAAAAAATCACGTATCGTCTGTCGCACGACGAGATTCCCGTACGCGTAGATACGAACGACGATACGAAAAGTGTCACACGCGAGTCAACGGACACGGGTCCCGATTTTATCCCGCATCGCTCGCCGCGAATCCCTTCACGGGGCCCGTAATATACCGCGCGTATTACGATCACGACAACGTCGAACTGACGGCAACACCACTTCACAGCCGCACCTGCACTTGCACTTGCACCGGACCGCGCGTCTATCGGGGCAACGTCGTGGCACGGAGTCGTGGGGCCCCGTCGGATCACGGGGTACCGTCGTCGTGCCGTTCTATATCGTGTCGAGAGGACCGACGACGGTGGCATCCTCGCGGCATCACCGTACACTGCACTCGGAGTTAAGCCGAACGCTCGGCTCGCTCTCTTCCCTCTCTGTGTTTCTTCTCTCTCTCGCTCTCTACTCCACCGGTTCTGCTCTCTCTCTCTCTCTCTCTCTCTCTCTGTCTTTTTTTCGTCCTTTTTTACCCCTTGATCCCCGTGGCTCTTTTTTCGCGTGTGCCCTTCTCTATCTCGCTCTATCACGACGCACACGAAATCTCGTGTCTCACAACCGACGAGGGACAGCGAACCGTTTTCACGATCGTATTCGGTAACTGTTCGCGGTTCAACGATCGTCGTTGGGGCAGTCTTACCGTAAGACGCGTGTCCACAGTCGCCGAGAGTACTAACATCGTCGCGGTTTCTCTCGTCTTCTCCGTGTCAGGGTACAGAGAGAGCCTACGGGATGACCGGTGAGTCCACCGCGAACTCGCAAATCGGCGAACTTGTTCGTAACCTTCTTGAAACCCCGACCGGTTCGATGTGTTTCAGGGTACAGAGAGAGCCTACGGGATGACCGGTGAGTCCACCGCGAACTCGCAAATCGGCGAAATTGTTCGTAACCTTCTTGAAACCCCGACCGGTTCGATGTGTTTTCCCCCCCCTGTTTCGAGGCTACGGTTCCGGTATTTTCGAGGATATACCTGCGGATTATTTCTAAACTAGATAAAGGGTATATATCGTGGTACGGTAAGATGGCACACGGCAACACACGCAGTCGAGAGACTCTCGAATCGGACTGGCTCCGCTGAGATGAGGCCCTTTTCCTCCCCCCACTTACCGTGGCCCCATCGACTGGTTGCTTCTCTCCTCGCGTCAGGCTCCCCCCCACTTCCCCACATGCCACCGGACATTCTCCTCTCCGTCCCTCCCCCGCGCTCGGTCGGTCTACTACGGACTTTGCCTCGCATCATTGTATATCTTTTCCCTTCTTTTTCACCTCCTTCGGCTCTCCTCGATGCTTCGCCCTTTCTTTTGCGCGCGCGCGCGCATGAACTTACCGCGTCGAAGAGTTCCTAATGCATGTACACCCGTGATCGTCGTCGTGTACATGCCTCTCCCTTGTACGTGATCCCCTGCCCCTACCTGTGAACCCCTCCCCGCTCGCGTTCTTTCCGTTGCAGCTTCTGATAGGTGTTCGGCTGACATCGCAAGTGCAGAGTCACCGCCCGGAGGCACACACACAGCTTCGTGGACTCTGGGTCTTATGGTCTTATTGTTGCATCCGTTCGCCGCGTCGTCCCCGTGTGAATGGTTATCGCCGATCTCCCGGGCATTTTACTATTACACCCCGGCGCTACGAGCGTGCCATGATTATTATAATGTAGTATAGTGTCCCCCCCCCTCACTTCCCTCCCCCACCCAGTGCAATTTTCGAGTCGCGTTAACGAGACCGTGTTACCACCGTTTAGGATAATGCGACTATAAATTTATTCACCACCGATTCAGAAAGGTGAAATAAGTATATCCTGTGTGTACGGTGTTTGCATTCTCCGCTCTTGCATTCCCGTTTCGTATATTCCTTTGGTCGAGCGCGCGAAACGAGGCTCCCGTCGCGATCGTTTATCCTCGCGGAGCGGCACGATGCTGTTTCGTGTTCTGCGCTCCTGGTACATTTTCCCTGCTTCTTTTTATATCTGTCGTTTTTTTTTTGCAACTAGGATGGGTTCGAGAGTAGTCGACGAACAGAATACAGTTGTCCACTCTGCCGCGACCACAGGAAAACCCCTTGGTCGTTCCTCGTTTCTGATTGGGCGGGATACTTTGTCGTCGTCGCGTTCTACCAATCGGCGATCAAGAAGTATGTGAACGAATTGCTGTGATAGTGAAAATATAATATGTACTTTTTAGGTGCTTCATATCAAAGAAATTACGTTTCATAGTTAATAACATAAGTCGTAATAATGACATTTGATTTCTTCAGTAAACAATGGATGTGCATTAAACATTTTTTTTTAAGCATTGTTTAACGTTGTCTTACATAAGCAATTCATTAATGATATACGTTTGAAAACTCCCGGCTATAAATACTATGATACCATCGCTCATTACAGAAAATGTCTTTGTTAATAATTGCAACTTACATTGCGTAATACCCCTGACTAAGTCTAATAGGCATAACAAACGGCACTTGCGTGTCTCGTCGTTTACACGTGTTAATCAGTAATCTAATCTCTAATACACCATGAAAAGGACGTACAGACAATGAATTCTTTTCGTAAGTACAACGATCAAATTTTTCCCACAGATAAACCACTGACTCCAAACTTATCGCTAGTTACGTTACTATGTATTTCGAAATTATCTCAAATTAGGGACATAGGTTAAGTTTACAAACGAAGATAAAAATAATCTGATCAAGGGTCACGGGCAATCTCCAAATCTCGTTACAGTACAAACATCAATTAATCGAAAATCTGTATTTGCCTGTGTATGTCGTTACAGGGGGAAGCCGGGCCGTGTGATCAGTCCAATCACTGGACACTTCTACACATATCGTTAACCGTGGCGAGAACAAGTGTCCGAAGCGCGTTTAATTTCAAATTAAATAGATTCGGTATAGCCGTCGACGCTCGGCTGGATTCGGCTGGGGTCGGCCGACCACGTGACAGATATCGGGAAATATGGCGTGAAGTTGGCACGAAGATGGTTGTCGCGAGTTACGAAAGAGTAGACGATTTCTCGCGGGGAAGTCGCTTCCCAATCGTCCGGAAAAAGTGCCGCACCGCTGTTTTCCTCGACGGATCCAGCTAGCGGAAGGCAGTGCAATGTTATACGACATAAAGTGGATTATACCGAAGCTACGTAACCCGACCAGCCTCTGGAACATCGCGAGCAGTATAACCTTCGCGGCAGTAGGGATTTTCTCGAAAATCATTATAGGTAAGAGGCTACACGAGCCGGTTTTCGCGTTAAAAATCAGTGCTGCCTGTTCCACGACGTTGCCGCGCACTTCGGCCAGTGATTATTTCGATTTGCACCCCAGAAACTGTCCTTCGAGTGTCGTAAATTCGATAATTTTTGTATTAGCATGCATTGGCTCGATGTCGCACGTTCTATAGTTAATACCTGTTATTCGTATTTGCAATGGGCAAGGATAACCAAGGTATTGAGTCGCTGAACATATTGTTACTTCGCGGATCAGACGCGAAAATACCGCGTGCAAAAAAAACATCGATAATTTCTGTAATCATACGATATGAAATCGTCTGATTTAATTGTTACTATGATAGTCTCTCATTGAATTATGTCCCGTGACTTAATTTGGCCAACATAACCTGCATGTGGATTATTAATTGCCTTTAAATTCTGTGTTAAATGTTTTCCTGTTTAAATACATTGATATTTTATGTATTTAATGAAGTAATGAACGAAGAATCAGACGTGCTCGGTAATTGAATGAAAACACAAATGATTTGGAGTTTCGTCACTCGTATGTGTTTCGTCAATGTATAAACAAGACACGTTTTAAATTCATTGTTACGCGAATCACATGATTTTATCGGGTACAACGGATGTCATTGATGTTATCGACTAAATTTCAAATGTGAAGTGTAATATCGGTGGTCAACAGTTCATGTCCGGAGAAAAAAATATGTAACACGTTACACGCGAGTACGTCACACTGTTTTTTTTTTTCTGCCAGAGGTCGTATTTACACTTGACATTTATTATTATGCACAGTTGTTACGTTTCCATGCAATCGTATTTATCACACAATCGTACACAAAAACAGTCTCATAACATACATCTGTGTTCGTCGCGTCTCATCTTCACTTTCTTTCCGTCAGCGCAGTGAAATATTTGAAATTTCGCGCGCATATTCAAATCTGTTTTCACACGAACGGAGAAGTAGGTTAACTAATACATGATCCCGCGCCTTATGAATAAACGAGTAAATAGCAATGCAGAAATCGTCTACGGATCTGCGCAGGTACAAGCAAGAGTTGTAATGTGTTTACAGGAAATTTATTCAAATGATTGCATCGAAGAGGTCGACCTGTATCCTGTATGTTCGAAAATGTAGTCGTAACTCGAAACACAAGATTAATATTTAAAACGGATAATTAACATAAAATTAACATAGATGATGTGTGATAATACCGATTTGTTAATCAATTAACGTATACTTGTCAGAATTGTTCAATCTATCTTGTAACCTCCGAAAACGGACCACGACGTCTTGCCGTCACGATTCAATTCTACCTGCTGCGATGTGTCTGGGTGTTGTTTTTAATTTCAGGTAGAATTCTCTATGCGTTACCGCCCAACGAAGGGCACAGGAAATCAGTCATTGGCCCTCGCTGGTCTTTCAGTGAGTACCAGTGATTTACGAGGACGGTACGGCGTTTACTTAGTGACGATACAATAAACTTCGGAAATTAAGCGCATTACTCAATTGGTTGGCCGCGTAGACGCGACATACGCGAACATACCGTACCCCCTTCCTTTCCCCCCGCTGTCTCTTTCACCACTGCTCCCTTCTTGGTCGTTCTATCAATTTCTCCGTGTTGAAATAGCGGCGAACGGGCGCCGATGCTACCGTCGTTCATTTCACTGGTATTCAGTATCACTTGACTGAATTTTATTCGACCACTTGGCTCATACGTTTCTCTATTTATTTTTCAATTCAATATATTTTAAAATTAATCGAATACACAGTTCCATCACTTTTACGTTGCTTCATTTTTATGCACTGCTATTGTACAATGGTGATTCGTATGAGAAGACCTCGTGAAATTATTTTCAAAATTTGAAGATACTATGGAAACGATATTTCTCATTAAGAAACTGTAACGAAATTTTAAGGTTAATTGCGTTTTCTTTAATGGTCCCTCGAATCTGCCATTAGAGAGAACATTCATAATTTGTGTTTAATTGGAAACGAATTACGTCTGCAGAAATAGTAAAAAGTGTTTAATCACGCCGATGCGTTATCAGTATTGGAAATCGGGATTTAACTTTGCTTAATGGCTATTATCTTGACCGTATAAGTTTTAGAGTACCCTACGAATATAACCTTGATATTTCTCAGTTTCCTCTTCAACAAATACTTACGGCCCCGTCAAGTCTTCTCGAGATGTTTTCCGCGTATTCTCAAGCTTTGAAGATAATCGCATCGGTCGTTTCATGGAAATAATCCTGTTACGAAAAGAAACAGACAGTTTCACGAGGAAAATAATATAACGGATTCGCCTTGAAGTTGCAGTATTTTCTAAGGTGAACGTAACCCACGGTTCGCGGGGCATTTGCTACGAAAAAAAAAAAAGGAAAAACGTCGGTTCTATGTAAAGTCGTGGCAAAGGCCTGCTTTACGGCGAGAGGCCTCTACGTAGTTAAACGCATTCCAAGCTCACCGCTAAACACAACCCCCCCTCCCCACCCTTTCTCTCTCTTTCCTCGAAATGCGAGTTAATTTACCGAAGCGTTTGTGTTTCTGTTGCGTGCTGTTTAAGAATGGCTGAACAGAACGACGGTGTACAACAAGCAAATCATCACACGGGCGCTAGACTGTCGGCCGAAAAATGTTCCCCTGATCACGGTCTCGAATCATCACAGTTGCTTCGACGATCCAGGCATCTGGGGTAAGTTCTCTCTCAGCCGTTCGACAATTACTGTGGAACTCCATTTATCCGAACCCTCTCGGTTCAGATAACGGGGAGACTGTCGCATATGTGTGAATCGTATATATATACAGGGTGTTCCATTTAAATTTACCCACTGAAATATGTCCGAAACTATTGACGATATCAAAAAATATTTTACTTAGGTAGGGTTATACTTTAGGTAGGGAATAACGAGTAGCATCAAGTACTATATTAAAAAATATATGATTTCATATGACCTCTACGCGTCCACATGGATAAAAAGTTGCTCGCATCAGAAAGTGTGCCCCTGATACCATTTAAATTTCGTCTGAAACTTTTGTTAATATTCTCAATAGTTTCGGAGATATTTGAGTGGGTAACGATTTAAATGGGACACCTTGTATATATGTACATGCACTCAATCCTCTCGAATAACTGTTAGATCGTACGAATACCAAATTGAATTCATTATGCTGGACATATTTCATTCGCACCGTCAAATGGCACTATAAAAGACATATTAAAGACATATTAAACATATTAAAAGACGATAATATTCTAGACTTACAGCTGTAGCTAGCAAATATAAAACTGTCACACACGATGCATCGACCGTCAGTCGACCTTGAACCGTTTACAAAAGAACCTATAACACTGTACTGTCGCAGTGATATTGCTTTGGTAACACTCGTCGGCAAGAGGCATTGTGCCTTTAGGTAGTAAAAGTTCAGACATAATAACTGGAATTCCACTGCATCGTTTTTATCGACTGTTTTTCTTTTCTTGCTTAACGCTATTTCATCGATCGGGCTCGATCTTTATCGTTTAGTACCGTAAACATATGATTGTGCAAATGGATACGCGAATGTCATCCATGTCATTGTATTCACCTGTATTCTAAGAACGGTGTGCGTTTCTTGTAATTCGATAAGATAAATTTTCTCGACGTATTGCGGTCTTAAACAGATACTGCATCGATTCAGAATTTTAATCATTCGCCTTGCCCTTCGATTCAGCTATTATGTAAGAGACCTATCGTAGATCGAGTCGGCGTAATTAGGGGTGTAGGATCAATTGGTTTCTCAAGGTCACTGAGAATTACGTGTCTCCCACCACGCTGTGCATTTAATCTGTGCCATCTACTGTCCCATTTTTCAACCTAATCAAACCATGGAATCGTAGACCGACATACCATAAGATCTTAATTTTATTTCCATAATAGCTCATCCATAATAGCTCAAAATCTTACACGAGTTCGCTATACCCACCGATTACTAACTCGATTGAACTCCAAGTGGCTTTGAGCATCCAATAGGATTTCCATGCAATTGTATAATACTTTCCCACAATATTAGAAGATTATAGAATTCAATAACAATCCCATGCAATGACATAAGGTCTGGGACATATTCAACAAATCGCTCGATGTTCCAATCAGTCGCAATGCTAAAGTTCGAAACCTTTTGTCATCCCAGAAATAGACTTCCCCTATTTTGCATCCGAAGATTAAGGCGGTTTTCCACTGAATCCTAAACGCACGGGACACTTACCACACTAGAGGGGGGAGCAAATATTTAAAATAGAACGCACGCTATCGAGATCATCCCGAGGCATCGGCGAACTTTTAAAGTTGACGATGCCCCCTTTGTTTGTTTCTTAGTCCTTCAAATTAAGCCGACACGCTTTGTCACGTTCCCCTTTCCTGAGACATATGTAATCTTTTCTTTCTCAGAATGACGTCGATAAGCGATCGAATGAAAGAATTTAAGACAGAAAAATCTCTGAACTCATTTAGCGACACTGGACCTGAGGTATCTCCTGAAGCGATCTAAGATGAGATGGTCGATCGCCGCGCACGACATTTGTTTCACGAATACCTGGCATTCCTACTTCTTTATGCTGGGCAAGTGTATACCCGTAATCAGAGGCGCCGGGGTCTATCAGGAAGCGATGGATTTCTGCATCGAGAAGCTGGCCTCTGGGGATTGGGTGCATGTATTTCCCGAGGGGAAAGTCAACATGCTCAAAGAGAACATTAGGTTTGGCTTTTGTGCTGTTCCATTTAACGGTTGGTCACACTGGCGTATCCGTGCATGCTCCCCTTTTTGGTGACCAGCTACGTATTATTCTATTTTTTATTATTATATTCTGGCCCGTTTTGTAGATTAAAGTGGGGCGTAGGAAGGTTAATATTGGAATCGCCAGTCACGCCCCTAGTGATTCCGATTTACCATCTTGGCATGGACCAAGTTCTACCGAACGAACCACCCTACAGATTGAAAGGTTGGAACAAGGTCACCCTGAATTACGGTGACCCGATAGATTTTAGCGAATTACTGAACGACTTACGGATGTCGAAAGCAAGCGAAATGGAAGCCAGGAAAGCGATCACGGATCGAATTCAAGGAGAGCTTCTAAGGTGATATGTTTTTTTTTGTGGTCGTCTTTCGTTTCGGTATTCGCGCGGATAAAAGGGCATCGAAGACGTCTACTGGGTTGAAAGTAATCCCGTGTGTTTTGTTTTCAGATTAAAAACCGTAACCGAGGAACTTCATCAGAAGTTATGATGCTCGGTTGGGGCCATCGGACTCCCACCCCGATTTAGCTTTAATTTGCCAAAAAAAAAAAAAAATAATAATAAAAATAAACGACAATAATAATGCAAATGGAATTTTAATAATGGACTGTAAAAGTGGTATACTCGTGCCAGGGATTTTTTAATCGGAGGGGATCACCTAAGGACGAACGTTTAGAAATATTTTGTGTTAATTGTACAATGTAATACACGTGTACTGGGACCGCAGTGATTCAAACTTCCTAGGAAAGAACAAGCTCGTGACACTTGGTTTCGGATTTTAATTGAAATACAAGTCCACCCGATTTAATCAAGAATGCCATATACGTTCTCACAGTGACACACGATTTGCGTGGATAACATTGTATATACATACATACGTGTACATAGGCGTAACCGTTGTTAAATAACGTTTCACAAAGATTGCGAATAGAACAAATTTTTTTAAATATATTCACAAATTACGATAGCTCTGGAACATAAACGTTAAAACAGTGCCACTGTGTTGTTAATGATCGCTGGTCTCCAAGCACAAAACTTCAATGGATTGTAGAGCTCCATAATTTGTGACCACGCGGTTAGCGTAATGCAATCTTGTATGTTCATTGAGTTTATTATGTGTATACTAAAAAAAAGAGAAAGAAAGAAAAAAAAAAGAGGAACTTTTGTACTACTGTGCATAGACGGAATACAGTTATATGGAAATAGAAATGTTATTTTGAATGGAAGATACAATAAGAAGAAATTTTTCCTAGAACCTGACATATTTGATAGTCTTTAAAACGAATTGTGTTAACTATTGTACGCGCATAAAACATGACCAGTTGTACTGCTCACGAATACAATCACACACATTTAGACAGCGATGTTCACACATATATATTTTTGATATATCGAGAATTTACAGTATATAGTATTAAAGATCCTTTGAATGATAAAAATACTGCAAAGATATGCATATCTTGTATTTATTAAAATTCCGTAGAGAGTAGTAAAATATCTTCTACATGAAAATTATCTTTCTGCGTTGAAATTTGTTATGGAATAAGATTATTATTTAAAAAGTGCAATGTGATACCTCTCTTTACGCAACTATTTCGTTTTAATAAATTATTTTTCACATTTGAGATGTATTATTGTAACTGTTACGAAACGATCGAATGAATTCTTTCTGTAAACGCAATATGATCCCGTTTAATTTTACGTATTTTATTACCGCTAAGTGTGCGAGAACCTATTGAATTTATATATGATTCGTACTTTTGTTCCTTGATAAATATATAAGATTTCGTTTTAATTCCGATTTCATGATTCTTGATAAAACAAATATTTATATAACTCTATGAATAATAGCATTTACATGGACAAATCAACAAGTTACATTTAAAACTGAATGTCACATACGAAAATCGCCGCGACTATATTACACAGTTCTGTTACCACCATATTCACAAACAGATCTCATACATGTACATGCGTATATATATATATATATATGTTTTTTTTTCTTGACATATAGAAATAGATTACATTTGTTTACCACCATAAACTTCCCTGTTCATCAATGGGAAGATCGCATATACATTTCTTGGCACATTTACCCACCTCGTAGAAACGAACGGTTCCGTTTCTACGATCGACGCAACGAACACAACATACAATACGTTCACAAGACGAACAAGACTCACGCAGACTTGTCGATCGAACTGTACATTAATAGGTTACACATAAACTTTGAATAGACAGAACGGTACAATAACATTAACGAGGCGAAATTTACGCGTTGTGTACAGAAGCTTCTGTTTTTTTCAGGTTAAAAATTATGATCGCGAAACTTGGGTATAATCAAGTGAATTTTAACAGTAACCAATTATTGTTTACACAATCATTGTCATTCTTACCTATATTATACATCCATTGATGATTATTAGTACGGTACCATTATACGAATAAAATTGATCAGTATTTTTCGAGAAATTTCTTTAGATTCTTACACATAACAATGTCAGAGGACAAATTATTTTCTACTTAAATATACCGATTATCCGACTACTGTGTCCGATTACATACATACAATCACGATATATAAAAGATCGTCTTTTTAAAATATTTTTCATACTTCATTTTTCACAATCACAAATCCGACTTTGGACGGTGCTGAAGAAATAAAATTTCCAGCGGATAATATTTAAATATCGACCGCCATTAGCAATTAGTCGTGCAGCTAATATTTTCAAGATGAATAATATATACAAGGTAAAACAGTAACTATTACTGCAATAATATCTTTTGAGTTTTTTTCAGGAATACATTAGAACAAATGACCGTGTAAATCTCGAAGGTAACTCCACCTACAGACTTTTGGGATCAGTACCATATAACCGCCCACTCATCATATTATTTCTATTAGACAAATTTCTCCTCTGATTTCACAATTCTGAAAACTGTTCAGATAACGGTTACTATCGCACCCTGTACATTATAAATAGATTAATTTTGCAACACTATTAATGATTATTTGCCCATTCGACGTACACTTTTCAGCCCCTTAAAAATCTCGAATTCCATTATTTTCACAAGTATCGCGATCGAAATAATAATTATAAACACCGTTGAGGGTGTTAACCAATAGGACTGTTTATCAAATATCCATCCGTTTTTTTTTAAACTTATAGTTTTAACGTTGCCCATTAGCGACTTTGCGAAGACTAGTTTTGTTAAAGTTACAAATACTTCCGAGCAAAGCGGTCCGCTCGTTGGTCGCCTTCGGGACGTTGTCGGCTACGCCGTTAGATGGTGGCATTGGAGGCGGTGGGATAGGACCCTTACCAGTAGTTCCATCACCTTGCGGCACATCTACAGAACCTTAAGTTAAATATACTTGTAACTTTCCACGATATTTGTACGACATCGCTTGGACACGCACTACACCAGACGCTTGTACTATGATCAATGATACAGTATATCTACCGTAAAATACTATGAATGGAAAACACATATACCCGAAACGGTAAGGAAGAAAATCTACAGAAACGTCCGGAAATCACAATTAAAAAACACACTCTGCTCTATTATATGTATCCAAGCAATGATCAGATGAGAACATGTATAAATGCATATTAGTCAATGTTTAATGAATGATCAAGTATGACCTACGTGAAAGGAATAAGCGTAGTATGCGCCATCAACTTTTGTGTCCAGCTAATGTAAACATTGGGGAAGATTAATGTTAGTTATTAATGATACCGACTAGTAGGTATTCAAATACTTACGCAAGGATGGCGGAGTTAAGGTTCCAACGCTGGTGGCTGTGGAAGTGCTTGTAGGACTGTCTGAACGTTCTGGACTCTTGCCATTCAGTTGCTTCAATCCGTTTGTACTCAACTGGTTCGCAGAACGTTGCTCTTGTGCCAATTTTTGTTCCTTTTTCTACGGACACAAAAAGATTAATTTTGTTTCCAATTCTATATCACCATTAATATCACGCACAAGGTATTTACCAGTTTCTGTTTTCGTTTCTTCATCTCTTCTTCCGAACTCATCATCTCTTGAACTTTGGCAAACCTTTTCTGTTGCCTAGCCACCTTTTGTTCGTCTTTCAGTCTTTGTTCTGCTTTGTTCACCGCTTCGTGGAGAGCTTCCTTTAAATGACTACTTAACTTAAAGTGTGGTTTCTCCACAGATCCAACAGCCAGCACAGCACGTCTAGCCGATTCGAAAAATGGATGGTCCAGTAAGTGTGGTATTGTTGGTAGATCTTGTTTCAAATCTTCGGGTGATAAAATCACTTCCAACAGGTTCTTTAGTCCGGCCTCGCAGTACGGTAATTCGGAGCATGTTGCCTCTAAAAGTGGTCTACCAAAAGCCATTTCGTACAGCACATGCCCGAACGAGTAAACGTCCACTTGGGTCTGTTAGAATAAATTACATGTTTATTCGTACAATTAATGCACGCGACGTATATGAAATGTGATTATCACTGTACCGTGGCATGGAGTTTACGTCTTTGCACAACGTAAGGTCGATAAAACGCAGGCAAGCCTAAAAGACCATTTTCTATATCTAACAATTTTGCACATCTTTGAGTCAGAAGAACGTTGCCTGTATGTAAGTGCCCATACGGTAGGCCTTTCTCATGAAGAAATCCTAAGGCTTCCAAAATCTGAAATATCGAAGAATCATTTAGTTCCCAGGTATATTAACCAATTATCTTAATGCAAAAATACTATAACCGACCTGGTAACCATACATTGCAATTTCAGACACTGTTAAAGATTTGGTTTGTTTTGGGTTTCCATACTTTTTTATGAATGGTTGCTTTGGTTTGGTTACGCACAAAGTGTCGCGTAATGTACCCGCCTGATGGAAGTTTCTTATCATTAACGCTCCGGTCTCTGTCACGTGTTGGTAAACAATTGGTTCTATATAATTGTGTTTTAAGGTTCCTAAGCTTTTGAAAACACCTTGCATATCTTTATCGTGCAGATGTTTGTCTGGGCCAAATTCTACCCATGCAAGCAATAACTCTTGCTTTGGATTCTGACGATTTTTAACCGTGTAATAATGCTTCCTCAGCCGCCATCCCATGTCAGGAATGGCCTTGAGGACTTCATAGTTTGCATCACTGCGTAGAGCTAGTGACACCTGTTGCAGAGCTATTTCTAAAAAGTAAGATCAGCCGATTAAAACAATTAGTTTCGTCTGAATTATAAGCAATTTACATTTAATTACATTCATTAAATTATTTAGATTATTATAATCAGATCATACCATGTAATGGTGCTGTATAATTTTCCGGATCTAGGAATTTTTTCATAGGAAGAGACGATGCCAATATCATTCTGCCACTAGTGGTGGGTTCGCGAACAGACAAGTTCGAACATTTCAGGCCAATCCGGTGGGCCAAACGGCTCGAAACTCCAACTCGATTATCGATACCCTTCTTGCCTTGCAGTCCGAAAGGTCGTCAGCGACCAATACCATCGGCCTACAATGTACACAGACGTAATAAAAATTTTAACTGCTATTCTTTTCAATAATACATAATTCGAATTGCAACATTACGTATCAGTCAAAATTAATTAATTACGTTTGAATGAACTTATTCATAACACTTGTCATGAAAGAAGTGAAGTTGAAGAGAGTTGGTAGTTTGAATTTTTATTCTGTCTGTTTACATTCTAGGTCGAGAGTTGGTTGCCGGCCGCAGGTCAGTTCGAAGTATTCGAACTTTTTCGGGAGTCCGAACGCCTTGTCAGGTTCGCACTGTTCGAATTTCTCGTCAGAAGATCAGACATGTTCAAACAGTCTGATGACCCATCACTAGCTGCCACTGACCTGTAGTGCTATTTGACGCTGAGCTATGAAGTCTGGTTCCATGTTACCAATGATTTTCTTTGGAGGAAGAGATAAGTCAAGGCCTGAAGCTGATAAAGCTGCATTGAGCTGTATAAAGTCATTGTAACGTCTGCTAACTCTCCAAGATTTATCTGGTAGTGGACCTCTTTGTGTTCTGATCACGTACTCCTAAATATATCAAAAGTTATACACATCTTTATAATGCATAATTTCTTGTCAACTGTTTTGTACATATCAACGTTAATTGATTTTGTTCAAGTAATAAATGAATTGCTTACACACTAATCAAATATAGCCTTTCTTCTTGTTGTGATTAAATTTATGGACTTTGTACATTTATACCACATGTAATTGTCTAAAAGTACGTAGAATAGAAAGCTTTTTTAAAGTTTTTAAGATTTTCCTATTCTTTAAAACTTGAAGTCTCAATAATATAAATTTTTTTCTTCGAGTTTCCGTAAATTAATCTACAAAAATCTATATTTGCATAAACATCCTGAATTTAGTAATTGTAACTTCATCGTTCAACATTTTCCGGGAATAGTAAGCTAATTTTTGAAAATATTATGAGTAATAGTTCCGTATGAACGTGACAGTTCATGTGTATCGGTGTAAAATACCGGAAAGATGTAGATTTCCATTCTACAGAGTAATAAAACACGAATCCGTGAGCAAGTGACAGAAAGATCGAGAATGTCGACGTAACGAGAGAGATCTGTCATTTGATCCAACGATACGATATTGTGGCTAAGCAGGATGTGCGTAAGTGTCGCCTCTTATCGAGCAAATGTCAGATGTATGTATGTAATGTACGTATATACGCGTTAAGCGTGCGCCGTACCGTGTGTCCGTCGATCGTTCTTGCATTTTCAATGACGCTAATCAGCTTCTCCGTATCATCTAGCAGCACTTTATTCGTATATCGTTTCTCAAATAAAGCCATTGATCATTAATCCGACGGAATACAGAGCCCGTGCGGGGCGAACTGCGTATGCTTATCGCATAGTTTTCGTGAGTCACCATACATGACGTGGTTTTGCTTCATTTCAACATCAGTGAACGTATATTTTGCACTGTTTATGAAACACTTTCAATGTCACCCCAATACGATACACTAATTCAACGTTCCGATTAACGATCGGAGCGAACAAACTTTACGGACTTTTCACTCAGGGCTTAACACCCATCGTTATCTATCACACGTACCACCCTATCGAAATGATCATGAATGATACCAGCGAACTAATACTAACAGCCACCCTATGAACACGAAATTTCTATGACACAGCTGGCGCTCTCTAGGTCTGCTAACGAGCTGTTATCATAGATAGAAATATACACTGATATAGACCTCGTGTGGTGAGAGCGTGGGGTCACAGAACCCCACAGGTGGCGCCAGTGACCCGTGTGGTGAGAGCGTGGGGTCACAGAACCCCCATATGTGGTGCCAGTGACCCGTGTGGCGAGAGCGTGGGGTCACAGAACACCCATAGGTGGCGCCAGTGACCCTTGTGGCGAGAGCGTTGGGTCACAAAACCCCCGGAGGAGGTGCCAGACACCTGTAGGCGAGAGTGTGGGGTCACAGGACCCCCGGAGGAGGCGTCAGAGACTCCGTGTGTGTGAGGAAGTAGGGTCATAGTACCTCCGGAGCAGGCATAAGAGTTTTGTTGCTCGTGCAACTGTCGAAATCTGACTGACACTTGTGCGTGCTTCCGTGAGCAAATTATATAGTAACCCAGCAATCATGGCAGTTTCTGCAGATACTACTACAGCCCAAGTTTAAAAGACGTAGGCACAGTAGTTAGTTTCTGTAGTAACCTGTTGAACCAGGCAACTATAATTAGTATAGGATTGTACAATAATTATGCAGTTATATTTAAGACAATTCAATGAAATGAAGCTTATATTACCTGACGTATGTTTATTGGAATATATATTTAAAATTACACTGCATGTTAGGTCTATTCATATATCTCGTCTGTGCTATCACCTACTACACAGTACACTCGCGAGCAAACTCGGCTTCCACTAGGGGAAAAAGTGGCGTGAGAGAAGGGCCTCCTACCACTTGGTACATTGATTTCAAGTACTAAAATAAATGTTAAATCGAATGTTAATTCGACACATATTTCAATAATTCTCGATACCAAATAGCAGGAGATCCTTCCGTACGACACTTCTTCCCCTAGTGGAAACTGTTTCGTTGCACGCGCAGCTAGTGACATTCGAATATTGCAGGCTGAAACGCGCGCGCACGGCGACGGAACACGGTACTTCGTAATATCGTCGCAATTTCCGTCCGTGGTTTCGCATCGTTTTTTTTCCCTAACGTCGTCTGCCCGTCGTTGTAATCGTTACACCGTGGTGATAGTACAGCGAAGCAAAGTGGTATCAGAGAAGTGTCGAGTGTCGGTCGCTTTTCCCTGAAATTACCGAACGAAGCGGCTGGTGTATCGTCGCGGAACGTTTCGTAACGTTGTGAAGAAGAACCGTGATCGTAATTGGCGTCCGTGTGCTCGACGACGTGAAGTTCTCCGATCCCCGGAACGGATCTCGGGCGAGAGCCTCCCCGTGGAAAATCGTTACGACGATGGCACGGCGGAATTTCTGGCTCGTGAACGGCTACACGAGACTCGAGACGTTTCCCGTCGGTTCGGGTTGACGGGATCTGTAACTGTGCGCGCATACGAGTTCCCGGGCTCCGGACAGCCGCCGCGTGCTTTAAACGTGCTCTCCTCGTCGTTGTCGTCGTTTCTATTTTTTTTCTTTCTCTCTGCCGTCGCGTTCGAATCGTCGCCAGCGTGTTAATTAAACAAACAAACTGTATACCGGCGGTGTTAATCGGACACGCTGCTGCCGCGAGAAAATCTGGAAAGGACGGGTGAGTCGATGGGGAAAAAGCAGGCGGCGGAGGAGAAAGAGGCAAGAATTTCGGGAACAACGCGACACGATGGAGAACAACGACGAAGGGCGAACAATTGGCGAACGCGCGTCAACGTCCAAGGAGGAACCGTCACCTATCGGTTCCGCCGACGACGATTACGGCTGCAAGCACTACAAGCGAAAGTCCAAGTTCGTTGTAAGTACCATCTTCTCTTCTCCCTTCGCCCGGGCTAATTCTCCTTTCTAACGTTTAACGGCTCCCGGCCGATCTGTATTAGACATCTCGATCACGCGGTCCCCCGCTGATTGTCGACGGTTTCACCCGCAACACACTCTCAGCCGAGACTAAACTCTCTCGTTCGTTCAGCGAGGGTATTCATAATTGCGATTTCATTCGCGAGACCATCTTTCGAACGTGTCAGGGAGGACGGTAACTTTGATCTCGTTAACCCTTCGCTTCTCGTGACATCATCGACCAGTTTGCAGCCGCGTTCGTCGAAATTTCGAATAACTTTTTTTTTCTCTCTCTTCCTTGAAGTCCGCCAGATACGACATAACGGGACTCGATCGATGTTCTTTATGTAAAACGTTTAATTCGACTGAAATTATTTCCTTAAGTGACGCATGACCACCAATTGAGGGCTAATTATATTATTAATTCGCGTAACGTCGCTTCGGAATTCACCAGGGCTAGAATTTTCCAGCGTTCTTTCTGGAACGAGTTTGTCGATCGAACGTATTGTGAATGTGATAATACAGTTGATACAGTAATTATATATTTCATAAAATGATAGTATATTTAACAATTATCGATATAAGCAGGTGTACGTAGTGTTTTCATAAATGCCAACCCCCTGTTCGTATTTATAATTGTTCTAAAGAATTCTTTAAAATTATCCCACGATCAATTTGGCCTGTTAACATATCGGGAATCGAATAGATTCGATTATCTCGCATCGGGCCGCGTGAAGGTATTCGAAATTCGATACCTTCGCGGCTACCCTTGAACTTGGCGGGCAATCGATACAATATACGGCGTGGCGGTCTTGCAATTAACGACTGATTCCGAAATCCTGTGAAGCTTTTTCTGTCCCTATCCAAACGGGTAAACAGCAGAAAACCACCGCGTCGCGTGCACGAGTGCGCGTTAGCGCGCGCGCCTTCCCCGACCGTGCACGTGTACGATGCGTTATATATGTGTGCACAGCAAACAAATCGATGATGTTTCGTGGTGTGTTGCGTTGTGTAACGAGAGTCCCTCTTTCGAAGTGTTCCTTACCAATTGCCGCGATAAGTCAAATGTCGCGCGCTACTGGCGGCGATCGGTCTTTCTTCTACGTCGACTAAGGGCCAATTATCTGCGTCAGAATACGGATGAATTGTTGAAGCAATAGGAGTACCCGGCGGAGGCGTAATGTTTGTCATGGGGAAACTTCACGTTGTCGGTTGGTGATGGGTAAATTCGTTATCTAGGCAAAGAGTACCAAGAGTAACGAACAAAAGATAAGAAAACTACTCGCAAGGTTTCCATTTCAATTGTATGAACAGATGAAAATTCGAATGTTTCCGAAACCGTTTTCTAACGGTCGCTAATTGTCAAACCCAATTTAGGGAATATGGCTAGAGACAGCGAAAGAGACACTTGAGAGTATCATGAACTAGAGATTTTTTTGAGAGTGCGCTGTGGGCCGAAACAATCGTAAAACTGTATCTGTCCGTTGTAAAATGGTTAATGTCAACGTTTAATTGCTGTCCGAAAACTGAACACGCGTTGTTCATCTGATTTCGATTTCAGTTTTCTTACGCCGGTTTATATTGTTTACCCGGGAGTAGATAGATAAGACACCGAAATCGTTGCGCTGCAAATATTATCCAAGGGGATACAACGCGCTGTGAATAATCTAGATAGGCTTACGTGCTGAAGAAGCGCTGATTATGTATGTAGATACTGTACGGGGAAAGTGTACGTTACGGTAACTCCAGCGAACCTTTTCGTATGATTCCGTTTGGGATTACAATTCACCGAGAAACGTTCTTATTTGTAAAACGTAACTCGAGGCGATAGTATAAAATATAAACAAAAATCAAGCTAAAGTAAAAATGTATATTACGTAGAATCAGGCACAGAACTATTTCAGATGAGAAAGGGTACCTAGTACGTTTATAATATCACAATTTAATTGTAATTGAATATTGAACTGAACCAGACGTGGAACACGGATCCAGTTACGAACTATAGTTTGTTTTCATGTTCAGTGAATGTAGACAGTATTATGTTTATGCTCTCGCCGAACGGATTTGCCGGACGTTTATACGCGCCCGGCTGCGATGGAAGGGTTATGGATCAAGGACGGATATATATGGGGCCTAATAGGCTTATTATGGGAGCCGTTCGATTTCTAAACAACAATCGTTAAGGGTATATTTTTGTCATATTCGGATGGAATTTTGAAATATTTTCTCGAGAAACACCCCTACAAGATGTAAAGGGGTTAGGACGTGGTTCTGCACCTGAAGTCAATTCTTTGATATAGAATCTGATCATGTGTTTACCCGAAAGTTCATTGGTTTCGCAACGATTCGTGACAATTTGTTCGTTTTCAGACACCCTGCTGCAACAAGGTATACACGTGCCGATTCTGCCACGACGAACGGGAGACCCACACGGTGAATAGGAAGGAAGTCACGGAACTGATATGCGTCTTGTGTGACACCCGTCAACCGGTACAAGCAACTTGCCAGAACTGTCATTGCCGATTCGGCAAGTACACGTGTCTCGAATGCAACCTCTTCGATGACGAGGACAGGAATCAGTATCACTGCGATAGCTGTGGAATATGCAGGATCGGTGGTCGCGACCGTTTCTTCCACTGTGCCAAGTGCAACATGTGTTTGCCGGTTCAGTTGCAGAACGGACACACGGTAAATAATCTGTGCAGTTGTGGAAGTGTCTGTTTATTTGTCGCGTGGATAATAGATTCTGTAGGTCTGATTAAAGAACTGCAATTGACACTGTTCACACACAAGTGTAAAACATCTGACAGTGATTCTTAATGGTGGGGGTAATTACAGTTTTCCTCGATTGAAGTGTAACTGAGATTGCCAAGTGTGGGTTTTTAGTGCGTTTCAATGTGCAGCATTTATCATTATTTCCTGGTAGTAAGTCCTGGGAATAGTCAGACCAAAGGAATCTTAACTTATCCCAGTATATACTCCATATATCGAATGAACAGATGCTTCTACAAATATATATATAGTCGAAGATACTAACTTCAGGACCTCTCTGATATTTTCAGTGCGTGGAAAACGTTTCACACGCCAATTGCCCTGTCTGTCTGGAGGACATTCACACGAGTCGTATACCCTGTCACATTCCAGACTGTGGTCACTTACTACATCGTCCCTGTTTTGAAGAATTGTTACATTCAGGGCATTATGCGTGCCCCATTTGCCAGGTGTCTCTTCTAGATATGACTGATTTATGGAGATTTTTAGATATGGAAGTGTCATTGACACCAATGCCAGAAGAGTATAGAGATTTCAAGGTTGATATTCTCTGCAAAGACTGCCATGAGGTATGCTGTATTCATTTTTAGACATGTATACTGTGAAAAAGAATCGACCGGTCGGGTACCGGGCCGGAAATCGAACTCTATTTAATAGTCTCTTTTTAACATTTCAGGAATCAACAGTGAAGTTTCACGTTGTAGGTTTGAAATGTTTAAATTGTGGAAGTTACAACACCTGCAGGGTTAAAGCATCTCCTTCTCCAGGTAAATTTCGATGTACTCATCCCTTCTACTTCTTTGGTTTTAAAGTTTATAAGGGAAGGTCCCTGAATGTAACACGAACGTTTCACCGCAAATCTAATGAAAAATCAGTGTTATACTTGGGAACTTTATCCTGTACATGCATAGTTCCAAGTGTGACACCTTTCGAACTTTCAGCAGATCCTGAAACGTTGGATGACACAGCTGGAGGCAGCACGAACACAGGCGACGAAGAGAAATCACAACGGCAAAACTCCGAGTATTGAAGAGCCAATGAGGAGTAATCGTTTCGAGAAAGTGTCGCTCCTAAGTGTTTTTAAAAAGACAGTAGGAGAAGGCCTTTACCTCTTTACTTGTTTTTAGCAAATTGATACATTTTTGTTGATTGTTTTCACACTGTTTTATAGAATTTATTTTGTCAGATGGCTGAAACGTAGCGGTTAATTCAAAGCATCAGTTGCTCGTTGAAAGCCGTGTTGAAGTGGATTAAATGTCCGTGATACGACGTCATGATGCGTAACACGAATATATTAATCCTGGAAATGAATATGAAAGTCGTTCGATTGCGTTTGATGATTATATGTTTCCGTTACTCGTGACACGATGTGGGGGTGTCACCCATTTTTCCAAAATTCTTCTCGCGCTGTTTTTGATTTGATTTCTTATGCTGAACAGAGATTCTTACAGTTTGCTGTGCGTGACTTTCGTTCAATGCAATCTTTTCGTAAATGCTATTCAACAACCAACATTGTACCGTAGTACTAGTCAAAACAACAAAAAAAAAAAACACGAATCCCCTTTTAGCTATTGTTGTAATCAGCTAAGAGTTCCTCTATGATTATCTACTACGTATATAGTTCCCCGATTTTACATTACGCAGCTACACGTAGAAATAGAACGACAATGAGATTATTAATTAATAAGAACGCATTCTATTCGCTAATGAAATCGTATCTCGCGCGCGCGCAATTTTCGAAAAGATCGCCGTCTAGTCAAGGATCTGCTTCGGGTATTCTTGATGTGTTAGCATCCATTCGTCTCAAGAACAAAATGCGTGGGGGAATCTCAGATAGTTGGGTGACGTTAACAAACCTGATACCTGACGTATGACGATTCTTTGAGAATTTATCAATGATACGCACCCGTATGCCTTCAAAATGACGTGTGTGTAATCAGGGTTCGGATAAACGCATTGCGCGACAACGATTTAAAGATGGAAACACATGGTCCGTTGTATCTTGTGAACTCATGCGGACATGATAAAATATACAAACTCGTCGAGTCATTTATAGGGTTACACATGTGTGTCGCGTGGTGTTATGTGAATTTCCAAGCTCTACTTGGTGACATGTAATTTAAATAATGGAAATTTCGCACTCATATATTTTAAAGCGATACGCATTTACATGGGCTCACTTAACCTGACAATGTGTTTCCATTTTAACGTGTTCTTATTTTCATTCACTATGGGCTCTCATTTCCTCTCAATCTCGCTTTCAGTACGACTCTTTCATTTTCATAATTAAGTAGGAAAACTCTACTTACTCGTAAGGGAACAGTCGGTTCTTGGACGAAAAGGCATTAATCGCAACGATATATTCTCAATTCTGTAGCTATGTAAGACGAATTAGCTCATTTTGTACGATAAATGTTCGCGGAATGAGGTTTCGTTTTGGATCGTTAAATTTGGAAGAAAGAAAAACTGAAGCATAGAAATCGATTAGTCTCAGCGATGAAAATGTTCGATATATCGCACATGCCTCTTAAGATTATTATCTAGTTGAGGAATCGAGGAACTAGTTTATATCTACAGTTTGGATGTTACGATAGAATAAATGAGGAATGAGGTCGGACCATAAAGAATGTACAATATAATTGGTAACGAAGGTCGGACCATAAAGGCTACAGTGTAATTGGTGACACTGTACTAAATGTTCTGACGAACGCTATTGTGAAGAATCCTGATTTCGACATGGCATTAACGTATGTTAACACGTTCTGCGCCCAGTGGGCCATCGATGATCCATGTGACCGTGAACGAAAAGTCATGGAAAAAGGCCTAGGGGGCCTAGAACGTGTTAAGAAATGCGTGGGATGGAAACAGCCTTAGAATTACGTTCGATGCTCATTGGATCGCTCATATTGTATTAATAATCGTGTCCTGTTTGTACTGTTTGATGATTGTGTACTATTAGACTCTGTAATTCGACTCCCGATATGAGATATAAACGTGTACCTTCGAGCCGTGAAGTCCCGAGGGGACACGTTTCGAAATAAACTGTTCCGTTCGAAGCTCAGAACTGGTTTCGAGTCGGTCAGGCATAACCTTACTGTGATCGTGAGATCGTTCGGTTGCTCATTGGGGAGCGAGTTTACAATTTCGAATTCTTCGTCGAGCAAGATCAAGCTGGAGATCACAGCACTTACCTCTTATCCATTCCATGGCATTCCAAGTTTTCTGAATGAATAGCACGCTGACGTACGCCGAAAACTGAATTTTCGTTATTTACTTATACGCGTCAGACTTGGGCATTATTTCAATGAAATTGTTTGAAAGTGATTATTCAAATAATGAATTATTTTACTCGAGCAGGAATAATGTTCGGATAACTATAAATATTGTTAATTTATTCGATGTAGCAAATTAAATTTGTCTCTGAATTATTGATTAGCTTTTAACCTAATGACATTCAATCTGACTTTTTAAGATGAATAACGCTTTATGAAGCCACTTGAGTTCTGTGTGTCTAGAATTCATGATCATTGTATACGATCTTACGTAAAGCATTTAATTTAAATTGAAGATTATTATTGAAATAATAATTTATGTCGATACGAAACGAAGTTACGTTTAAGTTATTATTAAGAAAGAGTTTATAGCAAATGTCTTGAAACGATTCATTATTTCAAATATCGTTTTCGGTTTTGTATTAAATAATTTATGTCCAGGTCTATTATACATAAAACACGTCTTAGCACATTGATAGCGTATTTGTTACCGGCCGCACGAATCAAGTCACGGTGTGTGTACCACCTGCTATTTACAGGAGGATCGAGACGGTGCGGTGGTGACCACGTTTCTTTTTTGGTGTGATTATCATCACGTCTTTATTATTCAGTTGTAAATTAAATACCAGTTACAAAGGCTCTTTGTACATAACGGCCGCAATAATGCTTTTGTTTTATATTATATATAATATATACTATTGTATCAAATAAACCGGCTATTACTTCATTCTTTCACCTTACGTTTCTCATGAATAAGTGTGATAAGAGGTCGCTACACGCTGCGCGAACGGTTATCCGACGTAACCGTTATTCCACTAGTTCGTCCACAAACAAAATCGGGAATAAAATTTTCTCGTTACGTACGTATTATAAGCAACGTACAAGATCCGAGACGATTAATGTAGCGAGGATTCCAGTAGACAAATGGCTCTTTTACACACAACGCGTAGTGCAATCTTGTACCAACTTCTTATCATCCCCAATGAGAAAAGGCAGACGTGTATTTTGCTTTGCTTTCGTTTTTGCGGTTCATTCATGTTTTACACAACTCTCGCCAACAACAAACAGCAAACGGAAGTGTTCAAAAAGCACATGACATCCCCCCTCTCCTTTTAGATGCAATTTTGGTTGCACCGTGGTTCTTTTAAAATTCGACTTGTATCATACACGGTGTGCATCGGGATATCTATAATGATTCAAAATCAACTGATCGGAAGGTCTGGTTTTCTGTATAATAAATCAAAATGCGTTTCTTCATCTAAGAATTCGAATTTTCTGACATAGAAACCACGAACTTTCAGTGACCTTGAGCAGTCTGTTGATTTCGACTCGATTATAGCTGTGTCAATCCATTATTATTTTACTCGCTGTGGATACTGGTCCGATGCACAGCGTATCCTTACGCAGTCGGTGTAAAATTTTCTAATAGCTTTCTATTCTCTTTTTTTGCTTCCTCCTTAAACTCGTCCGATCGATTCGTATCCGATTAGAAAAAAAGAAGGCCGTATTCCTTAAACGGAAGGCAGCGCCACATAGTTTTAAACTACGACTAGTTCAACGTCGCGTTTTTCCTTTGTACCACGAAGTGCGACCGAGCCCCGACACGGTTGTTAGAAACGCTCTCAGAAGTTCAGGGAACGGGGGCGCAACGGTAAGTATCCGTGGCTACTTAGGAATCGCCGGGCAGCTCGTGTCATCTCGAGTTGATCGCGCGTCCGTCCACAGGCCACCGTTGTCCATTGCGCTTCCAACTGTAGCTTTAACAAAAAAAAAAAACCGAACGATACGTTTAGCAATCTATCATTTATCGATTGCAAGAAATTTCAGAAGATTCGTCACGCTATGCACTTCATTTGAACCTCAAGAATCTTGTAACGAATGTTTTACAGTGCCATCTAGGCGGAATAGAGATGCAAAGTATTTTGAAGTTTGGTAACACATGAAGTACTATCATTCAATAACAAGGACGTTCAAAACATCGACTATCGTGGATACTATTACAACGAACACCCTGTATAAGAATTCACGCAATAAACATTTCCTAAAACTCTGAACACCCATGATCGAGTACACTAAATGAACACCAGTAACTGTACACTCCAGGCCTGACTCTACCAATTACAAAGTAGCCATCCTAAAATCCATTATCACAAAAGCGCCATTTAATACGAGCGATCGACTTCCACGAAACTCAATACATCCCGACAGATGTCCTCCGAGTGTCCCGTAAGGGGCTCTACCTAAGCGACGAAACACGACACGGAGAATATCGAATCTCTAGAGAGGATACAATTTTAGCAAACTTAAGAATGGGAGGACAGAGAGAAGAAAAAGAAAAGACAACTCACCTTGGCGCGTTTGACTGGCCTGAGTGGCAGAGGGCTGAGTATACAGCAGGGACTGTCGAGCGCCTCGAACGTGATCGCCCTCTTGGCGTTAGGCTTCCGCTGTACGGACGCAAAGTCGTGGGAAGTCTGGAAAGGATAGACACACTAGCTACAGCCGGCAATTAAAAAGAACTATCGCTTAGAAAAATTCCTGTTCAAGAGAACATCAATAATGTTCGTGGGGAAAAAGTAGTTGTACGTCTAACGACCGACGAGAGACTGTACGTCGCTGTCTCGACAATCATTCGAACGATGTGACTGTCGAGTTCAAAGAGAAACAAGAGAACTGGTGATACAGAGAGACAGTGATCGGAAATAGAGAGGGCGTGTCGACAGAGAAAAAAAACAGTGAAAGATGATAGATCGTGTGAGGGGCCTTACTTCGAAGAGAATTAGGAGGACTGCTTTAGCTCGTCCATACACCGTGGTTTTCTCACCGGTACTTGGTATCGCTAGGCGAACCGCCACACTTTTATCGTGGAATGACTAGGCCTTATTTTTCTGTTTTTTCTTTTCTCTTTTTTTTTGCTTCTTTGCACGGTGCAACTCGGTTTCGGAGAAACGTCGCGACGTCTGGCGACCTCTGGAGGAGCCACCGCACAACAAATCGTCTTTGGACTCGTCGGTTTCGTTTCTGGATTGGGACGGGCGGTGACAGAGGGGGGGAGGGGAGGTACTTTGGTACGCTAGGCCAGGCCTATAATTAAGGGCGTTTTACGTTCGAGTTAGTTTTTAAACATGCGGCAACTGAACGTTATTTACGAAAGAAGTAAATAATATATATATATATATATATATAAATATATGAATATATTAATATGATAATAAATATTTAAAGATACTATTTTTTTTTGTGTGCATATACCTATATATACATACATACATCATCGTGCGGGATATATCTCCTGGGGAGTTACTTGAAGGACGAAGGATTCACAAGGATACACTTCTTTTAGAATGTGTGTACGTGAGGCACACGTGAACACGGTCCGTTCTTCGCGGGGGTCACCGGTAACCCATTTAACAAAAAAAAAAAAAAAAACGAAACAAGTTTCTTTTTACATACTTCCCGTTCGTTATCGAACTAAGAACTCGGAGAACGAAGAAAAAGTTGGACTGCAAACGACACTACGTGATTTCGTTAAAACGTGTACGCGAACGAAAAGGTCGATAACCTCTCGTTTACGTGTACCCTGTGTGTTTTCGTTTGCTCGAGGTTACTGAACCAACATGATCGTCTTTTTTTCTATTGGTATGTACAAAGTTGTCGTTTCTTTTCGAAGAATGCTGTACATTTTTGTTTCTCACAACAAAGAACAAGTCTTATCGAATTTTATCGACAACGAGATTAGACTCGTTTAATAATTCGCAGTATTAAAAACCGTATTAATATGGCGACATCACCGGGATGAATATGGTTTAAAATTCACTTCGTCTTCAAAGCGTTAATGTACACGATTAATTTACACGATTCAAAATGTCAACAAAAAAAATATTTAAAAAAAAAAGGAATGAGTGGAAACGAGCATATTAACTGATAAACGTAATTTAATTCTCAGCGAAATCGATCAAAGGTGAAGCCAGTGATCAAAGCAAACAAAAACGAAACAATATTCGACCGTACACCGACTCTACATACATCTACGCGCAGCATTAGAACACATCGCGAATTTTGGTTCGAAGCGAATAAGTACGAATGTCTCCCAACGTGGGGCAATGTAGGCCAAAATAAAATAAAATAAAATAAAAGAAAACTGTATACACGCAACCAGTAACTTAAGTACCCGACCGATCGTCCATTTTGCGGGCGATTCAAATCTCGAACGACAATTGATTAAATAACGTGTTTTTCTTTTCTTCTATAACTGTAAATTATACTTAACAGCTTCGTACCGTAAACGCTATATATAAATAATTTAACAGGTTAAGCATACGCGTCATTGAAAAATAAGTTAATGTTATAAATAGATCAAACGATATTTACGACGTTAATGTTAGTCGTGTTATACTTAGAGCTTAAAAGTCAAAAAAAAAAAAAAAGAACGTTAATAATCTTTGGATTGGACGATAACCATGACGACGAAAGAAAATCGGTGATTAATCTCGCGAAGGATAACCCAATGGAGGTTATGTTTTCTTGCGCGCCGTGGTGTTTAACATTTAATCGTAAATTAATTTAAAAAAAAAAATAGAAGAGAATCAAGGATGGACGAGAGAAATAGAAGCGACAAGGCCATTACGTTATTAAGAGGCAGGCAGGCAGGCAGAATTAAAGGTATTAAACGTGAGGGCGTGACAGAAACAAAGAGTGGTTAAAACAAAAAGAGAATTAGGCCGGCTAGCGTGTCTAAAGGCGATTGGTACGGGAATAATACCAGGATAGGGCTGGTTGGGTATGAATTTGATTTTGATTATGATGGACATGGTTCTCTACCTTTACGGGACTAGTCCCTGCTGTCAGGAAACTATCCTCCAGTGCCATGGATGCCGGCGAGAATAATACCGATGTGTCCAAGCTCTTACTCTACAAAGAAAGAGAAACAATATTGCATAAATCTTTAACATATAACAGAAAGTTCATTAATACATTACATGCGTATGAACCAATTTAACGAAAATTATCGAGTAATAGCTAACAGGGATACAAAATGTAACATTCAACTTACGGGTGTTTCTACAACGAAACTCATTTCCGAATTGTCCTGAGAAGAGTTCGCCCAGGCTTGACAGAGAGCCTTACGCGCTCTCTTTCCACCGGGAGCGCTGTTCTCTTTACCCCGTCGTCTCATCGTGCCATAACCAGAGTCCTGAAGGATACCACTGGTCCCTGCTAAGCTTTCACGGTCGGTTTCCTGTTTGATGATCTCGGTTAAAGCATCGAGACGACTGGGGGTGGCAGGTAACTGAGTTGTCGCGCCGCTACGACGCTCCAGCTCCGCTAGAGCGTTCTTGAACGGCGTTGGTGTCCTCGGCGTATTGCCATCTGAAAATACAAATGGATCTTTATATTTGGCTTATCGACGTCTTTTAATTTTTAGGCACTGTTAACATTTTTCGGTAGTTTGGATCGTCCTTTTTTCCCTCTGTTGTTAGTACTCCGACGGAAAGCTTACCGTTCTGACTTCGTCGAAGACCGGTGGGTTGCGGTGTGGTGAGTGGACCAGGACTGCTACCCTTCGGGGTGCTCGCTCGTGGCCAGGAAGATGTCTCGGGGCTCAAACTGTTCAAGAACTGTGACGGACTGAACGGCAGTTGTTTAATGGGAGTGGATGGGCTTGTATCGCCGGCGTGATGATGATGCTGTTGCTGTTGCGGCGGATGCTGGGTTATTATCAAATAATCCGACTGATTTCCGCTGTCGGGGGTGTCTATTCTCTGTTGAAGAATATTTTTACGCCTACGGAGGATCGGGGGCGGACTGCTTCGTTCCTTCTCTGTCATGCTGCCGGATATCTCTTCTAAATCCGGCATAGGCATTAGTCGGATCTCTGAAGTTCTGGAGCTGGTCGGTTCGCCTTGTATTTGCAAATCGAAATACCTACAAGAAAATCTACATGTAAATAAATCATTTCTCCATAGAGTTTCATGAATTTGGATGATGATCTTTTTCGTTTCACTGATAAAACAACGTACTTCGTGAACGGTGATATCTGTTCAGTCTTGACTCTGACAGACGAGGTTCCCCCCCTCTTCGAAGGCGAATTCAACCGGGTGTCATTGCTATGCGTACGTTCATTCAGAGTAAGGAGACTCTGGAAAGTCTGAGCGTTTTGTTGATTGTCCCAGACCTTGGACCAGTCCAGCTGGTCAATGTCCAGAGTGTGCGCCTGCACGGTTGTCACGGTTGTCGTGTTCTCGCTACTCGTAGATGGAGCTTTCAACCGAGAGTGTCCAGAGGTGTCCTCCTCCGTACAAAGGGTGTCTTTCGAGGTGACCGATGATTCTGTCAGTTTTCTTCTACCTCGCCCTGTAAAAAAATTAGTCTAACGATAACATCTGTCCTTCAGCTTTTAATATGTGTGTCGTGATTAGTGTCACGTGTAGTTCAAAGCGACTTTGTTTTCTATTAAGAAATAATATGAACCTCTAGTCCCGGTGACTGATTTCCCCTCTTCCGCCTCGTATTTTCGCCTCATTGTACTGTTCCAATGATTCTTGATCGCATTGTCCGTCCTTCCGGGCAGCAATTTCGCGATCTTCGCCCATTGATTGCCCACCCTGCGGTGTGCCTCCACGATAACACGGTCCTCCGCCTCTGTCCACGCGGTTTTCTTGATCCCGGGATTCAGGTGGTTGTGCCATCGTTCCCGGCACTGCTTACCGATACGACCCTTCAGATGCCGTGCAATTAACGTCCACTTTTTCGGCCCGTATCGTTCCACCAATTCTACCACTTTTTCGTCCTCCTGTAAATATCGCCAATCATCAGTCGAGGGGGAACGGGAAACCTCTCGATTTACCGGTTTTCACTTCCCACAGGCAATGATTTCTTTACCCACGTGAAGTGACCGTTTTACGTGACTATCTTTAAACAGGACTGTAACAATGGCGATGTACATTGTTCCCTCATTAGCTCTCTATAATTCCGTGTAACTTTCAAATCGCCCACCGATATATCGTTATATTTCGGTCTAATTGAACGTTTTGCCGCCGTGTGGCGTACACATCGTCTTTTATAACCTCTCTTTGGTAACCGACAAGACAGATTAGAAGACAGATTAGCTGAATTCTAGCTTCAGATATCGGAGTAATAATAAAATCTTTGAAAATTATAAACTGACTGTTAACTAATATTTAAAGGTTGGCATTTCTTGCATACACGTTACATAAATTTTGTTTACATCCACGAAAACAATTCAGGCTACACAAGATTAAAGGGACCTAGAGTTAGACTATCCCCCCCCCTCCCCCTAAATAGGATTCCATTCATCCAAGTAAAGACAGTCTGAAAATGGTCCCAAGAACGGAATATTCCGACCGTTGTGCGTATCTTTCAAACGCAAGCCAAAGAAAAACGTGGAATCGGCGTGGAGGCACCGGAAGGCTTTCCCATCCTCCTTGGCCCAGGGTTCGCAGAGTAATTTCTCCCTGGTCCTCTCGCGAAGTCACGAAGAGGCGGAGAACGTGGCGGTAGGTCGAAGAAAGGACTGGTCGGAGAGAAGAGAAGACACACAGTGAACGAGGAGAGATGATCGTAACGCGTACAAACACACACACACACACACAGACCAAGAAAACGGGGAAAAAGGAGAAAGAGAAGGAATACGCCTGGGCAAGAAGGAACGTCCCGATGGGTTTGCGCGCTCCCATACCCACGAATCAGGTGCACACACGGACGCGGATCCGTGACCGACGGTGTACAACCGCGGCGGCGGTTCGGTACACCGGGGAGCGGCTTATTTGCCCTTGGCTGTTGCCAAGTGCATTGGCACGGCGGCGACGACGACGACGCAGCATCTCCGCGGCTCCAGGCAACTCTTTTTTTCTTATTGCATACCCCACCGAGGCGACCGTAGGAGAGCCGCGGCGCGGTTCCCTCGTTCCTTTTCTGACCCCCTCCCCAGCAGACGTGTAGGCGTACAGTACCGGCCATATACAGGGTGATACGGAACTCTCTGTTGTGAATCCCTTTAGGCTAGTGTTTTTCAACGTTTTCCATTTGATGGCGCACTTGAACCGATAGTTAAAGTACCAACGATGATATACTTGTGTGATGAATTTAAAAATGTTTTAATTTTTATATATACAACTTATTGTGCGTTGGACAGCCTTCGAAAATAATATCATTAATGGTCTTTTAAACATTTTCGCGGGACCATCCCGGTTGAAAATCACTGCTGTGAGAGTTCACACGTTCCATTTGGGAATCCACCGGGTTTCGTTCGTGTTACACACTTGGGTAGCGGAAC
The DNA here is from genome assembly GCF_001272555.1 of Dufourea novaeangliae. NCBI lineage: Eukaryota > Metazoa > Arthropoda > Insecta > Hymenoptera > Halictidae > Dufourea > Dufourea novaeangliae. The sequence continues at coordinate 5,228,816 of NW_015373896.1, read as the reverse complement.
CGTAGCGTTTAGAGGGGTTAGTGGTCGATTGGGGTCTTGTTCGATTGGACTTTCCAGCATATAGGGCATTTCGGAAACTAAAGCTGCGTCTACACTATATAGCTAAACAGTGTTACATAAAAAATTGTTGTATAAACTAGCTATATAATATGTTTTTATAATTTATGTTAGAAAATTATGTAACAAGTTCGTATAACGTTTTACATTTCATTATTCATAATGGCGTCACGTTTGGTGGATAACATATAGCTTGCTCTAGATAACACGAAAATGTTATGTAACATGATGTTATACAGAACTGCGAAATTAAAAAAAAAAAAAGGGTAAAAAAACATGTTGATTTAATATCGATATTTTTGACTTAAAAATAACACGATACAATATACAATCAGTCTCATAATATTTTGAAATAACGATTTAAGGGTCTGAGCGTTAAAGGGTAAAGAACATGGACATTACTTTTTAAAGATTCTGTATATTTGTGCAAGGTTTCGTCTGTTTGTGATAGGCCCGGTTGCGGTGTTATTTTATTTGGTGAATATCAGGAAACACCCTGTGCATGGGTCTGTACGCTGTAACAGCCAGTGGCCCTCCCGGACGAATTCTGCCCGGATGCGCGTTTCGCTTATAAGGCAGATGAAACTTCTCGAGAACGAGGGTGTAACGGTTCTTCGCGAACTTTCTGTCACCGACAAGAGAAACGGTTGCCCCCCGTTTGATCGGGTTCGAATCGTCGTGAAACCGGGTTTCAACGTCTCTCTGTGTGGACCGAAAAACATCATTGGAGTGCAGAATATCCTTAAGTTTGCCGGAAATACATTTTTGCGGAAGAAACGAACGGCAAGAACGTATAAATGATCAAGAAAGTTAAAAATAACATATTTTTGTAAACTTTATAACTATACTGAGTAAATTTTAGTGATTTGTTAGAGTATATAACTATATCATGACTTATTCAACTTATTCAAAATTGATCAGGTTAAGTTATGTTAATAGCAGCTTACAACTTTACCTAACTCTCTGTACTTATGATTGTGGTTTATTATCGAACGATGAACATGTAATACATTGCGTGGCGTAACTATACAAGCACCCTACAATTTTTAATCGTCGTGGTTACAATAAAAACGAACCACTCTTTCTAGGGAATATAATCCAGTAATCCAGTAATTCTGTACCTCGGACAAGTACACAAAGGAGGGAAGCAAAAAGTATCCTAAAAGGCCCCTTAAACACCGTTACTTAACGGTGAATCTAACCTATAACCGAAAAGTATGGTTATGAAACCACTAAACATCGCCTTCTGCACTGTATTTATCACGATATGCACTTATTGGCGTGACTAATTACCTGTAAATTATCATTGTAAAATAAATGAGTACTATAATTATTACTTTTCCTGTTCGATTGATTCCCCTTTTGGCAGCCTATAGTCTAGCCTCAGGCAGAAAGAAGATGGCGACTCGAACTACCCTCTCGAGCGGTGGGGATTTTAATGGAGGGTTCACAGGGTTCGAGAAACAATGGGCCCCAGGGAATGTCCCCGATCCAAAGAGGGTGCAACAAAATTCAGGTATATATATATACATATATATACCTCCTTCGTCCAAGGTCCCTTGACCAACTCCGGATTCACGACCTTTGCCCATCTCTGCTGGCACTGCACGTCGCTACGATCCGGAAAGTGTCCTGCTATGGTGTCCCATCGCAGCCCCGTGCCCAGTTGTTCCGCGCAGCTCACTAATTGCTTCAACAAAGCATCCTGGAAACAATCATACGCCAACCCATAAATGTAAAGCCTGAAACGTGGCTCGTTAAATGCCCGCAAAATTGGGTAAATTTATTGTTGAGGTAAAAAGGTCCGAAGTAATAGGTCTCATAAATATAATAAAAATATCAGGGATGCAGATGTTGTGCGTATGTTTTTCTAATATAAAAAGCAATAACCCTGGGAAACGATTTGGTGTTTTCGAAAGGTTGTAGAGTTTATTGAGGGAAAGTACATAAAACGTGGACGGATGGTGTGCCATTTTGATGTTTAATGTCTCACAAAGAAATGTCTGATAATTTCGATGTATCGTTCGGAAGCAGGTGCTACCCTTGAAAGGAAACAAGATCATCGAAGGTTGATAACTCGAGGACAAAAACATTACATACTGCTTGGAGTATTTAATAGTAATTCGTAACTCCAGGCGTCACCGAGTATTCTACCTACCTATATTCGTATAATGGTCATAGAAACGAAAATTCACATGTCTATTATTATATAACACTAGAACTACCACCCGTAAAAATTGACGGAATTGTCGATGTTTAATTCATTATATATTTTAAATTACGCTACATTAGACTATCATACATTATTTACTATAGATACCAATGTATTATACAATTTAATTTAGTACACATTCAACGCTGGTAGTTCCAGTGTTAAAGCAATACAATGAAGTACCCGAAAAATGCCATTTTAAATACTTACCCCTAAACCCAAAATAATTTCTTCAAACGAGTACAAAATACAATTTCTTCGAAATGCCATTTTCTTTTTTCAGTACAAAATTAAAGTTTACAGTTCGCAGTAATTTCACCAGGACAATTGAATCTTTCGGAAAATTTCGTTTCCAAAATTTATTTTAATCTCAGGCGATATTTCACCGATGAACCGATAAATGGGAAATAATGGACCCTTCCGTGTAGCATCGATCACGAATCGGTCACACCTTGGGTGACTTTCGATTCGCGGATTGCGTCATAATGGGACCGGAGAGGTGCGCGCGGCCGTAACAAAACGCGCGCGGGATCGATAGGGCTCTCTATTTAATACTATGATGTTTCCCACGGGAAACCATACGGCGGTCTTTGGCGCTCTATGGTAGCATATGACTATGGGGTGGTCGAGGGCATCTGCCTGCGGACGTAACTCGTTGTGGAAGCTACACGAAGGGTGGACCTTTTTTTTTTTTTTCGAGGCCGATGCTCATTGTGTATCCCTCCCCTCGCGTTGCATCCGATCAAAGTCACGACATGACGAGGACCGACGGGAAGATCGCGTGTGCGAGCACCAGCAAAATTTTCATGTCGGAGAGATAAAGGGAGGAAACAATCGGACGCCGCCAGATCCTTTCATACCGCGAGATGAGAAATTTCGGGTCTCGGGAATAATGGCCATTGCCGGTGAAATTTCCAATACATTCTTTAACGCGCTTTTTTTTTTCTTTGTCGTTGAATACACTTTATGCGAACGAAATGAATTTGCAAATGTGAATAAGATATATGAATTGAAATGGCACCGAAAGTGGCCAAAAATGAAATGGCACTTAAAATGGTCGAAAGTGATTGTATATCGCCATTATATATTGGATTGAGTCGCGAGTACTGGTCCAATTGAAAATATTTTTTCTGCCGTTAAGTGTACCAATATAAGGCTTTTAGAAACTTTGCATTTTTTTTTTTTCAAGGTACATGGAAATGACATTTGAGGTCACCGAAAGGAAGTATTCGTGATTATATATACATTGTAGCTTCTATATACTCCTACAACAAAGTACCCTTTTAGGTATAGAAAAATTTACAGATCTGAATGACGGAAAATAAAATGGCACTTTTATGACGAACCAGAAACACCGATTTATGACTATAATCCACCCGCGCTATTTTAAACTTTAATAGATTACATGAAACTATTTCTTTATTGTCAAGTATATTTAGAAAACATTGGAGGTGTAATGAGTTAAATTGAGAAAAGGATAAACTACCGAGATAGCCAAAAATGACCACTTCAATTGACTACGCATGGTCTACAGTTCCGAGGGTCTACTTAAGAGAGATCTTGCTTAACTGTAACGTTACTCAACATTCATATTGGTCCATAAAACAACCCGTCTCCGTTGAATGAACGAATTCTTAATAGTCTTATACGCCTTCCGCTTTATTACCTCCTCTTTGGTCCACCTTCCTTTGTTTATGTGCTTCCCCTGGCCCTGTATGCTCGCGCTCGTGGCGGCCGGATTCTGTGACTGATGACCACCACCGCCACGACATACGCTGCTGCCACTGTACTCGTTGTCGGACTCGCCACCGCTACTGGAATCGTATCCGGACCGCGATCTGGAACCGAAACAAAGAAAAACATTGTTTTTCGTCCATGACGTCTGAATATTCGCAAGAGTAACATTCCCCCCCCCCCCAATCATTTAACCCTTTGACTGGGAGAAGCGGTTTTAGGCGGTTCGTTGTAAGAAGAAACTTAGAAATGACCATTTTTTAATCTACTTATAATGTATCTTAGAAAGTGCAATAAAAGAAAGATTTTAATAAAGTTTAATGATCATGTACCTACGTATTATTTCTACACATTACTTTCATTCTTGTATATTCCGATCTTTTATTGTTAATTTTCTATATTCTTATATAGTTCACTTTCTGTTTTCTATTCTGTTATTTGTTATTTTATGGATAATTCCGTATTTCTTTCTACATACACGGTAATTTTCTGTATATTCTAGTAAATACTGTTGTAAATCCTCCCCCAAAAATTCTCCGTTGTTATCTAACAATAATTTCGAAGGTTAGTATAAATCTTGACGGCTTATTGTCCAGGAAAATCGTCAGAGAACATTCAGCCAATACGAAGTCTTCGTGTTCAAATCCGCAGTATAACACCGACGATGGCTTTCTTTTTATAACTGAGACTCAATCACATCCGAGACCCCCGGAATCCGCAAGTGGATCGAACGTGCGAATCTCCGTAACGGATATGGGCACTTTTTCCCCCCCTCCCCTTGTACAAAAGCGAAGACGGGAAATCACGGATGGCTGACCGTCCATCCTGCGCGATTCTTCCTCTTCTTTGTCAAGAAATGATCGCGCCCGCCACCCCCTTTTGTTCTCCACCCTTGCCCGGGCGGACCGGCCGAGAGGTAATCTTGACCGCAGCCTAGCCAGTGTCAGTTTTTGCGGTCACAGGCGGCTAGGATACGGTCTCCGTTTTCAAGGATTTCCTGTCCACATCCTCCGCGGTACGATCGTCGTACATTCTCACCCCCTGACTAGCTCTCTCATTGCTCCTTTCTCCGAAACAGACTTTCAAAAAATCATGTCGCAAATATAAAGAGTCATATGGATTGATTTACCAAGGTTGGAATCGAAGAAACCTTTGACTACTGTAATAGCCTGCTATGCCGACAGATTATGTTAAAAATGATTAGTCTGACGGTACTTTCTGGATTTCGATCGTAATAATTCACATTGACATGAAGAATTATTGAAACGTAAAAACAGGGGACCAAATTCATCTTGATCCCATTCCAAATTGAGGCAAACTCCAATTAGGGGACAATTTCAATTTCGAGAAAATGCCAACTTGAAGTCAATTCCAACTTGGGAATAGGGTAAAATAATTTTGCATCCGGCATACCCACCATTACAATAGGCGCTACATCTTCCGAAACACCCCATAGTGTTTTCATTCTTATAAATACATATATTTACTCTAAGAGAAAGCAGAGTGAAATCTTTTTTCCTTGTATCCATTGAAGAAATACTCGAACCTTCGTGTTCCCAGTGGACCGCGTTTGTCCTCGTTAGCGAAGAAACTCCAGTACGGACTCGAGCAACGCGGTCTGCTCTAACGTATTTACATTCCAGCCTCTGTGGCGTCTAAGTTCGCAGAGGATGACGTAACTGGCCGCGATAGTCGGTTAAACTCTGGATAAAACACACGCATGGTACGTGTATTACTTCGTTACACACACACGTAAAACCGAACGCAACGGTCCTTCTGCGCTTGTTATGATTACTGTTCCACCAGCCATCGCCTACGACCGCCTCGCGTTTCCGTTGCACCGTGTCGTGCGAACGTTCAGGCGAACGGCGCTTATTTAATCCTTCTGTTCCGCCAGGGAGCGTCGTAAAGACTCCGCTACACAACCAGCGTAGCGAAACGGAACGCGTTGTTTCTTGCACGGAGAATAGTAATTTGGCCAGAGACTTACCGTAAACCTTAAAATCCGGTATGCTAGTACGGGATACGATATAATCACTGACTAACTGTCCAAAGGAAATTGTTGTATAATTCGTTAGAACGGATAGTCGGTGTGTTGTAAGAGATACTGTTGTTTTGTAATTCGATGCTTATAGTGAGCATTGTCGCCATTGTAACCGATAATGCATTGTCCTGCTTGTTGTTAACGAGGACAGTGAACGTCCTGATTTATGTCGATTGTAGATACTATAGTAATGCAATCTTTGTTTTGTTGTAGATATTAATAGTAATAATATAATCGATACAGTCACTTGTAGTCAACAATACAACCGTTTGGTAGTCATACATAACACCATAACAACTAGATTTATTTTGTAGAGGTTGATAGTCAACGCTACAATCGGTATAAATGATTTATATTTTTTTTGTAACTTATAGTCAATGCTACAATAGATATATATATATATATAGTTTATAGTAATTTATAGTCAACGCTGTAATAAATATAACTGACTTATAGTCGCTTATAATCAACGCCACAATCAATATATCGAATTTATAGTCACGTATAGTCAAGCCTATAATTGTATATCAAAGTTATAATAGTTTTCGCCTGGGGAACAACGCATTTACCTACATCAGTAATGAATTTGAAACAACATCGACGAAGTGGAAACACGGTTTCATTACCGGAAATTACCAGTTACCCTTGAATATATATAATTAGCCGTACTCGATTGACTCGTCGGGGCGGCTAGTGGCTTTATGATAAATGATCTCAGGCCGGCTCACTGGGTCAAGCAAAGAACAACGGTGACGAATATGTATCACACAACGGCACGGAGTGGCGCAGGAAATAATGAAAACGATAAGGTTCACCAGCCATCTGCGTTTCGCATATGTTTATACGTTCTCTCCTCGGTACACACATGTATATTCGTGGGTATCCTACCTAAACGCTATCGTTTCATAACCTCCCATTGTACCCTTGGTTGCGAGCCTCGCGCGCACACCATAGGGCCACCTTCCTCTCCCTTTCTCTCTCGGTACACGCAGCTGTTTCGGGGGTGAGAGAAATGGGGGGGTGATCGCGAGGGTGAAAAATGCTTCTGTGAGCAGCACGAGGGGTATCAAATTGGCTCGTGCCTTTCACATCGCTACAGTCCTCTTTCTCGAATTTATTCGAAAGAAATTGCAATCAAAAAAAAAAAAAAAAAAAAAAAAAAAAAACAAACCCCCGATTAGTCTCGTCTACGCAGATTAAAGTCACAAAAAGAAGCTTGTCTACCGCGTTGCTCGAATAATTCGTGCCGTTCCGCCCGTCAGCCGGCAAGAACCAAATTATCCCTCATCCGTCCCTCATTTTCCCTACTTAATTTGCCCCTCGATGTTAAAACGATACAGCGATGCAACATTAATATAAGGAAGTGATAAATAGTTAAATTTGCAAAATTTTTTAAATAACTAATCACGGAGCCTCGACTAAATTTACCTAACATTTAACAGAAGAACATCATTTCTTCAGGAGAAAAATGTGTCTAATTAATTACAAGGGACGGTTTGGTGGTCAGCATCTTCGTCCCATGTGCAATGTATGATTTTGAAGGAAATGATAAAAGATGATAGGGGTTACAGGTTTCTTAGTAGATTTTTTATGTCCTCTTTCCATTGCTCCAGCTGTCTTAAAGCGAGGAGAGGCCCCCGTATGAGAACGTCTCCACTGATGCACACCCTGTAATCGAACGTCTAATTGGCGAAGCCTAGCAATGGGATCTCCCGACGCGAACACATTTGGTTTTCTGCAGGTGCACAGATGTTTACGTTCCCGACGGTGGACAAGTCGGGAATACGTTATGAAGCACGCGCTCGCGCGCAGTTACAGGGGAATGTTAGGAGCCGAAAGAGGAGTGCCGTTCAGGTGGAATGTCTCCTGCACACAGGACGTGTTGCACGGAGAGAAAAAAACGTGACCATCGCGGGATTCGTGACACTATGCGAATAAATACCCTTTGGCGTTCTTTAATCATCTTGTATACTGCTAGCAAGTCATCGTATACTAAATGGCACCTTGGAAAAAATTTGTGAAGTATAATTGTTTTAACACTAGACCTACCGAACCCTTCAAAAAGGTAGAAATTGATCCTTTAATTTATCGAAGTATTTGTCAACTCTTTTAGTACACCTATTCTTCTGTGTATCATCTAGAAATACCTTGAAAAATATGAATTTCTGAAGATATTTATTAGAGTTAATAGATTTCTTTTAAAAAGAAAGATAATTTTACACTTTATTGTAGAGTGTACATTGTTTTGCATAAAAAAAAATGTTGGAAGTATTATATCCTCGTCACTTTCTGTATCAGAATTTAGAATTTGTATTTCGGCTTTTGGGTACTAAAAGGGTTAATTTGTCGATGCTACCTGTATCTATAACGTTCAAAGGTAAATGATCTAAATATGTTCGAACGAAATTGCAAGGGTAATATAAGTGCAAACGTGAAGTATAGATTAAACGGAGAAAAGATTCACTTGCGTGGAGTAGTGCATTTAAATCATTCGGGTCCCATAGTGTCCTGTGACAAGCAAACGGTGTCCAATCACGGTGTATCTGTTACTAAGGGCTGACTCTCGCGAGAAGACCGCGTTAGATATTCCATGGAGGTCAGATACCCCGGCACGATCAAATCACGAATTGTAAATGATGACCTTTAGTAAAAATAAATTCATTTAAATTCTATATCCTTTTTTATTTTCCTGAAATCTTGAAAAGTAAAGAAGGATATAATGTTCCTCTTGAAATTTCATGGGATTCGTATTTTATGGTAATACGCAAATGAAAAACAAAAGGAATTTCACTTTTGCACGCAACGAAACCCGTCTGCAAAGCATGAATCGCATTCTTCCGTCTCTTCCTTTTCACTTTCAGGTTCGTATGCCCGATCGAAAATCCGTGGCGAAGGCAGAACGTGCGCGGAATCCGTCAACGGCCGTCTGGTATCCGAGGATCCATTCAAATTTGAAAGTGAGAATGGAGGTGGCGACGGCGGGCCACGTGTGTGTAAGACCCCCCTGGTCACGTGTGAACTGACACATCATAAACGGACAGAATGCGTAAAATATATGTGCACGATATGAACGATGGGAACCAAAATTAAATGATTCGTAAGCAATTGCATTTGTAAACGATAACACGATATAATGATACTATAAATAGAATAACTACTACGAATACTTTTATATTCCACCGGAAAGAGGATATCACCTTCCCTAAAAAGAACACAAATTTTCCCTTTATTGCTTATCGACAACAAAGTGATACAATCGACAATGCAAAAGAAGGTACACAACCGCCATTTTGAAAAACTTCGTACGGCGTACATCTTCCCTCCCGATCGATATTATCCATTCGATACCGTCTACTCTCGTTTCCTGTTTACCCGTCAAACGCGTAAAAAGAAAAAAACGGCAGAAATCGAACCTGGGAATCGTAAATACGCGTTTGAACACGGATCGGTAACCGTTCGTTTTCTCTCCGTCACGTTATGTAAAGGCTTTCGACGCGTTCGTGGAAGTCTAACGGTCGCGGGCATCCTTGAGTTTAAATCCCGGGGCACGTGGCTACACGCAGGACTTCCTCGGGCATTCTCACGATCGCGAAAATATGCGCGCGCATCACTGTGTATGGGGAGATAGCGGAGCTATGCGAAAGAGATAGAAAGGATCGACTGTGTACACACAGAGACGCTCGAATGATGTTCATCGTTCGGGTCGTAAGACGCCTAGGTTATTAGCGGCAAAAATCATTAACGCGACATGTACACCACTAGCTTCAGAAGTATTTGCCCATCCAAACACTTGTTTCGCTTAATTCAAACGTGTGTCAAGGTTTTTAAGAAATGTGATGTTATTGCAGCATGTGGTTCGGTAGGTTTCAAAATTATTAGAAATGTTACTGAATCGGTAAATACAAGATTACTATTTATCTTCCATTTTCACTTCTTATAGCTGACCGTCTGTGACTTTGAGTGACCTCGTGTCATGTGTCAATGGTGGGCAAACTGCGGCTCCCAAAGCTACTGTCCCTAAGCTAGCTTATTCCCCTGTCATATGTTATACAAACTTTCACCCTATTCCGATGGTTCTGAAGATGTTAAAGGTAGCAACAGTTACTCGTCGGGATTTATGTACACGCCTCGATTGTTAACCCTGAACGTTGAGGTGGTCTCGATCGCTTCAGACGGGATTTCGAATAAATTACAAAGTTTCTGCTACAGCCCATGAATATTTATAACGACTTCAAACATCTAACGTTTCACATATTGCGAATGCGAATGAAGAAACCATAGGCGCTCAATAAGAGGCACAAAAACGAGCCGCCGCGTTTCCGTTTTATGACATCGTTCGTTACTCGTGGTTTCGTAATAATGGTTCTTAAATTAATCGCCTTTGAGAAGTTCCTGCTTTCGTTTCGTCCTCGCGAATAATCCGGTATCGAGCGAAACGGATGCAATTTCTCGGAAGATTTGTAGATCGGCTAGATAAGGCGCAGAAAAAAGAAACGTATTAAGGAAACGGAAGCGGAAGAGAAACCATAGTACCGAAAGATGCAACGATGATAAGAGGGAAAGGAAGAAGGCACGTGGACAAACTCCCGGGGTACCGATAAAATCGTCACAAAATTGTTTTCGTGGCCGACACGTGACAATGGCCCGTGATAGAAACACTTAAGGACGAGGCGAAATTGCTCGGGGGGATTGGGCGACACTCGTTAAACTATTTAGGGCGACGACTCTCTTCGTAAAGGAAATGAGGATATAGAGGGTGAAAGAAGGAGCGAGAAGATAGTGGACGTGGTAGAAGATGGAAGGAAATTGAGAAGGCGAAAGGGAGACAGATGACACAGGAAAAGAAAAGGGAGGCAATATACACGCGGGCGATCGGATCTCGTTGGATTTTATATCTTCCTATCCTCTTACTTCGGTGCTTCTCGCTTCCTGTCCGGCGACAGGGTAATTGAAATTTCCTGACTTAACCGCCAAAAACGACTATAGACAGTGTTCGAATTACTCGACGAACAGGCAAGTGACAGAGGAAGGGAAAAGATAACCTCAAATATTAGGATTTGCACGGTATATCATAATCATACATCTATATCTGGATGAATTACAGGGAAGTTACGGACGTCATAAAGATTGGCCATAATATCTTTCTTTCTCTAAAAATAATATTGCAATCAATATACAAACGACAACAGACTTAGGATGATATTGCGTCATGCGTTGAATTTTGAAATACAATTTCCATTTCCACTTCTTTTATTAGCTATGAGTAAAGTATTTTTCAAAAAAAAAAGTATCATTCGGTTTGAGCAGTCTCTTTTTCAGTAGATTCAAGAAACCGTGGTCCGAGATATTATCTTAATGTACTTACGATGTTAAGATTTACTAGTTTTTTTCGTCCCAGTCGAGATAATTAACGGAAGATAGATCAGCATGATCAATGGTATCGTTCAATAAATTATGGAACAATGACTCAAAATGAATTCTGAATTTTGCGCAGAGTTGGGGAGGGGAGGCAGGTCGAGCTTCCTAACCTCTCCCCGTTACCCTCGAAACGGGCGTCGGGATAAATTAAACGTATCGGTTGCTAAGCTCCCGTCCCTCGTCGAATCTGCATGCCGAAACCGCTCTCTGTCGGAGGTCGAGGACGTCCGGTCGAAATTTCCAATCGGCCAACTCTTTCAACATCGACACGTCAAAAAATCGCCGGTTATCGCGAGGCGAAAAGAGAGAATGGTGGAACAAGCAAGCAAGCCCTTGTACTTAGCTTTTCCTTGAAAGGTGGCGCGCAAGCAGGTGCTCCCCAACATCTGCCCTCTTTGTCTAGGACTGTGGAGCGTTGCATGACTTTTCGGTGTCATACAACTGTAATAACGATCGCGTTGTAATTACTTCAACGTCATCACTACTATAACGTTCTGTACGACTGTACTTGCATCACTATACATTTGTCTTTGTATTTATTGAAGAACAAGATGTACACCAGTGTTTCCCAACAATTTGAATATTTTGGGGGGCAATTAGTAAGTCGTTCAACAGTTTCACCTATGTGGCCTTTCTTATTCGAAGCAGCCATTAATCCTGAACTTTTTCCAAACATGGTTTACTATTATGCTAGGGGGACATCGAGATCTCTGAGGCGTGAAGTGGTTCCACGATCCAAAAAAAGGTTAGGAAACACTGATGTACACCAAATAGTTTGTTAGGTGACAATATGTTGACACTATGTATTAAGGGACAAAACGAACAAACCTCGCATGTCTAGCAGGTCACCTGAAATACAGTCACCTAACCTTCGTGTGTGTGTTTGCCATTCACAAATACCGATAATATTTTTTAGGTTACCTAACAGATGCATTCCAACAACCATGATATTGACCCGGAAATATATACATTATAGGCCTTGTAAATATCACATATGATCTTAATGGCTCAGAATGACCTACCTAAGTATCCTGGAGAAGTCTGTCGATTGCATCCCGACACACCCTGTATACCCACGAGAACGTGGTCCCCTACCAGATGTTCAGTTCCCCCGTTAGACGGCGCGCGGTGTCTGCTTATGGTAAACGGACGGCTCAATTCCACCCCGTTCGACATACGCGGATCGTGGTTGTGCACGATGTGATGACCGTGTTACCAAGGAGGAATAGCCACGAGGAGGAAATCTCCTCGTTTCTGGATAACAAATATCCTCGTGGCCCGTCAGAGAAACGGGGGGTTAACGAACCTATTCATCGTGTATCATTTATGTCGATAGGCGATCGCGCACCCGTTCGTTCCCCTCTCGAGTTTATGAGGTTTTACGACACGAAAAATCGAACGTCTCGTGAGAAAGGTAGAGAAATGGGGGGAACCCATCGTGAGGCCATGCGTGCCGCCGCGGTATGGACATCTGCCCGAAGTTCCGAACTTTCCCCTCTTTTTCGGCCACTTCCTTGCTTCTTGTCTGCCGGTCGCGCGCGTACGTCCCCCCTCCCCACCCTCTTCTTTTGCAACGAGTGGCACGGCCCTTGGGCTAGCAGTCCTCCTTTTTCTTTCCGTTGCTTCCTTCCTTCCTTCCGTCCGCCTGTTGCTCGTCACGCAACAATAAGGTCATTGCGCGTGCGGTACCAGCCGATGTCCCTTTGGGGACCCATGGTCATGGTTTGCCGGGAAAACCAGACGGCACCTAGGACTCCGGGTATTGCTTCTTGTATCCTTTCAAGATTGTATCGCGAGGCCGTCCTGTTGCCGACCGGCGAGCCTGTGTGTCGGGCCTATTCAAGTAAATAGAAGGGACCCAGCTGGACGCACGTAAACTGTTGCCCGGTCAGAAAAACAGGCGGGATGTCCGACGATTCTACCCTGAGAATCCTCAGGTTCGACGATAACGAAGGGTCCGGTAATGATTGGATAGAGGTGAACGATCGGATTATTCTTCCTTTATGGCGATCCCTGACCAATACCCACATTCCGTCGGTCTACGAGAGGAATATTTATGAAGAGACACACACTAACTTATTCAACAGATCCAAAGTGCCCCATAGGAATTTCTTTACAATACGATTAACTCTCTCATCCATGTTGCTTTAGGTCTTCCTTTTTTTTTCGGGATTCGAAACCCGTACTATCTATCTCTTGACACTTGCTCAGGCGATACCGAGGTGATATAGATCACTTTCAACCCATATCTGTATGATCATATTTTAAGGGCCCGATATATCGAGGCCCTTATCGGCGCCTGCGTTGCAACTAAATATTCGTTCGTTCAAGGGTTAATTGGACGATCTCGAGGGAACTGATTAGTAAAGTAGAGGATACACTAAACAAAGTCCTTTAGCATTTCAGGCTCCCAGCTTTCCACATTGTTGTGTGCAAGAGGATTACAGGACTTGCCCAGATACGGGATTCCAATGGGGCGGAAGCTATTCATCAATCGGACAGATTCAAAGAGAGACTCTTATCTAGTCAATGCTTCGTTTCGGCTAACGGGTCAAGACCGTGGATCAACGGCGACGTGTTATCTTTTGCCGTGTGCCCCTTCTCGGTCGCGTGCGACGACTGGCCCCCGTGCCCCGCAATTGATTCCCGTCATCGATTTTCCAAAGTGCAGGGGGACCAGGTGCAAAGATCCATTCGTCCCTGGGCCGTCCGCGTCAGCTGCTACCCCCACCGACCCACCCCCTCTGCTGAGCGCGCGCGAACACGCCTCGGACCAACGAGAGAACGGGGCATGATGGACTCGTTCCTCAATTTGTGCCTTTAAAAAGCTCGTGATGCCGCGACGGGATTGACTGCTGCTGGGCCTCGATGAAAGGGAACGCCCTGGGTACAAAATATGCGGAATTTCGGTGCAGGCCTCGACCACGGGATCCCATATATGAGGTCTGGTTCTATCCTCGGGAGGACAGGTGACCGTGACAAATTGCCCGAACAGAATGCGTTATAACTGTTATACCTATACGGACGAGGGCCTGAGCCTCTTCGCGGCGTTACACGACTTCTTTTGTCTCGAGTGTTCCGGTGCTCGGTATCTAACGTTATGCGGCCCCGAATGTTAATGAACTTTGAGGTTGTGTCGGGAAGGACGGTGTATCGGACGCAGATGGAAATTAGTATCGGTATCCTGATGACGTATTACATGTATTGGTAGAATGTTAGGTTGTTGTATGATAAATGTAATTTTTAAACGATAGAGTTTGAATAACTATGAATTTTCGTAATTGTGCCGGTAATTATGCAAGTGGTGTAAGTCATTTTTACTTTCGAAAATTCTTTCACAATATTAAAATATAAATCGATGTAACGTAAAATAATAGAAGTTAGTGTTTCTATCGTTGTTAATTGAAACGTATGTACACTGACGTGCAAACTCGACTTCCGCTAGAGGAACAAGTGGTGTAGGGTGCAGGACACCATTTGGAATGACTGAAACCTATGCCAAATTAACATTCGGTTTAACATTTATTTCAGTACTTGAAATAAATTTACCAAGTGGTAGAAGGCTCTTCTCCTACGCCACTTTCCCCTAGCGGAAACGGAGTTTGCTTGTGAGGGTACTGACGTGACCCTGGGAAATATTACTATGCTACAGAATGCTATGGTAATGCACCTTGCAACAGATGTTTGCAGTCACTGTGTTGTATAATCACCATAAAATGGTGCCAGCACTAAGAAAAAAATTACATAAAATTAAAAAAAAACCATATTTTAATAAACGAAGTGATTGTTCTTCGTAAAGGTAAGTTTCAGATCGCAAAGACCATATTTCGTCACTAAAGTAAATCATATAATATAACGGTACGTTGACAGATACCTCGCCCCACGTGTTCTCCACGGGGAACCGTCATCACGGATGAAACGTAATACCTGCAAGTTGTTTACGGGCAATCACCGCGTTCGTAGCAAAAAAAGACGGCCGTATCGCCGCGAATCCGTGGATAATGGAGCCCCGTCGCAACGATGGCATCACGAACAGTTACGCGGTAGGACCGCGCCAAGAGGAAGAGGGGGGAACAAGTGCAAGGTAATCGCACCGCGGCGAAATTACTCAATGAACCGTGGACGCGTTTACTCGAGAGTCTGGCGATCCCGCGGTGGCGGTGACTCATGAATGACACCGTGGTGGAATCCGCCTCAAGCGCCGTCAAGGTGATAAGGCGGGGATACAAACAAAAAAAAAAAAGGTTGAATGGAGACTAATACAGGGATACACGAGGCGACGGCGTCGAGTCAAGATCAAGGTCAACCGCGCCGCTTCTCTCGGAATCTTCGTTCGCTTAGGACCACCGGTCGAACACGGATCGTGGAAAAAGAGAATCAACGACGGAATCGAATTTCGCCTCGAAATGTGTGTAAATTCTTGGACAATAAAAAACGGAATTGAGTTTTGCCTCGAGACGCGTAAATTCTTGCGAAAACGATCGACGGAAATTGGAAATATGTATGGAAGACGGCTGGGGTCGTATCGGTTCGGATTGAAAAGTGCCACGTTTGGCGAGAAATTGGACGAGCACACCTATACCTGTTCCACTGACGGCAATTCCTTGCCGGACCAGTCGTCGGCTTTACTACTTGGGCTAAACTCGTTTCGAAAGTATCGATTCTATAATGTGTTCCTTGGAGAACTAAACGTATGGACGAAAGTCTTTTTAATATCTAGTACTTTGTACTATGTTACATTTCAATATTAAAATAATTTTAGAAATAATAATTCTTCAGTTTTGTAACACGAAAAATTGAATCAATTGTTACACATATTTTAATAATGTGGAAAGTTGGAATGCGCAGTAGAAGGCAAAAATGAGTCTGGTGGGGTCCTTGTATGTCCTTACAATCCTTACATGCTGGTCCTAAACCATCTGTCCACTTCCCTGTGCAACTTCTCATACGACAGATCGTATTGTCTATGGAAGCCCTTACGGCCACGTCTCGTGAAACACCTTATAGCTCTACGCGGATATTCCCTAATCGCCAGATCACATTTGACCGTAGACGTGAAAAAATGTTTAGAAATATAGAATCGAGAGTTCTCCGACGATCGTGCTATTACCTGTGGCGGCTGTTACGTGATATATCTCTAATTGCATCATAAAAATTCCATCGGTGTGGAGATAAAACTTTCGTCTTCTAATTAGACGCGGCGCGGCGTTTCCTGTTCATCCTCCTCTTTGTGTCTCTACCGACACACACCGATCGTCTCTGTTCCTCGCAGATGGATCGAAAACGAGACACTCCATCCGGGGTGGAGGACTCCGCATCCCCGTGAAAAGGGAACGGAGAGAGGACACATTACGCACGCGGGGACGAGTTCGTCGGCTGGGTCACGCTCGACGCCGTGTGAGCATATAGGGTGAAGATAGGTTAGAACGGGATAGGGTACGGGAACCTACTGGGTGTATATGTACCTCGCGGCACGAACGTGAACGTGCACGCACGAACATAAAACAGCCGAACCAGCAGAGGCAACGACATCAGGGTAGAAGTCCTTACGAGAGACATCTGGCTACCACCTGCCTCGATGCCCTCGCCGCCACTGCCAAACTTCCCCCCCGATAGAACCCTCCACGAGCATGCGCGCACCCGCTCCTATGACGCATGCATGTGGGGATGCACGTGTAGTCGAGGATGCACGTGTTCCTCCTCTTCTGACCGTCTCTCTCACCGTGCCCCCTCCCCCCGCTCGGTCGGTCTCTGACCAGAGATCGCCAATTGCCCAGGGATTTTTTTGCTGCTCCTCGACTTCCGTGTGCGATCACTTCCGGCAGAGCTTGTAAATTTTGATACTGTTAGGGAACCAGAATCCTGGGATCTCGCGATCCAGGCTGGTTTTTGGATTTTGGACGGAGCATCCATTATGGAACCCTCCGCTAGTGGGGATGAAACAGAAGTATTTAACGTAGAGATCCTTCTGCGCAGTTATCGAGAATTTACTCCGTCGATATTCTTTTAGCGCAATTTTAATTTTTTGCCGCTACGTGGCGTAGATATCGTGTTCTATAACCTCTCTGGTAACCGACAAGATTCTTCGGAATAATTATAAAAATCTTTGAAAATCATAAATTCAGAATTTCGTATTTTACGTCACGTACATTTTTTTATAGTAACGAGAAAAATTCTGATTACAGAAGGGTTAAGTTAACCTACAAATTCCTATAATACGAGATTAAAAATTGAAATCTGCTGTCGGGTCAACTTTTCTCGAGCTCCGTGCAGAGACCAGTCAATAAAAAGTTGTACTGTCGAGTTAACAATTCGATGAATCGGCACAGAAGCAACGGATGGATCGGGACACTAACCCCTCGTTAATAGCGTTATTGTCTACCTAATATCCTCTCTCCCGAGTTCGCCTGACCGACTGAGCAACCCCCGACGCGCCTGGCACATATGTCACTCGAATGCGCGCGCCTCGGCAAAAGCAGTGCGCCTATAGTAAGCTAGGCGATGGAAATTTCCGCAGCCCCTCCGTGTGCCGTGGCGCGCGCAAAAAAAAAAAGAAGAAAAAAATAGGGCGAAGCCCCCTTCGACACGGAGCTTCATCCCCCTCGCCACTTTCTCTCACTCCCTCTCTCTCTTTCTCGAGGTGCCGCGTCGCTGCCACGCCTCAAACCCCGCGGTAAGCATACCGACCAACCAATTGTAAATCGAGGAGAGGAGCCACCCGGTGCTCGTTCCCATGACAAGTGCGCGCACGGCGGCGGCGACGACGACGATGGGTATTTTCTCCTCGTGAATCTTTAATTCCACCGTGGGAATCCGGGGGCCCTGCCCCATCGGGTATCGACCGGGGCCCCCGATCTCGCGGCGAGCCGATCCGAGCGCGCACCTTGCTAATGCCGGTCGATTAGAGGGGGCCCCACGAACCAATCCTGGACACACACACCCCGATTCTGCCCCGTGGGTTCCTACGCCGATGTATCGCGATGAAACGGGGTGTCGAAATGGGGTGGGAAGCTCCCGATGCGACTCCCGGTAGCCGGTCATCGGTTTTAATTGAGAAAGGAAACGGATGAATTGTGTAGAGCCGATCAAAAATATGGCTCACCGTGTGCCTTTAGCGAAACTAGTAGGGGAAGAAGCTTCAAGTGAATACAGGGTGTTCGAAAAAAAGGGTGTGACTTTTTTGGCGCGAATAGTACTTAGTGGAGGAAAAAATATTGCTTGTTGTCACAGATCCTTGGATGAGAGGTGAATGTGGTTTACTATCTTCCTGTATATCTTGAAAACTATAGTGAATATAAAAAAATTGTTAGTAAGATAATTTCATAATTTTTTATTCTTTATAAGAGCGTACAATGAAATTGTTAAAAATTTGTTGTTAAATAAATAAATAAACGAACAACTTTTTAACAATTTCATTACAGACTTTTTATAGAGCATAAGAAGTCATTAAATTTTCATTCTAACAGTTTTTAAATATCTAGTACAGTTTTCAAGATATACAGGAAAATAGAAAAACACATTAACCCTTCGCGATCGGCACACTTCTCTGGTGGCCACTACCAACTAGTCGAAAGCAAGTAATAAATATTTACAACACCTCTCGATCATAAAATGACACATGTACCCAGAGAAAAAGATCATACCGCCCATAATGGCGGCGCTGATCTCAAAGGGTTAACCTTTAAGGGGTGGTTTTTTTTGGTTCCTGAAGAATCAAATATCAGTTAAAACGAAAAGTTACCCGATGTTTCTATCGACGTTCCCTAGACAGGGAATCCCTCTCCCGGAGAGTATAAAAAATATCAGAATTCTCGGAGTACCAAAGATCTCCTGTTAGATGATGCTAAATTTATATGCCATTTTGTCATCCAATACGGGAAGTTATGTCTCTTCAGGACTTACGTCAGTTGTTGCACAACCGAAGAGATACGAAACGAAACAGCCGTAATAGTGACCAGAGCTTCGTCGTGACGGAGAATACGCCTGCGAATATTATAGATCAATCAGAATGTCAAAGGATCAATAAGTTATAACACGCGGAGATGCTTGACTTCCAGCGGCCATTATCGCCGCAGCAGGACACACACACAATAAGAGATCCGTGTCTGCGCGGCCGTTTTCCACTCGACCGGAATCGCTGAGCGCATGGGTAGGCACGTGGTTTCAGCGCGAACAAAGGACCTGGAGAGAAGGAATCTCTCTCAGCCTCTCGAAGATGCTCGCCTGAGCGTCGCCCGCGAGATAATGCAGACACTTAAATGGCAAACGAAGAGAAAAAATGCGCTCGGCCATTATACGGATCGACGGGACGATCGGAATTCAACTGACGAGAGATCATTAGAATTCATCGTGTCGCCTGGGTTGAACGTAAAGGCGGCAGCGTTAGTCTATCATTTAGCCGTCTCCCCCCCTTGACCGAGGAACAATTCGAAAACATATGCTCCGGTGCTTTTCGAAGACTCAATAGAATATAAGTAAGGCGTCGCAGACGTGAGCAAAAGAGAGCGCGCCATGCAAACGCTTCAAGCCTATATAGGCAAAGTCGTTCCAGACTCTGGTCTTTCTTGACTGGAGCAGATGCTGGAAATCAGGCTCGCCCTTGTTGTACCCCGACGATCGGCGTCGTCGACCCTCGAGAAAAACAGAGACAGAAAGAGAGAACGAGAGACGAGTGTACCGAACCCGACATCGGAAATAATGATACGATATATACGACGAGAAAACGGGGTCTGGGGCTCGAAACGGACCAAGGGATATAAAGGTCGTTCCATCTTCGGGATAGGGGGGGGGGGGACTTCCTCAAGGGGTCCCGGCGGGCTCTCGCGAATTGCACGCCGGAACAAACTGGAAATCCCTTTCGAGATGTTTGTTAGTCGAACACGACGGGCATATATCGTTTGGGGTCGTGTCTCTCTATATGTCCCGGGGTGTCGTCTCGTCCGTGTGGTCGTTGCCTTGGCATCGCATTGTCCGTCAAAGATGCCTTCAAAAGAAGTGCACAGCTGCTTAAACGGTTATTTAATTGTCACAGCCGAGACACGATATGCACACCACCGATGGTTAAGGGTATTTAAATGTCTGGACAAGATATCCCGACAAGATCAAGAAGGATCTTGCCCTGGTGGTGTTATCTAACACTAGAGAGAGAGAGAGAGAGAGAGAGAAACGTTTCGCTATTATCGAGCGAAAGAATCGCTCCAGGAGGCAGCCGTGGGGTATTGTTGTTCCCCGTGGGCTGTTTGCATTTTCTCTAAAATTAGAGTCGGCGAAGATCGCGGGAGCCTTCTAAGTTTACTGTCCAAGACCCGCTATGTACTCGCGCCGAGTTGCACCCAAGGGGGATATATTTTTTTTTTAGGAGGGGCGGACCACACGCGCCGCACGTATATCGTATACCCACGAGAGCAGGGACATGGGCCGTGAGGGTTCTGTCTGTCCCTCAATCTAATCTTCCATTAGACATTAATTGAAATTCTCGGAGATGTTTAATGTTATCTCCTTCCGTGATTCAATATATTCCGATATTTCATTCTAACATAATTAAACGTTCGCGTCATAGGCGGCATCGAGCCATTGGTAATGATCTGTAATGGGCATAAGAAACACAAATTACTGTTTTACAAAATCACTATTAACCAAGATTTGAAACTAGATGTTACAACGTGGATAGATCTGGACTGTATCTGAAAGACTGTTAGACTGAGTGTTCGCGAAAATGTCGAGGTTTTAAGGATTTTCGGGGCTACCTGAAAGGATGGGAAGACAGGGCAAGAATAAGGAAGGATGACACAGTTGACTATGGTTAAAGGTGTATATTTGGTATATTTGGTTGTTCAGGGATGAAAGTTCAAATGACTGCAAAATACTTCTCGATCTACATTACAGATCCAATAACAGTTTGATATACGACCGACCGGTAAAGCCTACTTTCCCCCGATCAACGAGTCAACTGCATTCCTTTAGAAACGCAGAGAACGGAAAGAGTCATTCTCTAGAAGCGGTCTACACGAAGCTATTCTTAAATCAGTCGCGAAATCTCGCCGACAATGGATTTCTCCTTGGCGACCAATAAATCCGAAGCGCCTTCGCTAAGAAACCTAATCACGCGTTTCCTGTCCTATTCTGTCCGCGCGAGTGGCATCCTGCGTCACAAGGGGAAAAAAGGTACACAGCCGACGGTTTCGCAGATCAAAAGACGGATTTCTGTGGAATCGTCGGGATAAAAAGTCTCGTCGTCCCCAGGCTTGGACTCTCTCTCGGTCGAAACACGTGCCGACGGATCCTAGACACCGGACACGTGGATTCCTCCTGAACTTAGGTAGTCTCCAAGTGACCTGAACCCATCCTTGTTTCGAGACGTCTGTGTCTATTCCCTGTGCCGTGCCCCCTCCCGCCCTACCGAGGAGGACGATCAGCGCGCGCAGCGGGATGTTTGCAAAGTAACCACGTGTGTGCCTCACGTCCGATAGACACACTCGTTGCAATTCATGGTTTTCCCGTATATTTCACGCTTTTAACGAGCCCACACAACGATTCACGGGATCTCGCCTATGTGCGAAGTCTTCGAAAATTCAACGGGCCCCTTTGTTGCTTCTAGTCACCACGCGGCCTTGATTCCTTCGTTTTTTCCTCTAACGTGATTCCGCGTGTTTAGCAAGCCTGGAATCTCGATTTACAAGATCTACTTTTTTTCCGATTGTATACCGTCGTTTTTAGCCGAACATTCCGGGATAAGAGCGGCTCAGGTATCAGATCTCGTCGATCATACGCGACTGATTCTCGATATAAGCTGAAAAACTTTGCAACAAACAATTTTTGTCATTTAACCTCTTAGCTACGCAGAGGTTAAACGCAGAACAGCATTTCTGTACGGCGAGCTCTGTTACTGCGCAAAAATAATATTAGTTTGAGGCTTTTCACTATACATTTCATTACACTTACGTTAACATAAATTTAATAAAATTACGTTCTGCTTTCATACTCCACACATAAAAACATTTCTGTGACATACACATAATGTACAAGATTTTAAAACACGAGACGACATCGAGAAAAAGATTACATCGAGGGAAGCCACTATAGTGGCGTACTGTAGATAGGAGGTTACCCGACGAATGCTGGACGATTTTTACCTAATCGTGACCATCCCCATATGTGTATGTATAGACATAATGTTGTGTGTATGTGTAGACACAATGTTGTCTGCAAATTTCTCAACGGTTGTGCAAGGACGTTCGAATAATGACCATTGAATATGTAACGTGTACTTCGTGCGTGGACAATACCAGGCAATTAGGCCACTTCAGAAAATAGTTAATATGGCCGACGGCCGGCCAGTTAAAGGACCGAGAGAAGACGCGAACTCGTCTCTGCCCGCAAACGAAATAAATGACTGGGGAATTCTCAACGGGGGCCCCCGATCTGAAACCGGGTTTAAATCTCCCTTAGTCGGGAACGAGTCGGGCCCGGCTGTAGACCTGGCCGCTTCCCTTTGGCTTTGGGGCGATAAACGAGCCTAAAGTGGGATATCTGGCTCGGCAACACAACACGAAGGGATAGTCTCGTCGAAGGAAGGCTCCTCTTCGGCGGAGGTGCCTGCTTTTCTTTTCTGCCTGCCTGCGCGTGTTTTGTCTCTCCCATGCCCCTACACCCCGACCCTCTCAACATCCAACCGAACCCGGACTGGGTGACTTTAAAAAATATTGTCGGGCTTTTCCTAACGCATTTGTAATCATGGGCGGAAACCGGGTTGAAACGAATTCCGAGGGAAAAAAGAATTCTTTTTTTCTCGAATTTCTTTGACGCGTTTTCTGTTGAAAATCAAAATCTGTAGCCCCGTTGACTGTTACACTGAACAGACACATCGTACAACTTGGAATTTTCACCTCATGTAACCAAATGACGTGGAACTTTTTATATATGCCCCCCCCCCTCCCACGCCGCGTTGACAAAAAAGGTTGTAATAAAAAAAGAACACGAGGTATGTTTTGCTTACACGTATCTCAAGTTATTTATGACCTAGCCTAACAATCCTGATGCCAATACGTTCGAACAGAGACTAATCGCATGATCCGTGTCTTAACGGTGTTTTTACAAGTGTCTCGGTTTTCAAATAAATATAAACACCATAATGGATACACGAGAAGATGAAAGCTCGTATTTGTACGAACCGACGGCGGCGTACCAATCTACAGCGAGATAAGGCTGCATCCTTTGATATCGACGCTGTAACGAAGACTTCCGTTGTTTGCGGCGAGATCTTTCAGAAATGTTTGTTGAATGTCCGACGAGGTAGGGAGGGGTTGGACGGTGGCAAATAGCCACTGGCTATGAGCGCGTATGTTTTGATACAGCGCGGCGAAAATAATAAGCGACTCGTTACCGATGACAGATTACGTGAGATACAGGAGAATTTGAATAGGCGAGAATAACCTTGCCACGAAACCTGTTTCAACCTAAGAAACAAGATTGTATTTGTCCTTCATGTTACGTTCGATCCCTCCACGAGAACCTTTGTTTCCCATATCAAGTGACAAGGGACTAATGCCCGAATTGAAGGAAAAATGTCGAAATAAATTGAAGAAAACATTTAGAAACAAATTAATCGAGCAATATAAAATCAGTGAACTAATTATACGAATAGATACATGTATGACAACATTGTCAGACTGATGTCTTGCATATGAATGAACATTTTTTTTTATGAACGTGCAGAATATCGAGGGATTAAAACGAACATTCAATAGGGATTAACCGACAAAGTACTAAAAACTCGTGGAAAGTATAACGGAAAGTTCTTTGTATTTATTGTTATTAGATTCTGCGCAGAAAGGAATTCTGTTCTACCTGTGACAATGAAACATCAGTCTGACAGTGGCCCCCTTATCAATCCCAATAAGATGAATACGTTACTTACGCCTCGGTGGGTGGCGGCGAATAAAAAGACGAGTGGTAGTTAGAAATATCCAGGACCTTCGCCGGCACGAGCAGCCTACTCGACACTACATCCATTCTCATGGGTCCAGTCTTCCGAACGCTTCGACGGATTCGCTCCCGAAATCCACGAGCTCTGCCACACGGTTTCGAAACTCGCACTGTCTAATAACCCGGGTTATTTTACGTAGTAACACCGCGAACCATCATCGAAACTCTGTACCGATGAATGCTTTCAGCCAGATGCCTCGATAAACGTGCTCTCGAGCACAGGCGGCCGTTTTCGCGGGATTTCTAGTCTCTTTACACGATCATATTCGATTCTACACGAGTTTAGTGTGCGACACTGTGTATATATAATCGATCCACGAAGCTTAAAACGCGAAGCTTGTCACGGTTCCCACGAGACTCGCGAAAACATAAGAACTCCGGTGCGGTGTGTCCTCGTCTCTCTTTGTCTCTCTTTCTTTCGTAACAGTGCACCCTCGTGGTCGCTCGCGTATCTCACATACAGACCACACACATACACACACGCCGTTGAGTTCCTTGCTGGCCGTCTTGCTGCGAGAGGTCCCTCGGTAAAACAGAGACGCGATCGTTGTTATCAGTCGATTCGCGGGTGGACGGAAGAGGACGTTGTGTTTGGGTGCACGCGTCGCGACAGTGCGAATAACGTATGTATAATAAACGTTTTAGTGGAAACGTTTAGTTGTCGCGTCGAAAGAAAATTAAAAATCGAAATTTTAATTCGCGGCTCTCCCAGGACACCGTCAGAGATACTGTCGATGGGCTTTCGAGTCTCCGTCGGTGTTGTCCATAACGTTGTGATCCGTGTGTGGGGCGGCTGGTGTGTCGCGACGCGCGCCCAGTATCGAGGCAGGAGTCGCGCGAACTAGGTCCTGACGGATCGGCGTTTAGATTTGAACTGAAGGTATACCCGGCTCGCTTGCCGGGCGGCGCAGACCGATCTCTAACGTGCTCTCTCCCGGTCGCCCCCGGGTCTGCTGGCAACGCGTGGTGGGGAAAGTACGACCGCGGATGGCTAAGGGAATGGGGAAGGACAGGGGAACCCATGGGACGAAGAGATGGTACGGAGGGCGCGATGAAACTCCTGGCCCGACGTCCCCTACGTGCCTTGTTGCGTTTGTGTGGGCGCATATGGTGTGTGTCAGTATCCACATGCGCCCTCGACCGTGCTCATTCAACCCGTGGAAAAAACAGCCGGACGAACGATGCTGCGAGGAAAGGTCTTTCGTTCACCCTTCCTCGTTTTCGAATTAACATGTTAAGCGCCGGGACGAGGTGGAGAAAACGCTGGCCCGCAGGTCTATGATCGAGACTGATGGTTGTCTAAAGCGGAAGGTTGTTTTGTTCTATAGCATTTTTCTCTAACAGGTTGAATAAATATAGGTGGATCGAAGCTTAAGGTACTCTTCGTTTATTTAAACTTGGTACTGTTTTTAGGGACGTTAAAGATTTTATGAATATATTTGTGCCGCGAGTGAGAAACATTTGTTTTCAAATCCCGATTGTAATATTCTTGTAACCTCGGTCGGGTCGATTAAATGATTCGGTACGCTGCTGGCGGACCACGTGACCGCAGGCAAAAATTTTTAGGTGGCGGTCTCTGGGGGCCGCTGCTGCGTTCGACGTGTTAATATTTCGTTGGAATGTGGTTAGACTGGGAGGATTTCGATTGATGTCAAATACGTGTCTATGTCGTTTTTCACTTTCGTTTTGCGGTTCGTTAGTAATAAAGGTGTAATAAATTGTCTGCCCGCTGGACCGTGAATTTTGGCCGACTGTAGCAATTGCAACTAAGCAAATGACAATCTACTGAACAGTTGAATAAAGGGGAGCTGAATGTATGAATTTTTTTTTCTTTAGGTTGAATCTCAACATTTTCTTCCTTATTAATACAGACAATAGTATAACTAAAGTACGTTTTCAGATGTCATTCATTTTCTACAAGTATAATAAATTTGTACCAATAACCTTATTTGTTAAATGATTTGTAGGTAGTTGTTACAGTAGTTTGTTCATGGACGATACAGGACATTATCCATTTACTGAGTTAGCAACGATGCGAAGGGCGCGATGAAATTGAAGCTGTCCCTATGCGCTTCGCACGAGTGTGTTGGTGTATATCTACGCTAGCTCTCAGCCACCCATCGTCATTCATCTCGTGGACAGGACCACCGAAACGCGATATTGTATTAAAATTTGTTATGTAAGGTATAGATTGTGAACTTCATATATTTGCTGTAAACAAATTTTTTAAAATAAAAAAAAAATTAAATAATAGTAACTCTTTATTTATAATATACGTTAAATTGTTTTTACTCCCTCAACAGGATCAAGAAAAAAACAAATGTAATTTTTATGTCATATAGAACAAATTTCTTAGAAAAACTGAAAAATGACAAAATAAATTTGCAAAGTCCAAAAGTGGACATAGTAACGAAACAAAAGGGGTCCCTCAATTTTACTTCCGTTCCTCAACTTTTTTTTTTAAGTAAAACAAAATCAACCTTTGCAATGAAGAACCCGTCAATTCATCATTAATCGATACATACTTGCGCCAAGATTCCAATAATAATTGCTTTCGAAACATTCCGATAGAGGTTTCGCGAATCAGTAAACACACACGAACAAGAATTCTATCGTTGTTTCTTTCTTTTCATCGAAGAGCTGACGACAGATTACAATCACTTATTGTTGTCCATCTGAACACAATAGGCTATCAAGAAGGTTTTCAAAACGAGAATCCGAGGAGTCGAACTGCACGCCATCGAACTTTTGTTTCAGAACTCGGAACATTGTAACATAAATCGAATAAAAATTTACTGTATAATTTACTGCAGTTGCACAGTGGAATATACTGCGCATTTTCAAAAGCTTCGATGTCCAGGACAAGAAAACTTCCTGTTACGTAAAGGCAGCTGTCGCCTGTGCGCGCGCGCTCGAGCGCTAAAAAAAGTACAGAATCGTTTCCGAAGAATCCTGAGGTCACATTCAGAGGAAATAAGGGATACCCTTGTTTTGATTCGACTCTGATCGTTCTTTAGACTCCGAAAGAATTACGAGGATCGGTCCGTCGTAACCACCTTGCTTATGTAATCGATTTAGAGAACATCCCCTAGATGTGCCGGGTACGTAGTTAGAAATAGGGTGTCCACGAAGAAAAATTCGCAAATTTAAGATTTTCAAGGATTTTTGTAGAAATTACAGAATAGAATATCTTGTGACAATGATTTCGATCAGTCTTCTATTGAATAACCTCGTTACTACCCCACAAACTTACTGATCTAATACTCTTTTCGATATTGTTATTACGAAAATCCAATCTGTCATCAAAATTATTTATTGTAAATCGAAAGTTCATGAACATTTTCGATTCTCCAAAGCTTCGTCTGGCCGAAGAATCGAGACAATCTAACGTGTAGAATTTTATTATTTGAACAATCTTTTGTAAGACCATCTGGCTAAGATACTATGTAGAGTCAACGAGTTAAAGCTTCTAGGTGACCTAAATCCCTCGAATTATTCATTTTTGGGGATCACCGAACTCCACCGTTTACACAAGACAACGAGTACACAGTGGAAACATATGCAAGAAGTAGTCTAAACAGTATCTGGATTTGTTAATAATTTGATAAGTTTGTCGAGGTATGTTCGGGCTCGCCTCCAAACTAAAGGCGATCGCTACGGACACTCTGTCCGCGGTACGACAAACAATATCCGACAGGGCAAGAAAGACTACGATTTCGAAACAATACGTGTTCGTGTGTGAAAACGTTTCCGTTGCATCAACGCCACCGATCCATTCTTGCAGTACAAACACAGGTGTTGGGCGAGAGAGGCACCGTTCGTGTGTGTGTCTCGTGAGCTCGTAAAGCGTGAATGCAATCGTAAGTCGAAGGAAACGGCAACGCATAAAGTGAAGTTACGCGGTATTCCGTAGCAGCGTGACAACAATTGGGGATTCTGGATGGGCGGTAAAGAAGATTCCTCGCGGAAGCGGATGTGGTAAATCTCAGTTGGTTCGCGAGCACCACCACGTAGGCACATAAAAAGATAGCTCTCTAAACGATCGACAGAATAAAAGCTTTTTTCTTGTCAGAATTAAATCCAAATTGAGATGGTCAGATCATCAAAAACCTCTTTTGAACTGAGAATTGCACACTTGTTACGTGGAACAAAATTTTATAGGATAATGAAAGTAGCAAATTCTGGAATATCAATGAAAACTGACTTTCGAAGAATATCCAGGCAGCAATTTCACTTGGATGAATACATGACAGCTATCGTAGATGGGCTTTGCTTCTGCCCAGAGCAAAATAGACCAATGAGATGACAGTCACGTGACAAGCCAAGCCGCCATCTTTGTTTGAACGTATTTATCCATCCTCAAGAAAACGAATGAAAAGTAAATGTATCATATATCTTCGCTTGTACATTTTAAACTTAACATCTGGTTCGAATAAGAATACTAAAACTCTTAATTGTGTGGTACATTTAGTATAGGGCTAATGAGAGCTCTATCATTCATGATATGACTCTTCGAATAGTATAACCTGTATTTTTCTATACCAAATAGGGTTAAACGTCACTGTTCCCCTACAAAGCCATTCTAATATCGCGCGTAGGTCCCGGCAAATGGGGTGGAAGTCGGCGATGATTCGTGAAATGAGCGAGTTACGGGGCCAGTGTTTTGAAAACAAAAGACAGACGCGTTGCCTGTGAGAACGTGGTTTAATACCGGTGAATACTGCTTCGCTCGGTGCACGCCTCGGGGTGCGTCTGCATCGTTGTTCGCGAATACTTTCCCACCGTGGAGTCTGTGGCTGGAGCAAGCGTCGACTGTACAGGTCGTTTCTCAATACGTAAGAAGTATACGAACGACGAATTTGGGATTTACGATTGGAAAAACGAGAGAGTTTCGTGTAAATTGCATGTATTACCTTTAATGACACTAAAAGGATCAGAATTTCCGTCTCCTGATGGAAGAACCTTGTAACCAAAAGAGGATATGTACCATAACCCCTTTCCTTACGATATCCTTGACGTCCACAGTTTTCAAAATTACTTCATTGTTACTAGTTTCCCAGAAATGTTAAATATTAATATCAGCCCAATAGTATGTAACTTCGACTCGAAGAAAACGAATAATATTCATATTCAGGCAAGGGGTTAAAAAAGACCATATACATATAACTTTCAATTTTTTGAACAATATTGAAATTGTTTGGAGTATAGAATGTATGTTTAGATAAAATGTTCCCCTGGTCTTTAAGGATCTAACACCTAAGTACACCCGCGTATTGAGAAGCGGCCTGTATATCCGCAAACAGGTCATGGTATTCTTGTGTGACGTGCATTCGTGACCCACGCGGCGCTACAACCTATTTTCTGTACGTTCGTTCGCGTGCAAATAGCATTACACGTATTGTAGTATAGTTGTGAACACTGTTCTTTGAAACCCTGGAGCATTTCATTATTAAAAACATTGTGCATTTACAACATAATAATTGTTAAAACAAATTCTTTATCTAAATTGTATAAGAATATGTATCTGAACGAACTTCTATCGTGCTAGTCAGTTCACTCTACGATACCAAGCTTCATGAGATCCTGGTGCCAACACCATGGGTGTCCGCGTCTTGTGCAACGCCAGAGGGTGTGGGCACCGAATATTTTTCACCTGACTGAACGGGGAACTCGGCAGAGTGTACGTTTACCCGTGATCAGATTCGAATCTACTTGATCTCCACTTTGGGACAAAGGAGATAGTGTATCAGCCTGAAAATCAGAAATTTTTTAACTCCGACCATTTATCAATTATTATCTAACATTTTTATCGACCACACGAATATCATTCGATTTTCTGGCGATTTCTCGGAATATTGATTTTCATATGGAGACAAAAATGGTACGCAAAGATTAGCAGGACACCCTATAGACCCAATTCAGCATCAGGTCGTAGCAATGTCAGTTTGCCCGACCTTAGCTAAGACCTTGAGACGTTAAGAAATGCAACCGTCATCCGGCTCGGGGAAAATATTTGCAAAACGTCCCACCCACTATTCGCCGAAGATACGTTAGCTCACGATTGATGGGCGTCCCGGAAGATTAAAATGGAATTCGCAGAGACGCCTTTACTGGGTCAGCTCTTATCCAAGCCGCCTCCAACAGCCATTCGCGTAATAGTTGCAGACACAAAGCTTGTGACATCGCTATCAAGATATAAACAATTCAAGACAAATATTTTTAATATAATGAATACCAAAATGCTCCAAAGTATAGTAAAACCACATTTTACGTTCTTACAATATACATATGGTCCTTCATAACATGTGTGCCTTCAGCAATTAATTGAGTTCATAAAAATGACCAAAGAGACGCAAATTCGTACCATTTCAACTGTATGCCTCTATAAATGGCAAAGAAGAATCATTACAGCACAATGTGCACACTCCACAGTATTCTCGGTGGTCGGGCCGCGAGTGTCGACCGTTTATAATGCGACAATATTCATTAGCGGTGGGAAGTTCCCTGTGGAAGTTCCCAGGAAGCGTTTATCTCGCGTCACGGAGTCACGGCTAACGAGGAAGACGAAGAAGGACAAGCCGGGGGGACACTCTGACGGTTGCTAGGAGACGCTCTCACACAACTGAAGAAATCGGGTGAACGCGGAATCCATAGCAATTAAAGAAGTTCCTCGAAACATACCGCGACGCACGTGGCGTTTGCTGGCCCCGGTGTGAATTGGTCTTCACGCGCACGGTCGGGTAAGGTTAAGCGAGAAGAATAAGCCAGGAGAAGAGAACGAGACGCGGAGAGTGTACGGACAGAGTGGAAACGAGTAGGAGGAGAAGGAGGTGACGGTGGTGGGACACGGAAGAGAAATGAGGACGCGTGAAAGACGAAGAAACGAGAGGAAAGGGTCCCGGAGGTAAAAGCGCCGAGGCAAGGCCTCGCGATTTCGACGTTGCGTTCTGAGAACCGATCGGCTCTTGAAACGCAAAGGACCAACAAAAGGAGGAGGAGAGGGAGCCACGTGAAGTCGACATTGATCCGTTTGCACGCCGGATTTAAATGCAATAATGACGCTCGGAATCACCACGCCTGTACTCCCTCCCACTCTGAGAAATAAAACTGTTCATTAAGACTTAACATATCGGAGCAGTCTTTGTTAATCGATCCGTGTTTGGGAATCTTAAAGAGTTAAGAATCACTGGGATTTCGTTATCTCGATTAAGTTCGCCCACTCTGCGCTCCAATTCTTAACTGTTCTTACTCCATTTTTCTAAAGAATTTAGTTAATCAATCTATATACGTGTGTCTCATTGGCCCAACGAATACAAATTTGCCGTAATATAAAGAAAATTCAATTGTATCTCCAAATACGAACAATTACAAATAAAATTTTGTTAAATATTGTAATAAACAGCTATTCAGTAGATGATATTATAGTGTGTTTGATTATTTCACTACTTTCCTGCTTTTATACTATTAAACTTTGTAAACTTTAAACTCACCTTTCTCGGTTTAGGAACTAGTGAAGATGGAACATTAAAGAACTAGAGCGATACACTGCTGCGAACAGCTAACCTCGAATTTTGCAGTTTTTGTTTTCTTATTTCTTGATGGATTTGTACCACACGGTTGCAATAATGAGGCATTATTATTAATATTAAGGTAATTAACATAAAGTTTTTAAAATAAATGTCTCGGTATTAAACTTATGTTTAAGTATCTACCTTAAATGTCGGAAGACTATCAGCATCCTAACCTCTATTATGGACCCACTAGACCCTACTGTTTTCTACCTGGTGACAACTTTACAACAGTCGATCCGGTAAATGGCTGAGAATCTGTCTAGGAGACGATGCCCCAAACAAATTACTTAGCCCCGTCTGAAGCGTGGCATTCTCACGGGATAATTGTACGCCGATATATGCGCGAAATAGCAAACGGCAAAGTACTATCAACGTCTAGTTCATTTACCAGCTCGCCGAGCATTGTGGGGGCCATTCAAGCCGACCGGATACGAAGTAGACGTAAACACTAAATACATAGAATATGGAAATGAATGCAATGCTCGTGGAACAGGTCACGAAATTCTTTGGTCCGGTCCCGAGACCCCGGGCCTCCGAATGAGAGAAAAATAGAAAAAGACGCACACAAAAAAGACACGAGGCCTTACACACCATTCATACGCTTAGCGCTTGGGAAGCGCGAAAAATTATACCGAAATTTTTTTTTCTCTTTGTTTTCACTTTTGCGATTAGCTGCACGCGTGATTACGACAGCGAAATTGCACGGTGACTTTCATTGATGCCACCCAAAAAATGATCGTTGCTTTAGTATGCTTCGCTAAAAAACGCACGAACATACGTGTTACCGTACAATTATGAATAAAATACAGCGTATTCCCAGTTTTATAATCACGCTTTGTTGATCTTATAATCGCATCGCCATTCGCTATCCGTACCGTACCCTGAGGCTAAATGATGATAGGCAGGCTATACTTCCGCCTTGCTGTAGGCGATAGGAGTGTGGGGGGGGGGGGGGGGGGGGAGGCAGACGCAAGCCTCCAGCCAATGAAACGATTGCAGAATCGTGTTCGCCGCTCTTATGTACTTTTCTCACCCTTTTGTTACGCAAAATTCGGAATAATTATTATATTTCCGTGGAACATACTCTGCCCCAGAAGGACCCACAGTTTATATGACATTACCGTTATCGCGTCGTTTATTCGAATTTTCACATGATATCGTCAGTAACAACGGAGATGCACAATACGACAGATCCAGTACAAAAGGGGATGCCTTCTGCCGTATACATGTTGGGAAGAAGGCACCAGCGATACGCGTAACTCCGAGAATGGACGCAGGTCGTTTCACCGATGCAGACAGGTTTTTCCCTTTGAAGTGTGCGCGGCGAGTTCGCCTTCCGGGTTCTCATTCGTTCCGGGCGGCGACGTTCTGTGCGTTAACGGTGGGACAGCGCCCTGAGCGATTGAGAACCGCCGGCGCTATTGATATTCGTGCAAGGAACACACGCGGACACCCCATAATTTTCGTCCGTATTAACGCGCGCGCGCTGCGCTCCAGGAACCGCGAATCCCCGACTGGTATTGCGGTACTCGCGCCGCGGATGGGCTTGGCCGTGTCCGTAACCTGGCCAAAAACTGGCATAAACTGTGCTCTTCCTGTACTGGATTTTCAGGAGGTTCTCGAACCTGCCCATGTACATAATCGACCAACCTGTTTCTCGCGGCTTCGTTCGCGTCGATTTTCTTGGCATTTGGCAAAATTACTTTTTAAACAAAATTGTTAAATTAAATTGTACAAAAAAGAAAACATAGATACATAGTATATTATTAAATTTATCCCCGCTTATTTGGACAGCCTATCGCCCCCCGGAATTTCAAAAAATCCTGACATTTTTATAAAGATTGCTTTTCAACGCACCTCCCATTTTTTACACGGACGATCTGTGCACTTCAGATACAGATCGTACAGTTACGATTCAAAGCTACAGGAATCCGTTAGATAAAAATGCCTGATAAAAACGCCACCGTGCGGAGGTTCCGAGGCGTGTTGGTCCGAGCGCACTGACCACCGAGTAATTAACCACGTCGGCCGCGTATTACGGCCGAGACTTTACTCGGGGTCTCGTTGCGCGCAACGAGCGTTGTACCCGATCGCGGCGTGTTAATTATTGAATTAAGAAACACGTGTCCACCGTTAATGGGGCGGCTGCTGCCACGATGCGAGCGACTGCGGAGCAACGGGAAACATGCACGAAAGGATTACTCATGTGGTCGTCGCGGCGTAACTCGAGCCACTCGCGTATCTCCATAAATATTGACGGAATCGAGAGCTCTGGAGAGGAAAAAGTGGGGACCCTAACTGGGGGGATACGCTCAGTGGCCCACTAAATCTTATTTTTCGGAGTAGAAAATCAACTGATCTTTCAAAGAAGAAAGAAAAACGGGGAATTCTTTGAATCAAAGAGATAAAGCTATTCGAGGTTAGGTTTCGGTTGCTGGATACACGCGGTAGTATATTGGAATGTGCTTTTTTTTTACCTTGAAAATAACTCAACGTTAACGACCAATATTACAAGGTTCGTTCAGTTATGCAGACCCCTTACATTTAAGCACCGAGTCTCGTACAAAAGATAGAAGGTACGTTTGTCCAAATCCGTACACCCCTTTCTTGTTGGTAATAGTAGAATCTTGAGACTTGCTGACGAACCCTGTCTGTTGCATTCTATAAAGAACGGGTACGCACGGTGACTTAACAACGGGAACAAATAAAGGTAAGCATGATAATAGAAGGGGGCGAATTCAAGTAAGTTCGTCTCGTGGGGTTACCTATGTATGCTTACTGGTTATCTCGATACTTGCATGGACGTTCTCGTTCATATGCATTTTTTTGACCCTGCAGGAACTATATTTTAGCAACGAAGTCAAGAATGGAAGTTTTTTTATCACATATCCTGTTTCGAAATACAAATTATCCCGTACAACTGAGTCTCTACTTCAGTCCTTCGTTATGTATTAATTTTCAGTTAGATAACCAGTATCGGATGACAATACTTTGCTGGATACACACGTTCGCCCACGTACTCAAAGGGATCACACACCAGTATTATCCAGGGAGTGAAGTCAGCTAAGCAAAGTCAGGAGGACGTTGGATGAAGGTGGTGGGGGGAGGGGGAGGAGGCATGCCAAATATAGCGCCGTAATGCAACATAACGATGACATCTGCGAATCGCTGGCCACTGGCAGACATTTTTATCAATCCTAACGTCGAGATTAAAGAGCATCCTGTCGCGGCCTGACTGGGCTGGCAGGCAGATCGGCAGACACGGCGATTCGAAGCACGACAATGTCTGTTTGCGCTAGTGAGTCGCGCCCGTCAGTGTGAGAGAAGACAAATAGAAGACAGCTGCCGTGGTTCATAGAAACGAAACGAGACGAGGCGAACCCTCCTCGTCTCTTTCACCCGGCGATGATGCGTGGTGCGGTGTTCAGCCGCGAGTACCCTCGACTGCGGGACCCACCGAGCAAATCGAGGGAAAGGGAGGAGGAATACGCGAGCGTATATAGATGTGTGGGAACAGTCGCAACTGAGAGAACGGAACGAAGGATAGAATGTAAATATCGGTAGAAGAAAATATAGGAAGAAAGGCGACGTACCAAAGCGAAGTCACAATACAGTAAATCCTCGTTGAGTGTTCGAAGGCTCCTCGACACTAAGCATTAACCCTCGGGGTATCGACGTTTTAAACATTCGTAGAAACAGCGATGTCTGCGTCCGTTTGAAACCTTATGCATCCTTATTTTGAAACATACTTTCGAACGCCATCGTTAAAAAAGACGAGATGTTGAGATTCACGGAGAAAATTGAGGAATTAACCCCACAGTGAGAGGAACGAAGGGAAACCGCGAGGGCACGAGAGAACGAATGAAAAGAAGAAAACGGAAATGAGATTGAAAGAAAACGCGTTCGAAAAAAAGAGGAAGAGTTCACAAAAGGTGTAAGCAGAAGAAAGGTTGAGGAAAGGGGGAAGAAAGAGAGGGCTGCGCGCAAGAGGAAAGGGAAACGGAGCCCGCGGCGGCGGCCCTGTGCCCGAACACACCGCGTGCGCTATGCGCGGCGTCTGTTTGTCCTTGCGTCTCCTGGTTGAACGCGCCGCCGTGCCATGCCAGTTGCCATGCCAGACACACTGCGCGCGCGCGCGCGCACGTCCCGTGGGTGACGTCACTCCCTGGGCAGAGGCGAGTTAATACTGATAAAGTGGAAGCGTGACACGCTCTTTAGGAGACGCGGGGATCAAACGGAGATTCGCGCATCTGGCAAAATTATGTACCAACAAAACTGTCGAACCTCGATTATCTGAAACGATCGGTCGACAAAATGTTAGGTTAGGTTCCGTGTCCGCACTCCAATAATTATTGATCGAGCAAATCTCCCTATTTCATCCCTTGTACAACGATACAATACTGGATGGTTCATTGTTACTTCCACGCCTACCTTTATTAATAAATAAGTTTTCCGTTCGATGGAAAATCTTTCCCTTTCGAAATGCGCGGGAATGGAAACTTGAAGCGGGTTTCTCCGTTTACTGCACGGGAGACGTACTGAGTTTCACAAATGCTTTTCCTTTGTGATAATTAGACTACGGATTTTAAGTTTAATTTAAAGTTCGTTTTGAGTGAAAAGTAAAGTTCATACTAATGTTTACGAAAATGTTTACTGTATTGTAATTTGCACACTCATGTTCATGATAAATGCATGATATCCGCAGTCTATTAATAATGATTGGCAACGAACGGATATTATAACTGTTAGTACAAAAATTGTGCAGAAACAGCCTATTTAATTTTTTATATAAATATAATATAATAATAAGGAACAATAATCAAGCTGGGTTCCGTAAATATACAGGCATCAGGCGTGCTTCGAGTACTCGGTATAAGTTGTCAATGGAACGCAATATGGGCGATACATGCGATGGGGTGGGGGAATTAGCGAGGGTCATGTAGATTCTTGAACGCTTGGAAACTCGAAATGGAGTAGGGGGGTGGATTCGTACCATCTGGACTTTTAATATCAGGGGTCGAGTCTAGATCACAATAAAGGGGAAAAAAAAGTTAATGAACAGAGGTCAATCTATTATTCTATTCTTGTGGTTCTCGATTTCTGATTAAATGCTTACGCTTTGTGCATACTAACGGGCAAATCTTTTTTCATTTGTACACTTAAATATACTGGGTGTTCGTCACAACGTGTATCCACGATTTTTGGACCACCTATATATATCATTAAAAAATACATCTGTTTTAAGTTTTTGCAATTAAGAATTTAAATATTTATATGTTGAATTGTATCACTACGAACTGAACGTTACTATTAAATATTTTTACAAGATTGTTAAATGTTAGAATTTATTTATTAAAATTTGATAATATTACTAATTTAAAAATTTAGAAACACATATTTCATACCGTATAATAGTGGTCACCATTAAATGGGGCGCCATCATGCATAAACCGTGAATGTCACCTTCTAATAGGTCAGGGAAGCTGTTGTATATGAGAACAACCGTCTCAATCGCTCGACAGAAGCGATCATAAACGAAAATCTAAGGTTATGTCGACAACGGCTCTAACGTAGGTATTCAGGTTCTCTACCGAAAGTGTTAATAATTTTAAACGCTTGGAAAAGCGTGAAACCTCACGTGGAACTGACTTTCTGGGAATAACTTGTTGAGGAAGGAATTTTGTCGGTAAGTTTTATGGCCGTTCCCGGCTGCTTTGCTTTTACTGCAGAGCAAATACAAGGAAACGATACGCTGGCTGATGTTACGTCGGAAGAGAAAGATTCAGTTTGCGAGTATATATGTACATATACGTATCCGCTGTTGATCGTGGCTTTCCAAGTCACATACGCGACGCCTATTAAACGTTAAGTAGCTGATATGGTTATTGCCCGCGGTTCAAGCGCCACTTTCGCTAATAAACGGTCCTACGTGAATCGCCTAATCTGTATAGTCTTATCTTGCAATTTACTGTAAGCCACAAATAAATAACATTCGTTAATTGCCAACACGATGTTAACAATAACATATAAATGTTATTAAAGTTTGTTAAAGACTTTATTTTACTGCACGTTTTACGTTGTGTAGGCCAGATTTGGCCAGTGTATTTGAGGGTTAATAGTCAGTCTTCATATTTCATGCGAAATAAAATGTTGGGGTACTATTCGTTACTATTTTCAAATTGTAAATTAAACGTTGGGAATTGTAGTGATTACTGGCTAATTGTTAACATGCGTTGATATGAAGGAACGGCACCCTCCATTTCCGGAAATATAATATATAAAATTTTAGACGAAGCGTCTGTTGGATAAATGGTGACAGTATACCCCCATAGTCCTCAGGATGTAATAGCATAACGATAACGTGTATTCTGTTACGTTTTCCTTACGCGAAACGTGGCGCCAGCATGAGCGCACCACGGTCGATTGTTTCTCTCGAATATTTTCTTTCGAAAAGAGAAAGCTGACCCTTCCAGAAGAGTTCGCCAGGCGTTACCTTATACCTTCATGGGTTACCGGATCCGCGGATAAGAAAGACGATATCGATGCAAAAAACTTCGGCAGTGCGATAGCGGCTAACCTCGAAAATTGTCCGCAGGGCCAGACATGGGGATTCTGTCGAATCATAAAGTCGTGACCTCGTCACCGTGACACGCAGAAATTTTATACATAATATTGTAAACACAGAGAAGTATAGCAATTATAATTATGCCCGATATTAGTCAATAGTTTGTTTAGAAGATAACAACTGCTGTTATCAATATGTCCACTAAGACATCGTTGATGACAAACGTGTTATTTTACTCGTAGGTACAAGGTCATAGATTAATTACTTACTATCTATATAATTATTATTAATACTGACGATAAAAAACGTATGTAGATGAACAAATACAATTATTAACAATCATTTAATTATTAGGATAAATTTTGTGACACCAATTTCCGTTGTAGCTACCGGGACAGTTAAGTAAAATAGCACGATGATAAATGTGTTAATAATTGCACAAATGTTTATGGTTAATTCAGAAATCGTAACGATACACCTGAATAGCGAGCCACGTGAAAGAATGTGTCTATTCTTTGTATTTCGATGTATCTTATGACCTAAGGTGAGAACCTTGGGGTACATTGCGCTCCCTTCATATATGTATATACTTGTGTGCCGTGTAATACGAAGACAGAAGTTACAACATATGCAGAAGCGAGAGGGAAGTGCGGAAGCTGGAAAGAGAACGGTACGCCGGTGAGCGAAAGATGAAAAAAGACAAGGAAAGAAAAACTCCGGGACCGGTGCATGTTCCTCTACGCATGCCACGTGTTTTACCACCTGCCTTGGGCTAGCGCGCTCGATAATATAAAAAAATATACGCACGGAACATTTAAATACACGGCTACCGCGAGAACCCTCCAGATAACAATGAACGGTCTCGTTTCAATGTGTTTCGCAGGACTCGTCTAACTTGAACACTGTCGCGAGTCATTCGATAAAAGTTCAAAAATAATAAAACCCGATCTTCGAATATTTATTAAATATTCTTTTATCACAACCCAAAAGTACCTACATAGATACACATTTAACATTTACATATTTATAGGAAATAACATATGTATATACTTTTCTTAAAGAAATAAATAAAAACGCCACAAGAACAAATTATTCGCGCGAACCGTTTGATTCTACCACTCGATATTCCACCAGTTCGTGACCCGAGTTTAAGGCCAGGAAAAAAGACAACCGATAGATCCGATTGCGATACGAACCGGAATTTCTGCCGCGTACACGTTTTGAATTGAAACTCTATTAGGCTTTCGAAACATGTAATTGTAGCCACTGTTCGAGCAACATGACATAATTGGCATCGACCTTAATCTATGTTTATTATGGAACGACGAGAAGGAGGACAGATCGTCGAGAGAGAGAATGACACGGTGACGACAATTTCAAGTTTACGAGAAAGAGATAAAGAGACTCACTTCTTTTCGGCAAACCGCATATCGTTCAGTGCTGCATCATTCGCTGAAGACCACCCGATCCACAAAACCACGGTCGTCAGATGACGAATTAATCACTATAAATCTCCTCCGGTCGACGAACTCGACAACATGGCCGAACTCACCCTCCAATAACAAGAATTCGCAACCTCTAAGGGAAAGGACGCACGGAAGACTGTGTCAAGTCGCGAATGCTCTTCGTCGAGTACGTACGGAAACGAAGGACGTGATCCCCTTGACTGTACGCGTTCAATACGATGCTTTTGTTTATACACAAGAGTTGACAGGAGTGACTTAGATTTCAGGTCGCTGTGGGTCATTTGGCATTCACACTGTACAGGGTAATTTTTCGCACCGAGAATTGTCGGCACGATACGCTTGCTGCTGCCATGTGTTGCTCGAATGATGAACTATATTGTCCTCTGTAGATAAAATACAAATGTAGATAGATACAAAGGTGCAATAAACGAGCTTCTACTATACCTGAATCATGTTTTGTCGGTATTGTCGGGTATGACACTAAATGGTAATGGACGCTAGCGCCCCCCTAAATCGGGTCGCGAAAATGCATCGCATGTCAGGACCTCTGTGAAGTTGGCCGGACAATTATGACTTTTTAACGTTTCATTATACCCAACGATTGGTGGTTGATTGGTCGTCGATTGGTGGTCATTGGTGGCCTAATTACAACATTTGGTGGTCAAACGACCTTTTGCGTTTCTGCTTTCACTAAACCCTCGCAGAGCAAAATCGGTTACGAAATATAAGTTTTATCCACCAAAATGTGTTTCAATATTCCTGTATTCACTTCTCAGCCAATCACAGGTTTTGATGCTTGCCTTACTGCAGAGGTACGAATTTTCATATATTCTGCTTTAATTAATGACCACCAAATGTTTCAATTAGGTCACCAATCATTAGCACACCTTTCTAGATCGATTGATTCATCCGAAAATACAATCAATCCAGAAATATCTGTTTTATCAACTTTAAGCGTGCGTTGGTACACCTGTATCCTGAAACTGCCAGATGACTACATCGGTTTTTTCATTTTTTATAGAAACTAACTATCACCAAATGTTGTAATTAGGCCACCAATGACCACCAAACGATTACGCATCGATTGGGTATAATGAAACGTTAAAAAGTCACAATTACCCGGCCAACTTCACACAGGTCATGTCAGGTCTATCTTTATATCTAGTCTTTGTCATCTGTCAAATGCCGGTCAAAATTGCACACAAGTTCCCGCGCAAAATTTATTGTTAACACGCAATTTTTACTGTTTGTTGTTAACGTAGAAAGTTTTCATTGTACAATTAAATATGAAATTTCGTTGTAGAATGGTGGACGTGGTTGCTATGAGAGACTTTACGAGTGAGTTTAACCGTTGTAGTACATTTTTAACCCTTTCTGACGTTTCTGCAAATGTTATTTGTTTACAGTGACAGTTTCCAACAAATGATCATGAATAGACTGCGAAGACATAAGGGAGTTTAGTTCCACTTTTTGCAAATTAATCTATGAAATTGTGAATTTGCATAAACACCTACATTTTAATCTGGAATAATTTATTATTCTCAAATGCATTTTCAGTTGTATTTTTACGATGTAATTCAATTATAATTAAAGCATGTTATTTCAATTCGGAAACATCCATTTTACTTCCCGTACATACTTTTAACTTGAAAAAGTGTTTAAACATAGAAAACTCTATTTTATTTCAGATATTATTAACATTCTTTCCCGATTAACAAAACAATGTACATTGAGATTAACAGCGACCGAGCTGTGCTTTAGCGTCGGCGACGATCGAATAACAATGGTATGGGCAGAATTACGTCAAAATCATTTCTTCACCGAATATGTTTTGAACGGGGTTACCGAGGAACAAAATGAAATTTATTTAGAATTTGATGCGACTATGCTAGCAAGGTCTTTAAGTGCTTTGAGAATGACCGCAAAAAGCGTTAAAATCAAACTAACTAATAAACGGCAACCTTGTCTGTCATTGGAAATCGAACTACCTTCGTTGAGCATCGATTCGAGACAATGTTTGCACGATGTTCCAGTCAGAGTTATACCCCGGCGAGAATGGCCGGAACACCAAGCACCAAATATACCGGAATTCGATGTAAATTTTGATACACCTTTTTCCTATACGTTTACTTGTACTAAATTTTGGCATAAAAATAATTCTAGAGTAGCATACATAGGTCATTTGCCACTGTATCATTTATGTATTTTACATGACAGCTTGTATTGGTGAAAAAGAAAAAGTACACTCGTAAACTTCGACCCCTG
The DNA here is from genome assembly GCF_001272555.1 of Dufourea novaeangliae. Classification (NCBI taxonomy): domain Eukaryota; kingdom Metazoa; phylum Arthropoda; class Insecta; order Hymenoptera; family Halictidae; genus Dufourea; species Dufourea novaeangliae. The sequence goes on along the minus strand of NW_015373896.1, from coordinate 5,186,500 downwards.
AAATTTGAAAAACAATTTTGCAGTCACCTAAAGAAAATGTATGAGTTTTTTCTGATAAAGTTTCAGTGATACATGTATGCTATTTTATGTTTGCGGAGATCTTCGTGCGGATGCAAGATTCATTACATCTTCATACATTTTAGATATCGTTGGATATGCCGCAACTTAAACATGTAAGAAATATTGTCGAGAGAATGAAGAACATGAGTCCGCGATTAACGTTAAGTGCCGACAAGTCCGGCACGTTTGTGCTAAAAATTGACACGGATAGTGCAACGGTTTCTACACATTTCCAAGATCTACAAGTTTGGAGCTGCAGTCAAAAAGATTGCAACGACAAAATATCGGCTACCATAGACGTTAAGAAGTTTTATACGTTTCTGGGCTGGGATATTGTACATCCCGATGGCGTAAAATGTAACATGCTTGAAGACAGAATGGTAAACTTACATTTACACATGCAAGATCATTTGAAAATACATTATTTTATTCCTGCAATGACTACTTGAGCCATTCTTCATGTTATAAATACTGCATGTAACGAAATTATTCGAAAACAACATAAATATATATTCGTTTTTTTATATAATTTGTCTTCCCTTACTTTATTCCTTTTTCCTTCTTAATGCATAAAAACAATTGCCATAAAGTGGGCGTTTCGCAAAGAAGTGTACAAACTCTGCACTGAACGGTTATTCGGTAATTAGAATTAATTATACGCTAAATTGAAACTTCGTTCATTTTCCTGTCTAAAGTTTTGATGCATCTGATCAATCTGTTGTATTTTCTGATTAAGTAAGGCTGTTTGTTGGTCTAACCATTGCAAACTATTCATGTGCGCGTTCAATATTTTACCAATTTGAACGATTGGATCGCTAGAGTCTTGAGTACGATTGGCTTGATTTAAGTGTTCTATAATTTCCTTCAAATCTTCCGACATTCGTTTTAGTTGAGTATCGAGGTCTTCTGCTAAACGGTAAGTGTATTCTCTTTCTGGGTCCGAAACCGAAAGTGACGCTAATTCTTTTTCCAGTGGTACTAAACAATCTTGCAATTCCTTTTGTTGGCCAACCTGTATATAATTAACACACGCTTTGCCAAAATAAATTCATAAATTATATTACTTCTGATCTACTAGTAACAGAAACTTACAACATAATCTAATTCGTGCTCCAATTGTTGCTGCTCAATTTTCACTCTTTCAACTTCTTGATTAAGTCCGACTATTTTTTCTCCGTTAGTTATAAGCAATTTGTCCCAAGCATTTACCTGTGCAGCTTGATTGACAAATACCTTTTCCTGTTCTTCCAATTCTAAAGTCCATTTATTGATAGAGTCTTCAAATGAATTTATAGAAGCTGGATGGCTTGCTACACTTGCGGATGAAGTTACTCTGCAATCATTCATTTGTTAATATATAAATCCACGTATATTTATTTATTGCAAAAGATATTTTACTTACGTAGTAGTTGTACCTAATGACAGTTGAGTACTAGGAGTTGTGAGGCTGGGAGTGGTAGAAGTTTTGTTTAAAGAGAACCCTGTTGTAGTTGCTGCAGTTGTTCCTGTACCAAAGGTAAATCCTGTGGCTGTAGAAGTTGTTCCACTTGAACTTAAAGAGAAACCTGTGGAAAGTATTGTTTAATATTCTAGAAATACTAAAACTGAGAAGCTTATGGAAAATAGATTTAATCTGTTTGGCTTCTGAAATGCTCATTTACATAAATAGTTTAACTTCAATACCTGCTGCTGCTGTAGTTGTTGTAGCTGTTGTTGTTGTTGCAGCAGGTGCTGTACCAAGAGTAAATCCAGTGCCTGCTGCTATTGTGTTTGATGTCCCAAATGTTAAACCAGTTGTGGGAGCAGTTGAAGCAGCTAGACCACCACCCAAGGAAAATCCACCTGTAAGTGGTTTGGCTCCAAAACCTGATGCAGGTGGTGCTGTTGTTGTGGCAGTGGGGGTGCCTCCTAAACTAAAACTTGGAGTACTTCCAACTGGTGCTGGTGCGGGAAAAGCTTTAGGTGATACAATATTAGTTGCACCGGGAGTTATCCCAGTATTTGCAGCTACACTTGTGCCAAAAGTTAATCCAGATGTTTGTGGTATTGCAGTATTAACAGGAGCTGCAGCAGGTGTCCCAAAACCAAACCCAGTCCCCTGAACTGGTGTAGTACTCAACCCAGGACCAAACATAAGACCAGGTTTATTTTGTGCTGGTGACTGTATCAATGAAAATCCTGTTGGTTTTAATGCATCTCCAGCACCTGTGGCTCTAAATGTAAAGGCTGTAAAAAATATACACTTTATTACATGCCCTGATATTGTAAGATTCTCAATTCTTACTTGTTGTTGGAATATTTGCAGCTGCGGTGATATTAGGTTGTGTCTGCAAAGAATTGAATGTGAAACGCATGTTTACTATTTATGTATATTTTAGTTGCACAATAATGTAGTTAATAATATATTTAAAATTAGAGTGTACGATTGTTAACTACGTTTAATGTTCGTTCACTGGCGTTAGCTGTTATTTATTATTTACCATATTGTTGCCGTTCCGTAAACAAGTATTCCAAATAACCTTGTCAACTTCAAATGTCACTGACCGTAAAATAAACGTTTAAAGAATGTTAACAATGATAATCGAAGTAACAAACTATTTTAAGACACTGTTGTCAGCCTCTACATTTAACCTATTCTCGATTACCCATGTAACTGAAATTAAATTGCTTCAAAAACGTAACTGTAAAGCACGCCGTGCAAGCCGTGCTGTTTCTAACCATAAACAGGGTATATGATAGATCACTCATCTTATGGGGTTTGTATATTAAGTCATCTGTAGTACCGACGTCTGAAAAAAACTTTTTATTTGAATCATTATCTCGTAACTTGAAGAGACCCCGCGTTGCAGATGTGGGGTCATAGAACCCCCAAGCTAGCGGAAGAGAGTCCGTGTGTACGACATGTTGGGGTCATAGAACCCCCCGAGCTAGCGGAAGAGACACCGTGTGGCAACATGTGGGGTCATGGAACCCCCTGAGCTAGAGGAAGAGATCCCGTGTGTCGGCACGCGGGGTCATATGACCCCCAGGGTAGCGGAAGAGACCCCGTGTGTGCGGCTTGTGGGGTCATGGAACCCCAATAGCATGCGTAAGAGACCCCATGTGTGTGAGATGTATTGTACATATTCATTTTTCATATATAACTTGTATTACGTCTATCGTGTATAGTTTATACATTCGTTTATGTTTATATGTTTTATATTTTATATCAAATATTTACATAAATATATAAAGTATGGTATTGCATTTTATTCTCTCTCAACACAAAAGCAACTTTTGTGGTGGGTAACAAGGTTAGAAAAATATAATTCGTTACAATTAGGTATCGATACTTTTGTTTCGATACCGAGTAAGTATCGATACCTTCATACAAAAGTAGTTATGGTGGTACCACTGTAGTAAGTCGTCCATAGAAAACTATCCCCTACTTTTAGAAACGAAACGTTTTTCAACTACTTGCGGCGTCTTCTTTGCATTTCAAAAGTAAACTTCGAAAACTAAACCCAGTAACATTGTAACGTAGTACTGAAGTTTTACGTTAACAGTGCAATGGAATGTTGTTAATGAACGAAGAATTTATGGTATATACAAACTGTATGATATTTTTAAGAGGTTATAAAAGTACCTTTCCTTCGTGAATTAATAACATTAATTGTTTGTAGTGTATAATGATGTAAATGTTAACAGAGTGCGTGTATAGCTATGTACAATTCCTCGGAACGAAGATGATTTTAAATCAACCAACCTCCATGTGATACATAAATATCTACAATTCATATTCTTTTCGTTGTAACGACTACTTGACGTTACATACACAAATTCCACGCAAAAAAGCATACGTCAGTGCATTACATCAATATCGAGTGAGAGAACACGCATTAGGGCTAAAAAAGAGTGTACGCATACGCATCTGTGATGCGTTCGCTCGTTTCCAGAACATTTAGCCGGTTCGGTAATCTGTGCCTCGCCATACGACTGTTAGTCGAGCCGGACTTTGCTTACGAAAGTTGAATGGTACGAGTTACGACCCACGCGATGGTTTACATTACGTGGCGAGCGTGCGTCAGAGATGTTACTGTCTGTAACGTTTGTCCGTTTCTCGACGTTGTAACACTTCGTGCGTGAAGAACTCTTCGTATCTCGTGTTTCGAAAGTGGAAAGCAGTGTGTTTACCTACCCGACTCACAAGAAGAACGACAAGGCGGCAAAATTGTACCGTGTGTAGATATTTTAAACCTGGGTTATAAAGATTTCTGTAGAACGAGGAATAAACGAAACAGTACGATGGAAACATAAATCAAGTCTCACAATTAACTCTTACATCAGACCCACGCGTTCACTGTGTTTAATCACGTTGCATCTGTTAAAGTGCTCCTACAGGATCAGAGTAGTTTAGTGATACAAAGAGGGAACGAGCGATTTTTTGCGTTCAGACACCGAGAAGAATTCATACCAAGCCATTATAACATATCCACCGAACATGAAGATTCGTATGAATTAGTGCTGGTTTATCGCCGCGTAGTTTTACGCATCTCTTATTTCTATCCTTAACGAACCAATGACCCGTTTCGAAATCGCAGCTCACACGGCGATAACTGGACAGAAGATATTCGATATTAGAATCAGAAACATCTCGGTTTTACTTATTCATTCGTTGGATTGAGTACACCGTCTAGCACGCGTGAATCGTATCAAACGTTCTTCGAGCATTTTTTATTTTTATCGATTATTATTATTGTTTAGATTACGATGTCTGTACTCGTTAAATTCTGCGCGTGCCTTTGCCTCGTTCACGTCGCCGTCAGTTCAACCTTGTCTGCACCCCCCCAGTCGGCAGTGGTTGTCGCTTTCGAAGATGTCTATGATATGTCGCTATTAGCCAACACTTTGTCGGATGAAGGGATCGATACAACCCTAATAATACCGGCATCGAACGAGCCCGATCTATACGAGACGTTGATCGATGTGGAAGTGGTGACAGTCCGCGTGGAAAGTGCCCACGTCGACGAGTCCGCGTATTCGGACAGCAGAGCGATCAAGATTTGCGAAGCATTCTTGAACGATGACGAGATCGCGAGGAAAATGTCAGAACTTCAACCGACGTTCGCCATATTTCCTGCTCTTAGGTGTGTGTTCTACTTTTTAAATCGGAAGAAAATTTCCGTAAACACATTTCACTTGGGTACACGGTATATACGTGTAGTTCAAATGTTACCTTCTTGTCTTTATTCTGTCTTAATATCGAAAGGAAGAGTACATTTCCCCGAAGATGTAATGTCCACAGCAAACGACCGGACAAGCCCACGCGGCACGATCGCGAATCTATACTTAATGTCTGATCATGTTTTTCCGGCCCAGTGGAATTATGGATATCCGAAATCTTTATTTTTGGTAACGGAAAAAACCTTTACGTTATCGTACGATAAAAAAAGGAAGTCGCGTAGTTACGGAATACGAACCTATTATGTTTTCGTTGATTTAGCATTTCCAACACAGAAAGTATATTATCGCTATTTCTCGTGATCCAGATATAATAAATAAATAAGAAAACAATTATCGGGAAATTTTTTATTTGTAGGCATGACGGTTGTTTGATACCGTGGACGAGAAACATCCGGTCCATTCCAGTAATATGGACGCGGAATCGTGACGAAGAGGTGTACGTGTTCGAGTACATGGGCGCCGCTTTGCCGGTTCAGAGCGACGGTTTTTGGACAAGGCTGCGAACAAGTTTCTCGCGGAGGTCAATATTCTCCGCGGCCAGGGACAAGTACGCGGCGTATGCTCTCCGGATAGCGGGAAAATACTTGCCAGATACCGGTCTTAATTTAGACAATCTTTATGCGGATGTTCGCCTCATACTCTGGGGAGCTGATGTCCTCCTGCGCTCGGATTTCGCTCCGCTCACGCAGCTGATAGTCGAGGTAAGGTGGGATGGAAAAACGTTCTCGGGCTTCGGGCCTGGTTTATGCTTTCCTGGTAAAGCGTTCCCTAACGTTCGATTTGTTCGATCGCAGGTGGAATATTTTTGCCGTAGTCGTTATACCACAAATGTGTTCAGTGCAAAACCATTTCCTGCAACGTGTTTTTCGCTAATAGTACCATAAATTATTATATTTTAAATTATTGTCGATAGCGATGAAATTTCATTCTTATTTCACGTGGCTCGATGAAGTTACTTATTTGACGTGGGGTGTAGTGGGCGGCTGGCTGGAGGCGTGAAAATGTCCAGTATATATTTAGATTGTTGATGTGAAAGTAAATAATTATAGGGAAAATTTTGTTCCTTTGTATAAATAGTAATATTTGAAACATTTCAGGTCGGCTGTCATCATTGTAGAGGAGCACACCCGTTGCAAGAGGATCTACACAAGTCGTTGATTGAATTTCGACTGGGCACGATTGTAGCCCTTCTGGATAAAAGCTACGAGAAGTTGATCATAGAATTGGCACAGAAGTTGCCTCAAGGCCGGGATGGCCAAGCGGTCGTTTGGAAGAGTATGCACCGCCAAAGTTCCGTGTTACCAAAGAACCTCTTTGTTCGTCTGACGGACGATCGACAAGACCTGATAGGTAGACTAGATGGAAACCTTATAATCTCTGGATAGAATCCTGATAGGTTCATGACGGAGCTACCGATAACAGTAGCTTCCAATAGAAACTCTATACCCTTATATGTGAACGCTTTAAAATCAGTGGCTTTCGTCGTACACTTTAATCGAATTTTGAATTTCTTCTCTTTCCCATAGGTATTAATAGAAACTAGTTACTCAGTTTCACATTCTAACTAATTTCATTCAAGGAGAGAAACAGGGTGGAAAGTTAAATGTGTTATAGACAAATGTCTGTAAACTGACCACAGTTCTAGTTTCCAATTTAGTATTACCCGTTTCAATAATTATAACTTACCTTGGCAATGTAACAATTAGAAAAACTTTATCTCTGAAATTATGTCCACGAGTAGATATCGTAGTTAACTAATCTTATTATTCTGTTACAGGCTACGGGCGTACAAGGGTGGTGTTAAGTCATTGCGCCGATCCGGAGCTCCTTGAATCCGGCTTTCATGGAACACCGGTGATATGCTTCCCCAGAAACGCCCACGAATCGAAGAACACGGCTCGCGCGGTACAGTTGGGTTTCGCGCGCTCCGCGGAGGACATGCCCGCCATCTCTGGCGAGGAGACGGCAAACACGGTGAACCATATCCACGAGAGTATGGATTACCGCGAGAACGCCCGTAGAGTTTCTTTGGCCATCCGCGACAGGATAAATCCCGCCGTGGACAGGCTGATTTACTGGCTTCGTTACACAGCACGGACTAAGGACGGGAATCTGGAATTTCTTACGGCGATCAGGCCGGCAAGAACGGCTAACGAGGACCTGCAGTTTTTCCTCGGCTTGTTCGTGGGCAGTATAGTGGGGATTTTTTCGACCGTCGGCTGCATGTTGGCGCGGTATCTGTTCGTCTCGAAGAGGGCGCAGCGGTCGAAGGGAAGGTACACCCGGTAAAAAAGCTCTGGCACACAAGAGCCTTTAAAACGAACCTGACGTTTCATGGAACTTTGTATATTGTATTACATATTCCAAATGCAGGATACGCCTGATATCTTATGAAAGTGTGTGTGTTACGCGTGTCTTGGAACATTAATCTTATAAAATATCTGGAGGAATCGTTACGTTCTCTATGATTAAGAACGGTGATGCTACGAACTACATTTACCGTAGCCATTGGAATTGATAGGATACTTCTCGAATGATCAATGTATATCATGACCGATTCCGAAATTTTGTATCGTTAATAACTTTGTAGTATGTTTTTTTGTGAATTAATAATGGTGAAGATACTCTAACACTTCCCATTACGCGACCGCTAAAATACATTTCTTATCGGATGTACCGTACAGCTCATCCCGTGATTAAGGACTGAAACGGAGGTGGTTGAATACGGACACTTTTCGCATATGTATTTATATAAATGCACGTAGAGTACAGGTACATACAAATACAAATGTTACGAGCTAGGGTGTTATCGCATTGCTAATGAAGAGACGTAACTATTACGAGAATACTTGATCGTTAAGTTGATTGATCGGAA